>NC_137787.1:5684327-5751827 GCF_963383645.1 Muscardinus avellanarius
GGGGGAGCAGCTGTATTGTCTTTAATCGTCTCCGAGCTTGCCCACCTGCATGGCCAAAGCTGCCCCTGTGCTTGACCACACTTGCACAGAACAGTCAGGAACGTTGCAGAGTTGAGGGAATTGCCCTGTATGGTTTCAGCTGAAGTAGTTCGGCTGTATACTTGTTAAGCAGTACGGATTATTCTTTCCAGCTCATATTTTTTCCTAAAGAACAAAGGTATTTCTGTTACGATGGTGCCAACATTTTTATGACTTCCTATGGCAGCCACAGAAAGAAGATTTATCTTGAATACACTTGCATTGGCTGAAAAATGCAGGAAAAATGAGGTAATATTCCACTCCAGTGAATTCATTCAATTTTCTGCAGTACCTAAAGGTTTCCAATGCAGAGATGATTTCTACAGATACCTGGTGATTTCCATCTCTTTGCACACTGGACACTGGAAGAGGCTATTTGGAAAATAACTATATTTAACATAACATTTCCTCAGCAAATAATTTTGTAGACTCCCTGCATGTCTACCTGTCTGTTTTGTGATGCTGTAACAAAGTACCTGAAGCTGGGGCCTTTATAAGGAAAAAGGGTTTACGTAGCTCATGGTTCCAGAGGTCTAACATTGGCTTCTGCCTAGACAGTCATGGTGGATGGCATCACATTACATCATCATGAGTGAGAGAGTGTCTACACCAAGCAAGGAAGCAAGAGACAGAGAGGGGCCAGGCTTACTCTTTAACAAGCCAATGTACTTCTCCAAGAGCTGCATTAATCCTCCACCAGTGAATTACGGGCCAATCCCCTACGCCATTAACTTGGAGACCAAGCTTCCAGCACATGATTCTTTGGGGGACAAGCCACACTTAAACTGAAGCCCACTGAGTGTGACAACCTTGCAATACAAGAACGCCATCCCCCAGCCAACACCTGCATGTATCACCATTATGACAAGGCCCACTTTTGGTGTCACCAATTTCTCCCTCCCTCCCTCCCTCCCTCCCTCTTTCTTTCTTCCTTTCTTTCTTTCTTTCTTTCTTTCTTTCTTTCTTTCTTTCTTTCTTTCTTTCTTTTTCTTCCTTTCTTCCTTTCCTTTCTTTTCTGTCTCTCTTCTCTCTCTCTTCTCTCTCTCTCTTTTTTTTATTTTGCAGTACTGGGGATGGAACCCAGGGGCATTCTATCTCTGAGCTACATCCCCAGCCCTATTTTTTATTCTTTATTTTGAAACAGGGTCTCACTGAGTTGCAAAGGGCGTTATTAAGTAGCTGAGGCTGGCCTCGAACTGCGATCCTCCCATCTCTGCCTCCCCAATGCTGGGATTACAAGCTTGTGCCTCCACCCCTGGCTGGTGTCATCAATTTCTGTATAATTTTTATTATTTTTAAAAAACAGCCTGTGTAGGTAACTAATCTCCCTGGAAAGTGCTGACTGTGTGTCTCTCTTCAGGTGACCCTGTGTTTATCTGATATAGAGAGAGGGATTTTTACTAAGAACGATGCTGAATTAGGTATTTCTTACACGATGTTGGTGACACCCCCCATCTCCTGCCAGCTATGGGGTCTGTGGCTGAGAGTGGCTGGCTGCCGGCACAGGTGTGACGCTGTGTGCTCACCTTCCTCACTTGCCTGCTTTTCTGATACTCACCCTGGGGTGCTCAGGTCTCATTTTACTCTCCCTCACCCTCTGTGTTGAGATCCTCGTTCATGAGGACCCCTTGGCTGTATCATTTATCCAGCCCTCTTTCCTCTCTGGAACCCACCCTGGGTGTCACCGAGAGAGGAGAATTACAACACCCTGCACGGGAGGCTCGAGTGTCCGCCTCCTCGCTGAGGCTGCCTGTGCACACCCTCACTGCCGGGACAGCACGGCAAGGCCAAACCCGGCCGCTCCTGACAGTCAGGTCTGCAGTCCTGGCAAATGCTCTGGAGTCAGGAGGATAAAAGCCTTTGAAAGCTTTGGCACAAGAATATTTACTCGCTAAGGCATTTCCCTGAGAACTTTTAGTTCTCGAAGCATCAGAGACGCTCCTTAGTGAGAGAGGCTGACGGCAAACGGATCCCCCTGCTATGTGCGATCCGAATGCACCACTACAAAACTCTTAAAGGAAAAACCAACCATCTGGGACCACTGGGAAGAGAAGCAGCACAGCCTGGGGTCTAAGTCACAGCTCTGGAGAGAGGGCGAGGTCAAGCCGGCAGCACCCCGCCTGGCCCGTGACCTCTAGCAGTCACATCACCATGCCAGACCTGTTTGCATCTTCAGAAACAAAGATAATGATCGTGGACCCATCGCGTGCTGGCTGATGTGAAGAGGAAATGGGATAATGCGTCAGGCTGCTGCGCCCGGTACTCTGGAAACCCTCAATAAAAGCAAGATGCGATGGCTGCTCCACTTTAAGGGAATTAAACTATGTTGCTTATTCCCTGGTGAGACCCGTGTCGCCAGAGTCTCCTTCGGTCCACTGGTGGTGGACTGGCCAAGGCAGAAAGCAGAGACATCATTATACACCCTGCAAGACCCCACCCACAGGGTGTCCCAGCCTCCGGGGAGGTTGGCTCCTCGTGCAGGCTCGAGGTCCAGGGATTTGGGGCGAAGCCACCTTCTGACTGACTTGCCTGCCACCTAGAAGATGATGGGCACAGGCCGAATAGAGTCCCCCCAGCTCCGCTCACTGAGCCGAGCACAGTATGCGCAGCAATAGGGAGTCAGGAGGATCGCGGGTCATGGACAGCTTCAGCTACTCCTTAGCGAGGCCCTTTGCAACTCAGTGAGATATTGTTTCAAAATAAAGCATAAAAAATAGGGCTGGGAGTATAGCTTGGAGGTAGAATGCCCCTGGGTTCCATCTCCAGTATCCATCTCCAGTATCACAAAAAATAAATGAACAAGAGGTAATTAAGTTAAAGTGAGGTTAGGAGGGTGGTCCCTCATTCCATAGGACTAGTGTTCTTATAAGAAGAGGGGACTGAGACGCACAGGAGGACGGCAGAGCACGCAGGAAAAGACCTCGTGAGGTCGCAGCGAGGGGTGTTCACCTGCCAGCCGGGGAAACCACCCCGCGGTCCTTTGACTGGACTCCAGCCTCCTGATGGAGCAGCTGCCTCCCCCAGCACAGCCCCGCTGGTGGCAGGAGCCGTGTCCCCAAATCTGCGAGCAAACATCCATGGGCATCGCACACCCGACCACACAGACATATTCAGACCAGTCTCCTTCCCTCTTCCTTCCCCGTTGCCACCCTGAGCCCCCTGCCATCTCGGCTGAAAGCTCAGCAATAGGGAGTCAGGGTTCCCTCAGGGGACTCCCGAGGAGCCTGGACACTCACCGGATGCTCTCGAATCGTTTAACGGGTGTGGGCGGGGTCCTGGCACTTGCGTGTTAAAGCCGCCCCGGTGAGATTGTGGGCAGCCAGGGCTGTGGACCCCAATCCACACCATCTTGACCTCCTCCCCATCCAGGTGGCAGGCGGGCCTCGCACTCGACTCTCAGCCCACCACACTGGCTTCCCTGTGTGTCTGCTTCTCTCTGGTGCCTACGACTCCAGGAGGTCCACAGAGGGGGTTGTCCTCACACCCAGCTGGCCGTGCCCCTCCATCTCTCTTCCAACAGCTTTACTAGGAGTCCCACATACCCAACACTCACGGCCCGTCTCTGCCGTTTCTTTCTGCCCTCGCTGCTGGTCTTTCTCCCATTGTGGACACCTCTGTCACCATGCAGAGATGTACACATCTCAAACCTCTGCCACCATGCAGAGATGCACACATCTCAACCCCGGGAGCCTCCTGCAGGGAACCTCGGCAGAGACCCTGCCTGTGTGACGTGTTCCCCACCCACCCCCTCATGGCTCTGTCTCTCCGTGGCTCCTGGCGTCACCCCTCCCCCAGGTGCCTCCTGTCAAACTCAATAACAGACAGAGATCTCTGCGATGCAGAATTTAGTCACGATGAGCGTCGTAATGTAGACTGTGAGTGCCGTGGTAAATTATGAATGGATTCAGAGAGGAAAAGGACGCGGGGTTGAAGATAAGATGAGGAGGGCGACACTCATTGTTTTGAAAAATCATCCCTGGTACCAGGATCAGTAACAAAGGTGGTGCCAGACCAAGATGGAACAGGCAGTGGCTGAGCAGATGTCCTCATGAAAGTATTTTTGGGGGAATTACAATGAATTCATAGATTAATTAGGGTGAAAAAATCAGTATCTGTAGGACAACAGAAACTCCATCTCAAATATCTTTTGTGCCTCTCTTTGGGTCTTTAGACTTTTCAGTTTGATGTTATAGATTTCTCTGCAATATGCCCAGCACATTTCTAGACAGATTTAATTTAATGTCTTACATCTTTTGTTACTGTTCACATTAAACAATTAGTAGATACTTAAAACAAGCTTTTTATACTGCTTAGCTTCCAAAGATCAAATACATACAACTTGAGAGAAGAGTAGAAGGGACCTTACATACCCCAAACCAAACTTCGAGAATATTTATTTACCTTGTGACCAATCTTGCCTTCCCTCTGCCCCTCCTAATCTCCCTCTCCCTGCCCAGTTATTTTAAAGCATATCCCGAGTTTCCTTCTTTGACTCTTCAGTGTTAGTTTCCAGCCTGCAGCTTGTTTCATTTCCTTATCAATTCTAACAGCACAGCTAGTTTACTTTTTGCTTTTTCAAGTAGAGCCCCTTCACTCTCTCTTCACGGTTCTCCACGTGGTATCTGACATAAGGTAGGTCCTAAATACTTATATATGGTTGGTTCAAAGGTATATGTGTTCCACCTAGCTGTCACGGTCACATCTCTCCATTTCCCTTGTGCTCCGTGGAGGTCATAAAAACCCGTGTCATGTGACGTTGCTGGGCAGGTCTTCGCAGGCCAGCAGCCCTTGGATGAACGCTTAGGGTTAGCTAGGGCCACGGCATCCTCCGTTTCCATCCTTGGCCACTGGGAAAACAGCCTGTCACCCGGGCGCTCCCGCCCCAGCCGCCTCGCCTGGGCCTCCTGCCTGGAGCTGTGCACCTCTGGCTCATTCTTCGAGGCAGCCCCAGCAGAAGCAGCAGCTAAAAGTGGGGCAAGGTTCACCTGAGCACAAAGCCAAACACAGCCTGGCTAATAATTTATGTAGCGTTTCCATTGCTCAGAACCCCAGTCCATTATTTAGCCTTGAGCCAGGAATGAGATCTGTAGGTACAGCGCGCCGAAGTGCCGGTGCGGCATGGGACAGCCCCCCCAGCCGGACAGAGGGAGGGAGAGGGAAAACCCTCGGCCGAGGCTGGCGCCTTGTTGACTTTACTCCTGGCCTGTGGAGCATCCTCCTTGGCTCGCAGCACTAGAGAACACAGGCCAGCCTCCGGGGAGAGGCTCCCGAAGCCCTGGGGTGGCCCGCAGGGGTTACCTGTGCCTCTGAGTGTCAGATTCAAATGCAGGGATGAATTTCCAATTCTCAAGTCCATTCTCCAGGGCAAGGATCTGTTAGGTGTATCCTAGGTGGAGTCACATAAGCCCCTTTGAAATACTTTGATTGACATTTTGGGTTAGCCCATTCTTCTACCTCTTGGACCCAGTAGGCCTTTTTTATTTACTCTGAGGTTGAACCTATCAGGCAAGTCACTGAGAAGAGGTGGATGCCCGCCTTGTCTACCCAGCCGGGATTTGAGGTCTTCTTCCACAGTACAATCTTGAGGGTCCTTAGGTCCAAGAACTTGTCCTGTGATCACCCTCAGGACATCCTCGGCCCTGGGTTCCCCCATGGGTTCTTCTCCAGCTTCGGGATGGCTTCCTTTGGTTTTCTCATCCCCAATGAAACTGGCTTGGTAGTGTGGCTATTTTAAGACGTAGCTGTTGTGTACTGAAAAAGGGTTGAATTGGAAAGCTAGAAAATACAGGCTCTGGCCTGCACGCCCAGCTTATTACCGGGGCCACCCTCAGACGAGTCATTTTATATCCCGGGGCCAGCAGCGTGATGGGTCACACCAGCTCAGACTATCGTTGCGCGCATCAGGATGATGGGTGTGAAGGTTCTTTGGCACGATGTGTCCTTTCTACGAATTCCACTGGCGCTGAATCCAGCGGGCGCACACCCGAGCACAGTCCTGGCTGGTAGGATGTTGAGGAGGGATGCTACTGCGTGGCTGCCTTCTCAAGTGCCCTTCCCCTGCCCGCACCCCTGGCTCCTCATCGCTCCAAGGCCCCAGCTGCTCATTCGCTCTTCCCTGCTCTTGTGATCCAGAGACAAAAGGGTTAAAGCCGGGTCGTGTTCCAAGACTCACAATTTCTGCCTATGGCTCTCAGCAACACACATTTATTTTCAGCATTAACGAGAGCTTAACCTCAGTGTTAAAAATTAGAAAATGCAGAAATTAAAATTGGCCACTTTAGGCACATTCTTTCTCCTCTCTCTCTCTCTCTCTCTCTCTCTCTCTCTCTCTCTCTCTCTCTCTTTCTTTCTCTGCAAGTATGAATTACGGCTTCTACCTTCTGGGTAAGATGAACCGATCGTGTTTGTTCCAGGAGAATATTTCATATGGCAGAAGCAGGCTAAATTATGTGTTCTGAAATTCCCTGGAGCTGCAATTCGAGAAACGTATAATTAAGCCCTAGCATTATCAAAGAGTAGAAAATATTTTTCTTCCAATTTTCCTTTGGTTTAAAAACACATTCGGGGTTTTGATTTTGGTGACCACAGGAGAGGTACCACATGAGGATTCTGTACCCTATAAATAGGTATGATTATTAGTGCTAATCAAAAAATTTCAAATATTCGAGGGGACGGAAAATGTTAACCACACTGCTGTAGTTACCACACACGGTAGACGTGCGTCCAGTTACCATGCTGTATTCCATCAATGTGTACAATTAAAATAGTAATTGATGAAAAAGAAAGCTCTCAGAACAACTGCTCAGTCTTGACCCCAGGCGCCTGCGTGGCCGTTCCGCCGGCTCAGGGATGCTCGGGGAGGCGTGCTCACGCCCCTCCCCCAGGGCACAGAGAATCCTCACAGGTGCACAACTTCTCAGCCGGGCGCGAGGGGGCACGTGGTTCAGCCTTCAGTCCCTCCCGCCGTGGAGGCCAGACCAGGATGGCGGCGGCCGACATTGGGTGTGCGGCCTCGGTGGGGATTCCACAACCTTCCTGAGGACAGTCTAATGCTCCTTAAAAGTTCAGTTCCTTCTCGGCATCTTTTAAAGAAGATCACATATAATATATACACTCCTCTGTTTCTCAGATGTGGTATCAGTTTCCTGAGGCAGAATAACAAATTACCTGAAACTTTTCTAAGATACTAGACTGAGAAAAACTGAGCGAAGTGTGGTGGTGCATGCCCGCGATCCTAGTGTTTGGGAGACTGAGACAGGAGGATTGAAGGTTTGAGGCCAGGCTCAGCAACTTAGCAAGACCCTATTTTTTTTTTAAAAAAAAGGGCTGGTGGTGCAGCTTGGAGGTAGAATGCCCCTGGGTTTTATTCCCCAGTACCAAACTAATAATAATAATAATGATAATGATAATAATAATAATAATAATGTAAAACAAATAGAAAGAGCCACCCCCCAAAAAAATCCTGAATTTTATCCTTTTTCAATTGTGTAGGTGAGAAGTCCAAAATCAAGATGTCAGCAGGGCCGTGTGCCGCGGGGGCTGCCGGGGGCGCCCTCCGCGACTCCACTGCTCCAGTCTGTGGCTGGGTCTCCGCAGGGGCCTCTGCTCCGAGTCTCTGTTCTGTCCTCTCTCTTGCCTTGTCTTCTCCTGGGATTTAGGGCCCCCCCGGGTGAGCTCATCTTGACGTCTGTCATTATATCTGCAAAGACTCTTCCCCAAATTAAGTCACGTGCATAGATACCAGGGGCTCCCACATGGGCGTGTATTTGGGGGCTGCAGTCGAGCAGGCTACAGATGTATATTAACCAGTCTCAGGAAAAGCACTGAGGGATTGATAGCAATGGTTACCCACTTGGGGAAAATAGAAGAAAGAAGGCAACAGGGGAGGTTGGGAGAATTGGCCTCTATTTCATTTTTAAATTACTTGAAGTTTTGAGTTTAGTGAGTATCTTACTTATTAGATTAAATGAAGAACAAATAAACCTAAAATAATTCAAATCAGATATAATACCTCTATCTTATAATTTTAAATGATAAGTGATTCAACACACATATTTTTAAATGATAAGATAGAAGTATTATAAGGTACAGTGTCAATGTTGATCTTTAACACAACATCTAAAAACAAAACATATAAATTCTTAACCATGGTGACGAAACATATCAACATAAAATAAGTAAACATTTTTATTTTGTGTGGGTCTGGGAATGGAACCCAGGAACATTCTACCTTCGAGCTACACCCCCAGCCCTATTTTTTATTCTTTATTTGGAAACCGGGTCTCACTGAGTTGCAGAGGGCCTCACTAAGTAGCCGAGGCTGGAACCCACGAACCTCCCGTCTCAGCCTCCCAAATGCCGGGATGACAAGTGTGCGCCACCACGCCCGGCTTGAGTAAAGATTTTTAAAAACGGTGTACTAAAGGATCCCTGTGCACACCAGTACCCTAGGTGCCGCAGGGCTGGTTGTGCGGTTCAGCGTGATGTGGACAGACTTGCACACAGGCTTGCTGGCTTCCCTCCAGATCCCGCCCGCCACGAGCCCACGCCTGTGAGGTTGGCGGTGGCTTCCACCGGGATGTGGCGCCATTGGACCGGCTCCCCTCACCAGCTAGACGTTTCCCCTGCGCCTGCCCGGCCCCTACTGCCGTCCTCCTGCTCTCTCTCCTCGTTTATCCGAGGTCCCTTGTGTCTCCTATTTTCTCTCTAGCTTCACATGGAAGAGAAAAATAAGACTATTGACTTTCTGCGCCGGCTGAGCTCCCTTCGTACGCCATTCTCTGATCCATCCATTCTCAGCCAAGTGACACGGTTTTGTTCTTCTTTATGACTGAGTAAAGCTCCATTTTGTGTCAGTGCCACATTTTCCCTCTTCATTTATTTGCTGACGGACACCGAGTTGGTTCCATGACGGCTCTCGCGAGTTATGCTCCCACGAACACGGCCATGCACTTATTCCTAGAGCATTCTGACTTTAATGCTTTTGGAAAGGTGGCAGCGGCCAGGGAGATGCAAATCAAAGCTGCATCGAGATCCCATCTGACTCCATTTAGAACGGCAGTCAACAAGAATACAGACAATCGTAAATGCTGGCGAGGGCGTGGGGCGACAGGAACTCTCATAAACACTGCTGGTGGGGCTGCGAATTAGCACAACCTGTCTGGAGCTCAGTGAGAAGGCTCCTCAGAAGACCCGGAAGGGAACCTCCACATGGCCCAACATTAAGAGTTTTTATAAGAGAAAGGTGCAAGTTTTAAAAGTTGACCTTCATTTTTTGCGTATCACAAGCTACATGTGGCAAGAGTGAAAGAAAAAAATTGCAGAAAAATGAAATTACATTTCCCGATGACTTCTGTGACAACCCCCAGAGTCATTGATTCGGCAGGCTGCTCCATCTAGGACTCGGCAAACAGAGGGAAGGCGCAGGCCCCCGAGAAGCCTCGCTTTCCATTCGATCCAGATCTTTCTTCCTTCCAGTGCAGGCAGAAGCCAGTGCACCTTGGGAACACAGACGACCCGGGAACCCGGTCAGATTCTCGGTCATACCACTTCCCTGGATCAGCTGCCACGTGGGCTGAGAGTAAGAACTTGGGAGGAAAGGCAGAAGAGGCAAGGCTTCCTCGGTCCTCTCCGCTCATCAGGAAGCCAAAGGCAGGGTCGGTAGACGACACACGCTTGAAAAGGCGAATCACTCCCGCAGAGCTGATGTTCTACAGCATTTGCAATGCTAAGAACCCACACACATGCACGCGCGAGTTACAGAACACAACTGTGTAATTCCGGAGACTCTGCATCTGAGATGAATGCACTTATATTTGTGTTCAAACTGGAATCGCACAATATAGAGGGGAGTGTAAAATTCATGCAACTGATTTCAAATTTCATTTCTTAAAATGACACTAGATAGCAAAATAAAAGCTGTAAGTCAAGAGAATGGCTAGAATAAAGAAAAAGGCTTTATATTTTATAACACTTAATACCACTTTTCTCCAGCCTTGAACAAAAGGACTCATATTCTCATTTTCCAATGGGCCACATATGCATTGTGTAGCGCCCCCTGCGGGAAGCTCCATCCGAGTCCTGACTAGACTAAAGGGGCGTGTCTTCCTCCATCCAATCAGTGTGTGGGCTGAGGATCACATGACACAAAATATGGCTGCCCAGGAATGAGCCTAGGCAAGTTCCTGGATAGTTTCCCTTAGAAAGAAAGGCCATTATTACTGCTGGGCGAGGTGGCGCACGCTTGTCATCCCCGCGCTTGGGAGGCGGAGACGGGAGGATCACGCAGGTTCGAAGCCAGCCGCGCTGGCGTTAAGAGACCCTGTTTCCAAATAAAAAGTATAAAAGAGGTCTGGGAGTGTAGCCTGGAGGTAGAAGGGCTTGTAATCCCTGAACATGGGAGGCGGAGACAGGAGGATCGCACAGGTTGGTAGTCAGCCTCTCTGGCTTAAGAGACCCTGTTTCTAAATAAATAAAAAATATAAAAGAGGTCTGGGAGTGTAGCCCGGAGGTAGAAGGGCTTCCAGGAACCCCAGTACCATCAACAAAAAACAAAATAGAAAGAAAGGCCATTTTTATTTATTATTTCTTAGAGCAGTGCTCTTCGGCAGTCTTCTCTATTCTCTTCACCCACACATTGCAGTGTTTCTTAACAAGATCATGCTAAGCCTGAGATAGGTTGTTTTTTAGCCTATTAAACATCGCTGTCATGTTTAAAGTGGGTGTCATCTCCCCTTTTCTTGGCCTAAATTACACAATTTTTAAAACTCATGTTTTGTATTAATTAGAAAGTAACCATTTATTTGAGCAAAGAAATGAAGTAGTTTGCGGGTATTTAAACATTTCAGGTGTGCTGTGCACGGTGGCGCACACCTGTAATTCTAGTACTCGAGAGGCTGAGACAGGGGGATCACAGGTTTGTATCCAGCTGCAGCAACTTAGTGAGACCCTCGGCAACTTAATGAGACCTTGTTTCAAACTAAAACAGGCTTTGGATGTAGCTCTGTGGTAGTGTGCTTCTGGGTTCAATCCCCAGTACCAAATAAAATGAAACAAAGCATCCCAGGAGAAGCTCAAAGAAATGAGCTGTTCCAGAACAAGATTTCCATGTAGTTTCTTGGAAGATAAAAGAACCTCAAGCTGGGCGTGGTGGGGCACGCTTGTACTCCCAGCATTCGGGAGACAGAGACAGGAGGATCGCAGCCAGCTTCAGCTACTTAGGTCCTTTCCAAGTCAGTGAGACCCTGTTTCAAGATAAAGGATAAAAAAAGTGGAACTTGAGGACTTCAGCCCTTTCCCATTTGACTTTTCTTACCTGTAGTTTACACCTGTGAGGTAACTCTCTTTTCCATAAGCGGCGGGTCCTAGCCTTAACCCTTCTGAGCAGCAAGCAGTGAGGCTGTGCAGCTTTCCTCTCTGGCTCCTTTCCTGGTGCTCCTAGGTGACTCCCTGGTTGGCCACGAGGGCCATTCATACAGCCCAGAACTGTATCTGCGCCCTAGCCCCGGCGCCTCCACCCCCAGCCCCCACACCCTCTCGCCACCTCTCCCAGCCTGAACTGCAATCAGAGACAGGGGTCCGGTTCCAAAGGCTAGTCAACAGAGGACGTCGCTCTAAGTGTGAAGGAGACGTGGGAGCTCCCTTTCCATGAGGCCTTCTGGGAGTTTCCTGCAAGCCTGACCATCCCAGAGGCTGCACAGCCCCGGCCAAGCCCTTTAGTTTCAGGGGAAAAGAGAAACCCTGGACCTCTAGGTGTTCCCCACCAGGCTCCACAGGGCCTGGATCTGGCTTCTCTGCAAGTCTGAAGGAGTCCAGATGACCTCCCCGGGACCCGAGGCTCGCTCGCCCTGGGTTTGCTTTCATCCCTCTCAGCTCTTTGACCTGCAGCCAAACGCCCAGTGCATGGCGTCATAATCGCTCACCTGGGACAAGTGCTGAGCTCTGGTTTCATACTGAGATTCAGAGCACCTGGGGCCGCATGATAGCTCTACCAAGACGCACATGACATCAGCCACGATTCATGCCAGAGATCTGCCTTTAGGCCAGAATCTGATAAGACAGACCACATAGTTCAACGGCTAAGAGATGCTTACCTGGAAAAAAAGAACCAAATCTTCAGTTTTCCTTCTGATTTTAGTCTAAGCCATACCGGTGTTTGCACCATGTGTTAAGTGTGACTTTTAAAGAACAGCAAGAAAACTTCAAGAGAAAAGAAATCTAAACCATACTTAGACTTGGTGAACTTCAGGGCTATTAGCAAGCTGTGCCAAGCAATGTCTGAGATATGCTTTCATACATATGAGCTGTGTGGCCTGAGGCAAATGACTCAGACTCTCTGAGCTGGTTTCCTTATCTGTGAAACAACAATGGCAACACTTATCTCAAGGAACTGTTAGAATGAAATTAAATAATAAAAAGTCCAGTATGGATGGATTCAGTCCATGTTGGCCTTTTTATCTTTTTTACCTGTGGAAAATCCTGAAGTGGAGGACGGGGTGGGTTTTTCCCAACATACTTGGCAACTTCTCTCCTTGTCTTAGAGCTTACACTTGTTTGGGATTGGCTCCTACAGAGCTTTAGGGGCGTGTCTTGGTTGATTCCAGCCAATCGCAGTCATTCTGTTGCTTCTCTTGCCAGAGCTATTGGTTCTGGTAACCGCTGGTCAAAGTCGGACAGCCTATGCCAGCTACCTGGCTGCAGGGATTGGTTCAGAGGCGAGCTGGTGAACGTGAAGCTAGCTATTTATTTCTGTCTATTCAGAGTAGAGAGGCTGCAGCCCAGTTTGCCGTGGAACCATCTTGTGATCCTCAGAGCAGCCTGTCAGGGACATGGGGAGGGAGGATCGGAGACAGGAGGCAGACGGGAGCCCTGTTTGAACAAAGCTGTGCAGACTTTTAGTCATACAGCCATCCCGCCACCCTCTAATGTGCCCGTTTTGACTCTGAGATGCCATGAGAAGAGATGGACGTCGTTTCTGCTTTGGATTTTTGATTCCAAACCCCAGCCCGGCAAGAACGCAGCTGTGCCACGGGGGGCTCTCTCCGGCATTCCCACCTAGCGGGGCTTTTCTAATGAATTTTAACACCCAATCCTTCAGAAGACCAAATCCCTCGCGCGAGCCAAGAGAGTGAACCTTTTGATACTGGGCACCTAAACATGGATGCTTCTATGTTTTCCTGCTGGTGGGAACCAAGGCAGGATGTTAAATTTCTGAAACTCTAGATTGCGGGAGTTGGCGCAACTATCCCCCCCCTCCCCCCGGTACTGGGGCTGGAACCCAGGGGCATTCTATCTCTGAGCTACACCCCCAGCCCTATTTTTCATTCTTTATTTTGAAACAGGGTCTCACTGAGTTGCAGAGGGCCCCGCTAAGTAGGCTGGTCACAAACCCAGATCCTCCCGTCTCAGCCTCCTGAGTGCTGGGATTACAAGCGTGCACCACCACGCCCAACTGCAACATTTTTTGAGAACCTGCCATTTGTCCCATTGTCAACTTCTAGATGTTTCTGAGACAGCCCTGAGGAAGATGAAGACTGTCTTTGTGAAGACGCCATTACAACATTATTTATCTACAGGTTCTGATTACAATTAGAAGACAATGGTTGTCAAAAGGGCCAGGAAAAAAGATGGAGCGAGCGATGTCCTAGGTCATTCCTGCCCCATGACCCCTCGCTGACCCCACTGCTCCGTTCACAGCATGACTCTAAAAGGCTTATTTACCTGAGTAGCATATCAGAGATACTGTGTAAAAGCCCTAATTTGTAATTAAAAAAGACTTAAGGGATTATTAAAATAATAAGGGATCTATGAAATCATACTGAGAGCATGACTGTAATTAGACCAACCAACGAAGTCACTCTGCAACAACCCCGGGGGCAGTGTGAGGCTGGTTAGGAGACACGGTGTCTTCTGATGGACAGCTATGCATCCACGACCAGGAACGACGCTTTCTGAAATGGGAAGGTATCTGAGGTACGATGCACCTGCCATCAAGGGAACAAGTGAGCCGTGAAATAGCAGGTCCAGGCACTTTCCCTCTATAGGGCATCAGCACAGTACTGTGTCATTCATGAACTGATTTTCCTAAGTGGAGAGATTTTCAGACTGGAGCTTCTTCAAAAAGTTACAAATAAAACTATCATATGACCCAGCAACCCCACTCACTACCGGCTATCCAGCCAAAGATGAAATCAGTATGTCAAAGAGATATGTACACATTCCCGGGGTCACTGCCGCGCCATTCACAATAGCCAAGCTATGGGACCACTCTGTGTCTGACAATGGATGAGTGGTAAAGGAACCGTGGACCCCTCTTGAGCCAGAGCGTGTATTCCTATTATCTGGGACAACACGGATGTGAAATGAGCCAGGCACAGAAACACAGAGGCCGCAGGCTTGCGCACACCCGTGGAGTCTCAGGAAGTTGATCTCACAGAAGGAAGGAATGAGGCGGTGCTTATCAGGACCCGGGGTGACTGAGCAGGAGGTTGGGGCCCAAAATTTCAGTTAGATAGGAAGAGAAAAACCCAAAGATCTATTACATAGTGTATAATATACATTATGTAAGAAAATATTATAGCGTGTGTGTGTTACTAAAGACTGAACCCAGGGCATTCTGCCTCTGAGCTATGCCTTATTTTTTTGGCTTATTTTAAAACACAGTCTCTCTGAGTTGCTGAGGCTGGCCTAGAACCTGCAATCCTTCCGTCTCTGTCTCCCAAGTAATGAAACTACAGTTATGTGCCGCCACCACACTCGACCAAAATATTATATTCTTTAAAAAATGCTAAAAGGGTTGATGTATTTTCACAGCAAAAAAAGTCTGTGCAGTAACGCACATATAAATTATCTAAATTTAGTTATTCCTTGGTGTGAACACGCTTCAGAGCATCATGTTGTATGTGATAAATCCATGCAATTTTATCTGTCACCTTAAAATTTTTTAAAAAATGTTTTGGATAGATTAAGATACTCTAATTTTAGTTGCTGCTGTCAGGAGGAGCCTAGAAAGAGGCTCTCTGGTACCCAGGTGATGCTCCGTGCTGCACTGGCTCCAGGCTCAGGCCCCCGCCTTGGTCTCTACGGGATGCTGGGTGTCTGATCAGTGAAATCTCAGCGCATGCCTTTCAATTTCATTGAGTCCAAAAGATTTTGGGAAGGATCTAAATCATGTGTGTCAGAACTCATCTTGATTCTAGATTATGAGCCACCAGGGGCTACTGTTTATAAGAATTGACCAAGACAAACAATTAATGGTTTACAGAGCAACGGTGTAGAGAAGACCACTATGGAACACACAGCTTCTAAAGAAACCAAAGCAGATGTCTTCCAAGAAAAGACTGTAAGGAACAGAGAGTGTTAGACAAGTTTTCCTGTGTGTTTCTTAAAACACTCGGAAGGATTTTGCACTTGTGAAGCAATTGGACAGACAGACAGACAGACAGCAGGGAGTTCAGACGAGGATGAGGAGACAGAAAGCACCGGAGTGGGACGGAGAATCCCAGGGGAAAGCACAAGTAATGGATTTGACGCTGCAGAATATCAAATGGCCGAATGGATGCTACTGGCAGGAGAGCCTCCCGGTGCCCAAAAGCCAAAATCGAAGGAACGAAAAAGAGGAAGAAGTGAAAATGGAGAGGCAAAGAAGGGACGTGACGGCAGCCCAAGGAGATCGTGCAGGTGCCAGAAAGTAAAGGAGACAAGCGTGTGGGACAAAGAGAGCTTTCCTGAGCTAGAGAGCCCACTGGACCCTGGGGTCGAGGTCACTGAAAGAGCCCACTCCCACGCTTCCCACGGCGAAGCCTCCATCTCTCAAGCATGAGGAAGGAACTTGTGAAAACGGTGCTGGGAGCAGCAGTCCCCGCACAGACACGCCGACCAGGAGACCCTGGAAGAACCCACACTCAGCCTGGCTTCAGCTTCCCCATCGCAGCAGTTCTGAACCGCCTCAGAATTCTGAGTTTTTAAAAAAGGGATTGTGAAACAAAAATACTCTTTAAGGAATAAAAGTCAGAGCCTTTGCACAAGTCAGGCGAGAGAGCTCCTGTGTATTGGGAACCGACAGGGCAAATTCTCTCTAATTCTGTCTCTTCATGTGTGCAAATTTCAGAGCCCCTCTTACAAGTAAAACTAGTCGAAACGAGAACAGGTAAACACCAGAAAAGAAAAATGTATTGAAACAGAAAATAATCCTGTGGTGTCAGACAGCAGGGAGGGAAGGCATTTTCCTTCCTCATTTTCCTTTACAGCATCTCAGAGAATATCGCTTGCCTTCGGCGCGCTCCCCAAACCTGCCCGCCTGTGTGTGGACGGCAGCTACAGCTGTTGACCTGCTGAATGTGTGCGTCCTGTCCAGATGTCGTCTCGGGAAGCACCCCAGCACCTCTCCTCCTTTCCAAGGTTCCTGGGGAACATCGGTATTTCTGGGCAACATCCGCACTTTTGCTGGGAGGGAAGCACAGACCTCAGCCTTCAGCAGATATGATGCTTAATTGGGGACCTGCTGTCTCCCTGCTGGAGATCAGCGAGATGCCTGTTCGGCTGGCCTTGCTGGTGAGGCTGTTCCAAAGTGGTACAAGGTAAACGGTTGTGCACAGCCTCAGGCAGGTGTGTGATGGCTGAGAAGTGTCTTCCGAGTCCCCTGCCCCCCACCCCGCCTCCTCTGGGGACCCCTGCCCTCTCTGGTGCTCTTGTGCCCTGAAAGCACTTTTGCTTATTGCAACCCAACTTCTTGGGTTTTCTAGACTTTCGCCACCCCCTTCATTTCATTGCCACACCTGGGCACTGGCTGTCCTCCAGGCTCACCCGCCTCTGGCCTTGTGCTCTGGATAATGTCTGAATACCATTGCTATTGCCCTGAATCGTCTCTGCTCTGACCTCTGCTCCCCCTCCGCCTCACCTGGAGTCTACTTCCTGCTCTTGGCTTTGAAAGCCCTGGATGCTGTGTAACCAGCCCTGCGGGACAGCCCAGGGAGCACAGCCCCACACTCACCTCCTCAACTCCAGGGCTGGGACGTCTTTGCAGAGCAGAAGCCTCAGCTCTGATTCTCAGACCCCTAGTGTGTTTTTGTTATGTGAATTTCTGCCTCTTTTCTCATTTCTCATCGGTTGACATGTGGTGCGTTTTTACCTGGCTCAGAGACTTCCCAGGTCCCCAGGACTCCCTGTCATCCCTGACTCCTCAGAGCCCTGGCCACAGTGGACCGGGCACAGTGCCCAAGGGCTTGGTCCTGCTTGGCTTCTGAGATGACACTGGGGTGCCCAAGAATGGGGGTTCCCAGCTGTATGCCCTCCTCTGGGCTCCCTGCTTAGCCCAGCAGCTGGGCACTGGCGGCCCTCCAGGCTCACCCGCCTCTGGCCTTGTGCTCTGGGTAATGTCTGAACGCCATTGCTGTTCCCCTGACTCTTGTCTCTGCTCTGACCTCTGGTCCCCCTCCGCCTCAGAGACTTCCTGCCAGATATGCTGCTCCTGGCTCCATTGTGACCTTACATACCACGTCCAGGGGAAACTTGAAGCCAGCCTGCAGTATGGATGGAACATGCCTCTGTCTGCTTTCCTGCCTCCCGGCTGCATCTCGTGGTCCCTCCCGGCCTCCCTCCTCACACTGTGCACCTGTCCTCTGATGCTGTGGTGGGTTTGCTTCTGACAACCATCTTTGGCCATTTGTTTTGCTGATATTTCTTTTTCCCTGAATTACTTAATCTTCTCGTGTCTAGGCCAACTGCAGGCTTATTCAGCAAGAAGCTGGGTTACTGTCTAAGGGGAAGTCTTTTATCCCTTCCTGGGAACACCACCAGGAGGGAGCCAAATATGGCCACACATCTGAACTCTACTTGGTGGAACGACCTCGGGCAAGGTGCGGTGCCTCTTGGGGCCTCAGTTTCCCCATCTGGAATAAGAAACTAATAATGTCGATTTCTGAAATTGTCCTGAGAACTCAGTGGGATGAGCTGCCTAACAACAGAGAGGAGACTGGGGGAACCTCACTCCTTCTCTTTTTCTGCTGTGTTCCAGGGGGCCCACATGTGGTCATTCTGTCAGGGATCATGAGATTTTAGGCTTAATTTTAAAATATAGTCAGATCAACTTTGATGAGAAGCTGTTTGTAAGAGATTGTTATATACATGGTGGAAATAATTACCTTAGTGGTTTGAGCAAACTTCATTTTTGCATTTTCCGAGACATACCTCCAACGTGGGCATCGCAGAGTAGGAAATCACGTGGCTGAGGATTTCCTGCAACCAGGAAGGAAGCAAAGTCCTGCCCTTGCCTCACACGCTGTTTTAAATGGGACAGTGTGGGGTTCATCAGGACAGTTGATTGGGAAACATTCTGTAGATCAGAAAGAGGCAGAAACCAGTTACACTGACTAGGAGGACTCAGGGATGGTCACTGGAAAGTAGCCGACCACAGGGAAAACTGAATGACCTTGAGCTGCCACAGAGGCGTGTCTGTGAGCACTGAAGTGAGAAGTGAGCGGAGGAACCAATGTGTGTCTGTCTCTTGGTCCTCAGCGCAGGCAGTGGTGGCCATTGCCCATGGAAAAATAAAAAGAACGACTTCAATCTGGGCTCCCGTAAGCTTCTTCACATCCTAGAGTCAGAAAACAATCTACTGTACGGACTGCGTCCTCGGGCTGACATCCCGCCCTGGGATATTGACGTCAACCCTTGGGAGCCCGAGCTGCCCTTGGTGAAGAGCTTCAGAGAGGTCTCAGCTGCTCTGATTATGTTCATTTTTTCCTTCCTTCCTTCCTTCCTTCCTTCCTTCCTTCCTTCCTTCCTTCCTTCCTTCCTTCCTTCCTTTTTTCCTTCCTTCCTTCCTCTCCTTCTCCTCCTCCTCCTCCTCCTCCTCATCCTCCTCCTCCTCCTCCTCCTCCTCCTCCTTCTCCTCCTTCTTCTAAGACTAGATAAAGCTTGCATTGGCAAAGTTACTGACAGGAAATGGGGCAAATCCTTGTAGATCTGAAACAGCCTTAAAAGGGTAGCAGCGTTCAGTGAGACTCAAATCCCTGATTCACGCAGCTCATGGATGGAGGTAAAAGTGATGGAGTTTCATGCACCAACAGTTTTTTAGGTAAAGAAAAATACAGTGTTGTCTGCAGGGTCAAAACCAGGGGGAAACTCATCAGACCTGTAGGCTTTATACTGCTGGGTGATTCTTTATGACTCGAAGGGGCAGGGGTGTAGAACACAGGTCAGTGCTCACAGACAGCCTCTAGTCTCTGCTTCTTAGGCTGTGGACATGCTGTCTCTGTGCTGGAAACCAGGGAGCATGAAGACCTCCTGCAAGCAAGAAATTTATCCTCTGCCTTTTTGGGGGTGCTACTGGGGGTTGAGCCCAGGGATATCCCACCAGTGAACTATTGCCCCAGCCCTTTTAATTTAATTTAATTCTATTTTATTTTAATTTTGAAACAGGGTCTCACTAAATTTTTGCACGCTGACCTCAAACTCTCGATCCTCCCATCTCAGTTTCCCAAGTACTGGGATTACAGGTGTGCGCCACCATGCCCAGCTTTAGTCTGAGGGTTTTTTTTTTTTGTTTGTTTGTTTCTTTTGTGGTACTGGGTATGGAACCCAGGGGTTTTCTACCTCTGGGCTATACCCCAGACCTATTTTTTATATTCTATTTGGAAACAGGGTCTCACTAAGTTGCTGAGAGCCTCACTAAGTAGCCGAGGCTGGCACTGAACCTGTGAGATCCTCCTATCTCAGCCTCCCAAGTACTGGAATTACAAGCGTGCACTACCACTAGTCAGAGCTTTTTAATAGCTACAGAATCACGAGGTGGCCTGGGGTATTTGGAATCAGTGGTGGGGTTCTGTGACCGAAGGGATTACTAATAAGGCCCAAGAGCAGCAGCAAAATCCCCAAACCATTCTCGTCAACAGATCTAATTAGCTGAATCAGGTCTTACCACACAGCTGTATTATAGTTGAGGCCATGAAAAGCTTAAAGTAAGAACTAGAATGTCACAGAATCTTGGATAATTTCTTGACATTGCTATTTTGATTTCACTTCTGTAAAGTGTCCCGTTTTTCCTCTCTCCACCAAATATTCTCCACTACAAGATATGCAAAGAAGCCGGGCGTGGTGGCGCACACTCGTGATCCCAGGACTTGGGAGGCTGAGACAGGAGGATCGCAGGTTTGCAGCCAGCCTCAGCCACTTAAAGGAAGGCTCTCTGCAACTTAATGAGACTCTGTTTCAAAATAAAGAGTAGAAAATAGGGCTGGGGGTGCAGCTTGGAGGTAGAATGCCCCTGGGTTCCGATCCCAGTTCACACACAGAAAAAAGAAGATAGGAAAAGAGTGAATATTGTTTTTACTGGAACATACAAAAGATGAAGTTGTTTTAACTTATCATAAAACATCAGTGGAATGTGAACAGGAAGAACCCTCTTTTCTGGAATCAGAGAAATAGTAAAAGAACAAAAGATCACAGGGAGAAGTTTCCACCCTTTAATCTCCCCAGCTGAGTCCAGATGCACATGCGTTCTGAGTTACCACATGGCGCTGTAAGTCCAGGGAAAGTGACTTATGTTCGGGGCGTGTCTAAAGACGGAGGCCAACTGTGTCGGGATCCCAGGACGGGGCCACGTGTAGCAGGCAGCACTTGCTTCTGTGTAAAAAGCTAGTGTGATGTTTCCATGGAGTGGACGTGTCAAGCCGTCGTCTGAGCCAGGCATGTCATTTCCGACCTTCCCTGCGTCTCAGCTGTCCCTCTGAGGATCTGTGAGTGCAAGGAGCCATTGGTCCCGAAGGAAAGCAACACACACGCACACACATACATGCACACACACGCATGCACGCCCCCTTGCATGCACACACGCATCACGCTGCAGATGGCTTCAAGGGACGCTCGGGTGCCATGACTCGATCCCTGGCTCCACACGAGGTGGCCAAGAGCATTACGATACTAGTGGGGTTCCCACTCTGCAAACAGGGCAAAAGGATTTGGCCATTTTGACACGCAGAAAAAGGATTGACAAAGGGATGAAGTAAATTGGACCATGACCTGGATCTGTAGAATGCCAACTCGACTGAGTGGATTCCACTGACTGGCCAGACTCCGGGAGCTGTGCATCTCCGTGCATGCAGCGAGAACGTAAGGGCACACGCCTGTCATGCCCGTATGAGGGAGGCTGAGACAGGAGGATTGCAGGTTGGAGGTCAGCTTCAGAAGCTTAGCGAGGCCCTCAGCAACTTAGTAAGACTCTATTTCAAAATTTAAAAAAATAAATAAAAAGGGCTGAGGATGTAACTCCAGCACAAAAAAAAAAAAAAAAAAAAAGAAAAGAAAAGAAAAGAAAAAGAAAAAAGAAGAAAGGAAGGAAGGACTGTAGGCGCTATTACACCTTGAGTGGGGGGGAGTTCAAATTTGAAAGCATTCTTTTAGAAAGCCTTTAACACAAGAGTAGCAATAAAAGCACGTATGAATTTAAGGAGGAGAAGAATCAGTTGCAATAAATTCAAATAAACTCCAGCGAATGAAACTCTCGAAACTTCCTCGCATGGGTCGAGGTGATCGTTAATCATCGTGGACACATCATTAGTTTTTTACAAAAGCGAGCTGCTTGGGTGGACGGAGCTCAGATTGCGTGCAGGGGTTCCTGAGCCAGTTAAGGTCTGTTCAATGTGCTTTTACAGGACGGGGTTCAGCGTGTGTCCCCTGGAAGCAACTTGTACCTAATTGGAAAGACACAATTCATGACAACCAAACCAGCCCTGGAAGTGGCCCGCGGTTCACGTTTATTTTGGATCCCACCTAGGCGAGGCGTCCCAGTTTGCGTGGCGGTCCTGGCGGAGGCCTGGCGGCCCAGCATAATGAAGAGCGCCCCATTCTCTCTAAAGAGTGTCCTGGCGGGATGATGAGTGATTGGGTCCTTTTATTAATGGAGTAGGTGGGAAAGACTATTTCTAATCGGGTTCTATACAGATTTGTGTAGCTAAAATTTGTGTAGCAATTGAGTGCCGGACTTACTTTCTAAATATATTCTTCTGATGATTTCTTAAGGGACCAGTACAGAACAGTAACATTCCAGAACAGTCACCTTTAATGCATTCTCTATCCAATTATGCTACACTTATATGTGTATTTTTATATTCTGTTCCTCATGCCCCGAACACAAAAGGATTCGAGCAGAGGTATACTGTACTGTATATGGCATCATGGTCCTTTATTGGCAAATTTTTAAATTTCCACTAAATAAACCACGAAATTGTTTTTAAAACCTTTGAGTAATGAATATAGAGTAACACTTTATTCATTAGCAATAATCTTTCCGGACATGTCTGCACATGAGCACACCAATTTTGTGAGAGGAAAAAACAAACAATAAGAAATGTAGTTAGCTGGGAGCGATGGCCTATGTCTGTAGCCAGGACTTGGGAGGCTGAGACAGGAGGATTCCAGGATGGAGGCCAGCCTCAGCAACTTAGCAAGACTCCATCTCAAATCAAAACAAAAATACTTGGGGATGTAGCTTGTGGGTAGAAGGCCCCTAAGTATAATCCCTAGTACACAAAAAAAAAAGAAAGAAGAGAGGGAGGGAGGGGAGTAGGGAGGAAGGCAGGCAGGCAATTACCCAGGGACCAGGGCTTGGAGATTTGAGTGTAGACAGCTCCGGGGGACAGGCCCAGCGATGCTGTCCCACAATCAGTCTCTGACCTTGGCTGGTCAGAGTCCGCATGTGCAAAGGTGTCTGCTCAGGACAATGTATTCATAACCCCACAGACAGCACTTGCAGTGTATTTGGAGTTATTTGCAGGTGTGTGCAGAAGAGCAAATTAGAATTTCCCAACGTGCACTATCCCAGCCGCGGTGGACCTCCGCCCTCCCCTTAGCTCCCAATGGGCCCCTCTCGGCGCCACGGCTCCCCCATGTTTGAGCTTTTTAATAGGCGATTCCCCTGTTTAAGTGGCTCCCGGGTGCGGGGCTAAAGAGCTGTCCAGCGTCCCTAAGTGCACACGGCTGCAGCACGCCTGCGAGAGAAAATGTGTGTGTTTACCGAGCTCGCTACAGCGTGAGGTCTGGTCTCTTGGCCCCGAGTTCAACCTTAATGAGTCAGCAGGACCATACAATGGGAAAAGGAAAAAGGAAATTTGCCAATCTCTAAATGAGGCCGCTCTGGGAAGGGCTTAGAGCACCGTCTACAGAGCTCGGTGAAGCCACGAGAAGGATGGAAGTGGTAAAATTTGTAAATTCCTGAGCTGAGGACCAATAAATATAGAGTAGTGGGCAGCCTAAGTAGGAGCCTGGAAGCCAGAGGAGTAGTGGTCCTGCCACCCAGGGTCAGAAAATGTAGCCTCTCTCAGCTAGTGTTTTATTATAAAGAAAACACTGCATACAATTGATGATCTTTAAGAAACATACATTTGGCAAGATATCTTCAAGCAGAAATTAAAAACAAGACAAAACAAAAACCAAAGTGCATATTGGTGAGTGAACAAATGTGATTGGGATATTGGGATCTCATGGGAGACTGACCCTGCGTCCCTCTGGGTACCATGGCTCTGTGTGAGCTGATTCGGGGCTCCTGGCGGTTATAGAGAATAGACCTACTGCAGACCACGAGAGTCGACTTCCTCTCAGGGGCGTGCCCTGTGCCTCCTGCCTGTCCAGCACCTTTGGGTACCAGAAGCAGCATCAGTGGACACGCAGAACAGGGCTCTCCTGGCCCAGCCCTGCCCAGGTATTTCACAGGCCCCGGGAGATAGAGCCATCCGCTGTGTTCGGGGTAGTGTGAAACTCAGCAGTAGGCTGTCAGAATAGAATTCGGTACCAGGTAGGGTGACTTTGACAGATCTATTTTTATATCTAGCCACCTCACTGCAGAGCAGTTTCTTCTCAGCACTTTGCAGGGGAGGGAACTGAGATGTAGACTTTGACTGGTTCAAGGTCACATGCTCACAGGTAGAGGACGAATGTACATGCCCAGCATGGACTCTCACAGACCAAGCTCACCTTTACCCGCTGGACCACGGCCTGCCCGTGGAATCAGCCGCTCTGACCATTTCATCTGATAACAAGCAGGCCTCTTTTCACCTTTTATTTTATTTTTACCCTTTAGTTTTCAAATTGTGTGGCTGAGATGACTAAGAATACTACAGGGTTTGTGCATTTTCCCTTAGCCCCTTAGTAGAGACTTTTGGCAGCCCCTTTCAGTATGGGCTCCTATATAAGCCTTGAGCATGGCATGAAACTTCAACAGAAGGAACTGTTGGAGATCAGGGTCTGTCTGTTAATAATTTCTCAGGCTTGGAAGGCCAAGGAAGGTTCGAGAAAGAGCTCCCAAGGGCTGTGGGAAGAGCCTTTGTGGGGAAAGGCTCTGGGAGAATTAGATCTGGGGGTGCGAGTGCAACCTGGCCCGTTCATGTCCACACCGGGCTGCCTGGGCTCCCTCTGTGTCAGGGAAGAGACTGGCCGTGCGGTTGTCTCCTGGGAGTGAGCTGGGTTACTCCAAGCTGCACAGACCTGGAGTCTCTGCTCCTGAGGGACCTGGGACTTGAGTCCAAGGTGTCCCAAGGGAACGCTCATGGCCCCAAGTACCCTGCTGTTCCCATGGGAATTTTACAGATCACCACCCCTGCCTGTAGTTAGAGCAGAAAGTGACAGTGGGTTTGGACAGAGAGTCTGTCTGCCATTTTTATTCTAGGCAAAGGGAGGCAAAGTGAGGTTGGCCAAACCATGAGAGAGGGCAGCTTTGTCACAGGCTGGGTGGTAGGGTTGGGTCGAGTCTCCCTGGGACCCGCAGGTGCGACAGGGCAATGGGAGACGGGGTGTGTGTCTGCTAGCTTCCTATGCATGTGCCCGTGTCCAGCAGCTGGAGAAGGCCACCCGGTCGTATTGTCAGCACCGTGAGCTTGACCTCGCCACCCCCTGGCCCTGTCACCCTAGCCCCTGGAACTTGTGAATATGTTGCTTCGTGTACAAAGGGGAATCAAGGATGCGGTGAAGTTAAGATGGTTTATGAGCTGAACTTCAGATAGGTTTATTCTGGATTTCCTAGTTGGACCCACTGTGATCTCAGGGCCCTTAGGTATAGAAGCAGCAGGGGGGAGTCAGATGACATCCTGAGATGGACTCAATTGGTCGTTTTAGTACTGTGGTACCCAAGTTAGACGATTTACCTCCAGAATGAAAGATAACAAGTCTGGGTTATCGTAAGCTGCATGATGGTGATAATTTGTTATAGCAGCGAGAGGATGCAGATACGGGCACTACTACCCACACTTTAGAAACGCTGAACTGAGACTTGGAGAAACTTGTATGGTGCTCAGATTAGCAATGTCCAGAGGCAAAAGCTGCACAGCTGCAGTCCAGCCTGGCCTTTGCCACCCGGTCCACACCGCATGACCTCTGCTGTGCTCTCCATCACTTCTCCCTTACTGCGTGGAGTAGATGTAGCCAGTGTGCAGGAAGCCAGCCAGTGTGAATGGGCCCCAGAGGATTATCTCGGGAGCCCAAGATGTGTCCTGACGCGGGGACATTGTGACGTTGCCATTAGAGAGAGTCAGGACTGACTCAATAGAAATGCAAAACCCGAGTCTGGGGAAGAAAGGACAAAGTAATAATGGAATTAAACGTGACATTTTCTGAAACTGCCAGGGCTGCTTCTCAATTCAACCTGGCTTCTGGTCCCGGGAAGAGTGGAGCCAGAGCTCAAACTCAGGAATATTCAGAAACCGCTGAGCCAATGCTCATGAATATTCATGAGGTGTCAGACCATGCTGGGTGCTGACAGGCTGCTGGGAGCGTGGTGTCCCAGGGCTTGGTGGCTTCGCCCTCCACCACTGCGTAATGGGCAGACGATGCCCTTTCTCTAACTCTGCCATCGATCCAGATGCTAAGGGCACAGTTCAGACGTCCCCAAGGAGCGCCCGCTCTGATCACCGAGTTTTCTCCAAAAGCCTCCTGAAGGCAAGATCTCCTGGACATCTTTGTCAGCTTCCATTTTTACAAAATGATCATATTTGGGTGTCACACTTTTTTTTTTTTTAAGTAGCCTGAAGAGTTGTTGGAAAATTTTCAGGGCCAAAGAGCATGAGGTTGGAGCCAGGAACCAAAAGACCCCTCATCCCATATCTTTTTCAGAAGATAGAACCTTTATTCCTCTTGTATTTTGCGTATCCCCAGGAGGGCTTATTTCAAGAGAGCCATCTGCTGCTACAAAAGGCTGGAAAGCTGTGGACGTCAAGATCTGCGGTGGTGACACTTGGGAAAATTTATTTAGACAGTCAGTATTGCTGCTGCCATGCATCGGGCGCCACGCTGGCCCCAGAAGTGGAGCGCTAAATAAAAGAGGCAAAGACTTCTGCCCAGAAAGAGCCAATGGTTGTAGACGAGAAATCATAACGCCCTAAAAAACGGATCACCAGGGGATGTTTCTGTATTCTGTGCTTCCCTGGACCTCCAAGACTTGAAGTGGAACTGGAGTCATTTCAACATTTAAGACATGCATTTCCTGGCCCCACCCCATTATTTTCTGGTCTGGGGCTGCCCCATCCCCAATAATTCCTGGAGCTTCTAGAGATGGCATCTGTGCTCTGGCCCTCTGCGGGCGTCTGACTATGCCCCTGACTCTTGCCGCTCCCCCAGTTTAGCCTCCTATGCTGAACCCTGTGGCCCTTCCTGGCAGCAAAGTCCCTGGGGAGCAAGGCTGAGGCTGCTCTGGGGGGAGTGGGGGCCAAGCCCCTTCTCAGGGTCTGTGGGATTTGCACAGATTTGCACAGGCTGCTTCCCGCCACCCCCCACCCCCCAATCTTG
This sequence comes from Muscardinus avellanarius, assembly GCF_963383645.1. NCBI lineage: Eukaryota > Metazoa > Chordata > Mammalia > Rodentia > Gliridae > Muscardinus > Muscardinus avellanarius. The sequence continues at coordinate 5,711,175 of NC_137787.1, forward strand.
GCTCTCAGTCTTCTCTCCCCAGAATTCTGGCCAGATCTCACGAGCTGGATCTTGGTGATCCGGGCTGGACGTTGTCGTCCTCTGCTGACTAAGCCTTCTCCCTCCCTGACCTTGCCTGCCTGGCGTTCTGCCCTTGGGGAAATTCCCTCCCATCAGTAAGTGGGCCCGCCTGTCCTCCACCAACCCTTCTCTGAACGCGCTTGTCTCAGTCTGCACACCCACGGCGCTAAGCCAAAGAACTGACCACGCGACTTGGAGAAAGGAAGATGTATTTGCTCATGGGTTTTTGGAGATCTTGGGCTTTAGTTCATATGAGGCTGAGTCTGAAGGTCAGGACCTCTGCGCCTCAAATCATAGAGGCCGGGAGCAAGAGAGAGAGAATGGGGGGACCAATATATAAACTTCAAGGTTACTCCCCAAGGTACCCCTCCTCAGCAACCCAGCCCTGCTTCCAGCACTGATACCTTGTTTCTGTGAGGGCTGGGGGACACTACGATCCAAACCACTACAGGGCTGTGGCTGGGTGGTCCACCAGCATGCCAGAGTCCCTCTTCTGTCCTGAGTCAGCAGTGAACTTAGCTTTTCTTCCAGATGGGCCCCTTTTCATGCGGGTCTTCTGTCCTCAACCCAGTGGGCAGTCCCCTGGACTGGCTGTGAAGGGACCAGCCCCTCTCACTCACTTGACCCTGAGGCTCACATTGGCGTTGCCAGGCATGAGATGGTCCCCACTGAGAGCCATGTGGGCGAGTCCCAGCAGCTTAAGCAATCTTGCCCAAAGCAGGCCCAGACCCGCGGCTGTGGGGGAACAGCCCTGCCTTCTGTTCTGAGATGGTACTCGGAGAATTTCTGTCTGGCCAACAGATTGATCCCAGCGATAGAAAGCATGGGAAAGTCACAGCAGTTCAAGACACAGTGTTTCAACAGTTATTATTTTTTTTCATTTGAATAAAGGATGCCCCCTCCTCCAGGGAGGACAGCAAGTTGGGGAAATGCAAGACTGGTTCATTTGTCTTTTGTCCTTGGTCCTAAGCCTCCTGGAACAGCTGTTGAGAGCTGCCTCCCCTCAGGCCTGCAGTTCTTGGTGGAGTGCAGTGTGTCCTGGGCAGCTTGAGAGCAGAGCATCCAGGGCTCACTCCCCACTGCCTGGGAGCCCGGCCCTGGAGGCTGGCCACCGGGCTCCTCAGGGCTCTGTCTCCTCTGCACTTGGACCCCAGAGAAGTCTTCCACTGCTCCCACAAGGCAGCTCAGTGTGCCCCTGGGGGTGGCAGCTCGAAGATTCCCCTTTGGAGCCTGGGACACTCCCCAGGTCCCCTCCGTGGGGCAGATCCAAGACTAATCTGCCTTTAAAGGGAAATCGACTCCTAAACTTTTTCTGTTTAGTAAGGAACTCCCTTCTCCCCCAGGAGAGCTACCCAATAGTGAGCTTGCATTTCACGCTCAGCTCTCCGCTAAGTTCTTCACAGGTTCTCCACCAACACCATCTCCACCATCTTCCACCAACACCATCTCCACCATCTTCCACCAACACCATCTCCACCATCTTCCACCAACACCATCTCCACCATCTTCCACCAACACCATCTCCACCATCTTCCACCAACACCATCTCCACCATCTTCCACCAACACCATCTCCACCATCTTCCACCAACACCATCTCTACCATCTTCCACCAACACCATCTCCATCCACCATCTTCACAGGCATCTCCACCAACACCCCCAGCCCCCGTTTTATCGCCCCCTTTGGGTGTTCCCTTGGGCCATGCCTTGGGCTCAGGAAGGCTCACATGTCACTCTCTCTGCAGACAGCGTGGTCTGAAGAGGCTGAGCTGCATGCCGGCACCTTACACCAGCTGGCCTTCCCTGACAGCCACAGACCTGCAGGCCTCCTCCCAAGTTGGAGGCCTGGGTGAGCAGAGCTGGGAAACCCCAGTGTCACATCTCCGAGCCCTGACTGTCAGCCACAGCGACGCGGCCCTGGGCTAAGCCAAGGACAATGATAACAAGGGTCTTAGCTGTTATTTTTGGATTGTTCCCTCCAACTGCTTCCCTCAACTTCAACTTACAAAATTATAATTCTTAGCTGAAAATATAAGTAGAAAGTGTGGGTCATACATAAAGGAAGGAAGAAGGAATAAAAAATTGCCCACTACTTCCTTATTCAGAGACGATCACTCGCAGCGGTTTGGTGTGTTTTTGACTTTTCAGTGATTATACATATGTATGTGTCCAGATGTCGTTAGATGAGGTATGCATTTATGTATAATATCTCGATGTATTATATTGTGAGATTTTCTTCATGTCGTTATAAAACTTGATGGTTTTATTGGGCGAATAATACCTATTTAATGGCCATGTTCTCACGCATTGAGGCCTTTTCTGCCTTGGCGGGGCCTCTAGAGTTGCTTATATTCTAAGCAAACTGCTCTGAGCACTTCTGTTGTGGCTTTCTATTAAAGTCTCTGCTGGAGGCCCCGGATACACCTGCAGGCTGGATTCTGAGGTCTGGAAGAACAGGTGGCAGAGGATGATAGCGCCGAGGATTTTGAAGCTATGGCTAAACCACTTTATGCAAAGGTGATACAGTTTACGCTCTCACTGCCTGAGCAGGAGGGGAGCCATCTTTTCTCTTTAGAACTGATACTTTGATCACTTTCTCCATATTGATGGAGTGGAACGGGAATTAAGTCTCAGGTAGGGAGGAGTAAAGGTTCACTTAAGATCCTGGAGACAAAGGTGGAGCCTGGCCTCTCCTCTCTCCCCTCCCCTGTCCCGATGGACACATTCCGTGTTTAGAATGGATTCATGGAGGAGCCGCGAGACCTGGGGGCTCTGGTGAGGACAGTGGGTGCTGGCAGTGAGGACGGAGGAGGGAGGAGATGTGGGGATGAGACTGGAGGGTCCTGGTGACTGCCTGGACCAAGTGAGGGGAGAGGGAGAGAGGAGCCGAGGCTTACTTTTTGCATCTGGGGGCATTTCAAAATGTTGTAAGTTCCACGTTGACACTGATCTCAGGTCTCAGCTTATCTGGTTCTGCCTCTAGAATAACTCCTCCTTTGACTACCATGCTGACTATGTACTTGTGCCGTCCCTCCCAGGAGGAGGAGGAGAAGGTCAGCAACAAACATATCTAAAAACAAATCAGGCTGCAGCTTTTGATTAACAGCAATAAAGAAAGAGAGTGGGTGCTACGGTAGATAATACCGAGGGGAGTATTAGTTACCTATCTATCATTGTACAAATCACCCCAAACTTAGCAGCTTCAAAGACCACAAACTCGGTTTCCATGGCCAGGAATCCTGGGGCAGCTTCGCTGGCTGGGTTCTGGCTCAGGGCCTCTCACGAGGTTTCAGTGCGGCTGCTGTCCTGGGTGGAGATGTCATCCGAGGATGCACCTCCACGCTCTCTCACTTGCTCATTGACGAGCGTCAGGTCCTCAGGGGTCGTTGGGCTGAGAGCCCCAGTTCCTCGGTAGATGTTGATGGCTTTCTCAGTTTCTCGGTGCTCTCTTCACTTAAAACACAATAGCTGCCTTCTTCCCTGGCAAGAGGGAGTGCAAGGTGACACGAGAGATATTGCATCCAAGGTGGAAGCTCTGGTCTTTTTATAACCGAATCTGGAAGTGACCCCCATCTCTGCTGTGTTCTACTCATTGGGAGCGAGTCTCGGTGTCCAGTCAATGTTCAAAGGAAACTGAATAAATTCTACCTTTTGAAGGAACAAATAGCAAAGAATTTATGGGCATAGATTTTTAGACCATCTCATGGTGCTGGCATTATTTTACACAGGATGTTTCTGGAGATTTTTTAGAGATGTATTTAAAATATTATCCAGAGTTATTGCAATAAACATATCAATAAAAAAATCTCTTAGTTAAAAACTTTTTTTTTTTTGGTGGTACTGAGGTTCCTGAAAGCCCTTCTACCTCCAGGCTGCACTCCCAGACCTTTAAATTTAGAAACAGGGTCTCTTAAGCCAGCGCGGCTGGCTTCGAACCAGCGCGATTCTCCTGTCTCCGCCTCCCAAGCGCGGGGATTACAAGCGTGCGCCACCACGCCAGCAGGTAAAAACCTCATGGCATATATGCTTTAACTCTCAGAACTTTCTATGTTTTTAAAAAGCAATATGCTGCGCACATCATCTATTACATAAAAACCCCTAGTGAAGCCTCAGGCCACAGACTATAATTAAACACATTAATATTTCTGCAGTGAAACCTATGAATATTCATACCATGAAAGATAAGTACGGACGCTGTATAACCTCGTATTAGTAAAGGTCAGATTTGTGGACAATCAATTTTATGCCAAATATTAAAGCTCCTTCGAGAGCATTTGGATTTTCCAGTTGCAGGTAGGAAGTTGTTATCATGTGAAAATTTTGTAGCAATGTAATTACCTGAAGTAAACAGCGATGACTTAGGCCTTGCTGTGGTCTGAGTGTTTATGTCCATCTAAAATGTATGTATCAAAACCTGTGGCTCAAGGTGTCGGTGTGAGGAGTGGGGCCTTCGGAAGGCCTTGGGCCATGAGAGTGGGTGCTCATCAGTGGGATCACTGCCCTATCAGAGAGACCTTGGCGTCCCTCAGCTCTCCCACCGTGTCCAGACACGGGGTGGAGATGCCCTCTGAGAACTAGCATCTGGCCTTCGCCAGACAGCAAATTTACCCGAGTCTTTGTCTTGGGCTCCCCAGGCTCAAGAACTGTGATAAATACATTTCTGTTGTTTATACACCACCTCGTTGGTGGAATTTTGTTATAGTAGCCCAAATGGATGAAGATATTACTTAAATTACTATAATAAAAAAACAAATACCATGCACAATTTATATAATGGGGTATATGTATTTGTGGTACTAGGAATTAAACCCAGGGGCATTCTACCCCTGAGCTGCGCCTCCAGCTCTTTTTTTAATTTTTATTTTTTTCGTTACTAGAGATGGAACCCAGGGCATTCTACCTCTGAGTGACACCCCAGCCCTATTTTTTATTCTTTATTTTGAAACAAGGTCTCACTGAGTTGCCAAGGGCCTCACTAAGCAGCTGAGGCTCCTCAAACCTGTATCTTCCTGTCTCAGCCTCTCAAATGCATGAGCCACCACGCCCAGCTCCTATTTTATTTTTTATTTTGAAACAGAGTCTTGCTAAGTCGCTGAGGGTCTCAATAAGTCGCTGAGACCAGTTTCGAACCTGCTAGCTCCTATTTTATTTATTATTATTATTATTATTATTATTATTATTATTATTACTTTTGGGTGGTACTGGGGGTGGAACCCAGAGGCTTTCTACCTCTGGGCTATACTCCCAGACCTATTTTATGTTTCATTTGGAAACAGGGTCTCACTAAGTTGCTGAGAGCCTCACTCAGTAGCTGAGGCTGGCTTTGAACCTGTGCGATCCTCCTGTCTCAGCCTCCCAAGCGCAGGGATTACAAGCGTGCGCCACCACGCCCAGCTTATTTTTTATTTTGAAAGAGTCTTGCTAAGTTCCTGAGGGTCTCAATAAGTCGCTGAGACCAGTTTCGAACCTGTAATCCTGCTGTCTCAGTCTCTCGAGTATTGGGATCCAGGAGTGTGCCAACATGGCCTACTTGGAGTGGATTTTAAAAACCCTAAAACCCCTCAGGACAGTGCACCACTGTGGGAGGGGTTTGCTCTTCAAAGGTCAGAGGCCCCTGAGGAAGAACAGATGGGGTTGTGGTGTAGAGAGAGGGATCGCCGCCACTCTGGGAATGTCTGTCTGGGAGTCCAATGTCTCTGGCCTCAAGTCTAGAAGTTACAGGAGGAATAATGAAGGATTCTGCCGTTGAGTATAGAATACTGCTGTCTGGACCCATGCGGGGCGTGTGACCTTGCGAACCCCTTGCCACAGGGGCTTCGTGGCACTTCCTGTTAGCTCTGTGGCCAAGGCTGCAGGCGGGCACCATGGCGCTGCTGGGTCCAGGTCTTCCTCTCTGGCCTCCTCGGTAGTAGAGTTGAGAAAATGGATGCGTCTTCCCCCATCTTCTTCCTTTAAACCTCCAAACATCTCCCCCAAGCAGATGCTTCCACACAGATTGGAGAAACAGAGATGGGCCTGCACCCAGGCAGGCCTGGGGACCCAGGGCATGAGGAGATGGGCAGGGGCTGGGCGCGGGAAGGACGGGCCAGTGGGCACAGTGAGGTGTCACGTGGGGCCTGGGGACCATGCGTGGGGGACAGATCCAGGTTCTCATGCCCTGAAGAAGGCAGGTCCCACAGTCAGAGGAGCACCTCCCAGGCTCCCGAGGACTTGAATATAGGACAGAGAACTCTGGAATGAGGTGCACTGACTTTGCAGGGCTGGGAGGGCATTGAGGGAGGGAGGGATGAATCCCAGGCACTGGGCCTAGGAAGGGAGCCCTGAATGTTCCTCATACACCGGCACCACAGGGTTCTGTGAGGATCAAGGAAGAGCTGGTTCAGAGAGAAGCCAGGCATGGATGAAGGCTCGGTTCATAGTTAGCTGGACTGAGCTTTAACTTGCCTTAAATCAGAAAAGGAAGAAATCCAGGCTGAGCTGGGGTGTGTGCTGGTGAGGGAGGGCAGGGAACACCTGTGTCTCCAGTGAGAGGAGGGAATTAGACAAGTGGGTCCTTGACAGCAGCCCCGAGGACGGGCTCAAAGAAGATGAGAAGTGGCAGGATTGTAAAGTGATCTGCTGACAGTCGGGAGAGGGGAGAGCCATTCCTCTCCCCTTCCCCACCTCTGCTGTCCTCAGCCTTGAGTTCCAGGACATCTAGACAAGCTCAGCACCCAGGTCACAGGTAAGAGGCTTTGGCCTTAGAAAAGAGCTGCGCTGAATATCCAGGGGTCGGTGGGCCCTGGGTGACAGGGGCGTGGAAATGTGTATAGCCAGCTTTGCCCACAATGGGCAGGGCAGAGGCTTTGGGTCTCAGGGTGAGGCGCTGTCCTTGTTCCCGCAGTACAGGAAGGTGGCGGACGCAAGGCTGTGGAATGCTCCCAGGGATGGGGGACCCTGAGCTCGGCACCTCCAGCCTGGGTGAAGACCCCATGTCCATGTTTGGACACTGAGCCTGCCAGAGGGGACACATTATCATGGACACAGAAAGGCTCAGATGAAAGCTTCTAGACAATTGCAGTTCCCTGATTGAGGAGGGAGACTGAGCAAAGCTGCCATCAAACCTAGCAACAGGTACTGGGACACAGAGCATGCTGCACGGGAGGGAAAAGTGTGAGGACTCCTTACATCCTGTGGGTTGGAGTAAAAGCCACGCGCTCTGCACACCCTTCCTCCAGCACTCCGGTGCGCTGTCTGTTTGGACCCATTTCTTGGAGCCTGGTTGCTATAGTTTGGAAGCATCCCTCAAAGGCCCAGGCAGCGAGGGGTTTTCACCAGCCAGTGGTGCTGTTGGAAGGCGGTGGGCCCCGGGAGGTGGGTCTAGTGGAAGGAAGTTCGGCATCATCATACCCTCAAAGGGAATCTGAGACCGTGTCTCTTCTCTTCTCTTCTCTTCTCTTCTCTTCTCTTCTCTTCTCTTCTCTTCTCTTCTCTTCTCTTCTCTTCTCTTCTCTCTCTCTCTCTCTCTCTCTCTCTCTCTCTCTCTCTCTCTGCTTCCTGGCTGCAATCAGGTGAGCATTGATGTATTCTGCCTTGATGTACTGCCTGGACACAGGCCCAAAAGTGACGAGGCCAACCGGCTGTGAACTGAAGCCCCTGAAACCATGAGCCAAAATAAACATTTCCTCTTCTTAAGGTTGATTACTTTAGGTATTTTGTTATAGTATCGGAGAGCTGGCTATTACACCAGCTCAACGCGGGCTGCCCTTTCCCATCCCTTTTCCTGTTTCCCTCACAGGCAGTGAGTGCTGTTCTCTGGGAGGCTGAGCCGGGTGAATATTCTGCACAAGCTGAATGCCTCCTTTCCTTGCTCACACTTTCAGGTCTTGTCCTGCTTCTTAGGAGGTTTGAGAAGTTACTGAAGTAATATTGTTCAAACCCAGAGGGAGAAATCCAGGAAGACGGATTGCAAAAACGACGGCTGTTCTCCAGTGCTCACTGTACACACACCTTTGCAGTGTGGCCCTGGGGGCCTCTCATCAGGAGAGATGGGATCTATTTCTGCATCCCTGGGATCTGGACTCGCCCTGTCCCTTGATCTAGCAAGTACAACATGGCAAAAACGAAGGAGGGCTGGTGCTGAGTCAGGCCTTCGGAGGCAGTGGGCGCTTCCTCTCTACCTTAGAAAGCTCCTTGGCCATGAGCACAGTCCAGCTGGGCCTGAAGGAGGATGAGCTATCATGTGGAGGAGAGCTGAGGGGGTCTTCATGGCCCCCAGATGCCGATCAGTAGCAGATGGTGTTGATGTGGATCGATTGATTAAAGTCTCTTGCATGAACAACAATGGAGTTATAATGATTTTTAGAGAAAATTATTATTATTAGAGAAAGAGGGCAGCTGAGAGGCCCGGGGAAGATAGGAAGATCTCTCCTACCTCTTCTTTCACCAGCATCTTGCTTTTATTGAGAGTTTCAACCAGAACATTGTAAAAATGATTAATCACAGAAGACAGCAAAGCAGTCATGGGGTCAGAAAAGACATCAAGGTAGTCACAGAGGAATCAGAGAGGGAAAGGGTAAGCGAGGAAATCGTCAGGCGCTTTGCTTATCGGTCTCATTTGGTCCTTGGAGACTCGTCTGTGTGCAGAAATCTCCACCTGGGGGGCAGTTTGTGCCCCTCACACGCCAGGCCGAGGTGACCTCAAAGCTGATGCTAAGAAGGTTCCCAGATCTGCACACAGCCACCCCATCAGTCAACCACAGACGGGAGCAAGCAGCGCCGACACTGGTCCGGCCGCGAACAGCACCTACAGACCCCTGAGAGACAGCAGACGCGGCTTCAAGTCATTAAGCACTGGGTAGTTCATCAGGTAGCCACAGCTGACAGCTAGTGCCTGTGTACCCGGCAGTCTGAATGTTCCAGATCTATTTCTGAGAAGACCAGACAGACTCTCATTAGAATCCAAAGCAACTTGTTTTCTCATTAATTTGTTAGAATAAATTTTTAATATCCCGACATCTTCAGGGTTCGCCATGTAACTCTTTCTGGCACAACCTTCCATCTTTATGATACAGTCTCCAGGGTCCCAAAGCAGCAGATGCAGCCGTGGATGGGCGTGTCAACCTCCACTGGCTTCCTTTGCCAGGCGTGACTGATCTATGGTCCTTTCCAGAATTATAACCAACGTCTCTGTGTCCCAAAGAGCGCTTAAATCAGGTGCTTCATTATCCAGCGTCCTCGGGAAGCACTGTGCCGACCAGCTGTGCCAGGGATTTATGCTCCTCTGGCAGCTGGTGCGGCCAGCAGCCAGGATCTCCCAATGAACACCAAGATGCACTCCAGGTAGCCTTCCCTAGCCCTTTCCTTCTTCCGTTTCTTTAGAAGGCTGGCGCGAGACGGAGGTGCTTGGGTCTCGCCTCTGTGGGGGTTGAGCGTGTGCTGGTGCCTAAGAGTTTGTTCTTAACGCGTTGGTTGTTAGTTTTTCAGTTTTTAGAAGAAATAATAGATTTTACTCTAGGGCCTTTGGGTGCTATATCAAATTTAGCTCTGATCCTTCTGGTGAAGAAATAGGCTAATATTTCTGGGGAAATATGAAGATTAAAACATTTGTTTGCAGGAGAACTCTGAAGTGAATGTTGCTGGATTCCAATGTTGTTGTTGTTGTTGTTATTATTATTATTATTATTGTCATTGTTGTTGTTATAATTATTCTGGGGAGCCCAGGGTTATTCTACCTGGGAGATACACTCCCAGCCTTTTTTTTTTTCTTTTACTTTTTGTTTTTGAAACAGGGTCTCCCGAGGTTACGAAGAGTCTTGCTAAGTTACGAGGCTGACCTTGAACCTGTGAGCCTCCTTTTCTCAGCCTCTGAGGTATGGAAATCATAGGGGTCTGCCATCACTCTCGGCTGATTATTTTTTCATCCTTTTTTGTTTTGTCTGAAAGTGAGGTTTAAAGGGAATAAATCAAAGTGCAGAGAGACCAACAGAAAAGGCAACTGTAAGCCGGGCGTGGTGGCGCACGCTTGTAATCCCCGCACTTGGGAGGCGGAGGCAGGAGGATCGCGCAGGTTCAAAGCCAGCCTTGGCTGGCGTAAGAGGCCCTGTTTCCAAATAAAATATAAAATAGGTCTGGGAGTATAGCCTGGAGATAGAAGGCCCCTGGATTCCATCCCTAGTACTACCACCACCAAAAAAAAAAAAAAAGGCAACTGTAATCCTTATGAGTCCTTGTTTTAGAATTCAGGGCTCAACTGTCCTGCATGATAGCAAATGAAAAACAATGCTGTGTTCTAATAAGGAAAAGAGTTATGGGGTGGGAGGTGTGAGCCCCTAATGTTCGCTGACTGTTACTAGATGGCAGGATAAGTTTCCAGGTCGCAGACATTTTTCCATCAGGATGTCAGGAAGCTAAGTACTGTTGACCAGCGGGTCCAGGACAGAGGGAGACATGGATGTTTAAGTGGGGGCACAGTTGAAACGCCAGTGGTTACAGTGCTGAGCTGGATCTCTCTGGAAATGGGAAGCGGCATCCGGTCATGTTGAACAGGCAGAGGCCTCCCGCTCAGATGAAGAGGAACAGTATTTGATCTAAAAAGCCAAGTGGATTCAACAATTCCAAAGAGTACATGGTGGTTCTGAGGTTCCCAAAGGATGCAAATTAAAATCGTGGGTACTTATGAAAATATCTGTCCCGGGGTTTGTTCTGTGTTTATACCCCCATCTCCTGATCTGGGAGAGTGGGTCAGATCGTATTTCAAAGTACATCCTTCCCAAGACATTCTCAGGAAAGGATGAAAGGAACCGGCCGGGCCCCTGGCCTAGAAGTTGAGCAAGGGAGGAGGAGGAATTGGGACTCCAAAATCTTGGGAGAGCCGAGCAAAGGTGTCCTGCAGGGGGGCCACGGAGTTCACTTTCAAAACTGGCTGGAGCTGGATGGAGCCTCTGAGGGTAAGTCGGGGCCAGCTGGGAAGGGAAGGGAAGGGAAAGGAAGGGAAGGGAAGGGAAGGGAAGGGAAGGGAAGGGAAGGGAAGGGAAGGGAAGGGAACAAAGACTGACTTTGCTCTAGGAAGGTGATTAAGCACTTTCGTACTTATAATCTCCTTTGACTCTGAAAAGAATTCGTATCCCATAATACTGGCTATCATTAATGTGTGGGTGAAAAATTGAGTTCCAAAAAACTATGCAACTCACCTATGGAAAAAGCCACATCAGGATTTGAATTTGGGTCTCTGTTGCTCTAACAATGGTGTCTCCATCAGAAGACACGGATGGCAAGAGGTATTCTGCCACTGAGAGACCCTGGGCCCTTCCCCTAACTTGAAAAATGTGCGTGTATTTTCAGAGGGAAATTAAGAATTCTACTTCAAATGTACTAAGTTTGAGGTACCTGTGACTATCTAGAGAGACAGGTTGATGTTTGGGTATTATCAGCGTTTGGAAGGTGTGTTTGTTAGCTTGCTGTCACTATGACAAAATACCTGACATCGTGAACTTATAAGGAGAAAAAGGTTATTTTAGTTTACTCTTTCAGAGGTTCCAGTCCATAATGAATTAGCTATCTTGCTTTGGGGCTGTGTGAGGCCCTGAAGGAAACTTTATATCATATTTCATCTCAAAACAAAAATAGTAGAGATCCTAGTATTTTCTTCCTTCCTTCCTTCCTTCCTTCCTTCCTTCCTTCCTTCCTTCCTTCCTTCCTCTCTTTCTTTCTTTCTTTCTTTGGTACTGGGGGTGAAACCCAGGCGCTTTTCTACCTCTGGGCTATACTCCCAGCCCTATTTTATACTTTATTTGGAAACAGGGTCTCACTGAGTTGCTGAGAGCCTCACTAAGTAGCTGAGGCTGGCTTTGAACCCGTGCGATCCTCCTGTCTCAGCCTCCCAAGTGCGGGGATTACAAGCATGCGCCACCACACCCGAATTAAGAGCCTAGTATTTTCAAAAGGGTACAGAAACAGAATACGAAAACCTGGAAAGCTTTTATTTCATTCTGTCCCTGAAGAAAAACATTTTACAGATTGAGACAGTAAAAGGGAAGATAGCTTTTTAGGGACAGGAGCCTGGAGGGGCGGAAAGACGGGGACTTTGCTGGGTCTGGAGGTACCACAGTGACTGTGTGGCATTGGGGGGCAGCCTTACCGCCCCCCGAAGGTTCTGCCCCTCTTAATACGGCAACCCTGGCAACTGAGCCTTTAATCTATGGGCTTTTGTGGGGCAGTTGAGATCCAAACTAGCAGAAGGTATGATCAGAGCAACTGGGGGCGAAGAGAGGCCTTGGAGAAGTCCTGCCCATGGGCACGCCCACACTGGGGGCTGAGAGCACAGCGCTGGGCTAGAAACCAGGAGGCCCAGGGTGCTCTGCGTGGACGGAGTCCTGCAGACAGTCTAGCCTCAGGCACTTCACTGTCTAGCGAGGAAGTCAGAACAGTGCTTAAGGAGAGGTGACCGAGCTGCTCAGGGGAGGCCGGCACTGGGGGAGGCCAAGGGGGAGGAGGCAGGGTGGCGATGAGGAGCACAGAGCTGACACTGGGGTGGCGTATGGCTCCTGCATCCTGGTCTTTGAGTGCACGTTCAATGGGGATTACTTTTTTTTTTTTTTTTTTTTAACGGTCCTGGGGATTAAACTCAGGGGCATTCTACCTCTGAACCCCACCCCAGCCCTATTTTTTATTCCTTATTTGAAAACAGGGTTTCAGTAAGCTCTAGAGGGCCTCACTAAGTAGCTGAGGCTGGTCACGAACCTGCGATCCTCCCGTCTCAGCCTCCCAAGTATTGGGATGACAAGTGTGCGGCTCTTCTCTGGGGGTTTCTTAGAACCAAACATGATGTGTGGGAGCTGGATCACCAAATGCTCGTGCGCATGCGCTTAGGAGCTTCTCCTCACGAAGGCCTGGGGCTCTGCTAGGAGTCTGCAGCGCAGTGACAAGACTGCGTCCCCTGCATTGCGAGACAGGAACACTGACGTGCCCTAAGAGAGGCTGCAGGAGCGTCCCCAGAGCGCGCGGGTCACACCTTGGGCCGCCGCCTCCTCCTGGGGTGGCGGCTGGCTTTCTTGCCCTTGCCTGCAGAAGGAAAAGTTGCTTAGTTGATTTGTCCCTGCTTAGCCGTGGGACAAAGGCCTGCCCCTTGAACACCTCTCTTCACCCTTCCTGACACATGGGCCAGAAAATGATGGACTTCACTGTTACGGGGCAGGACGAGCCAGGTGTCTCTTTTCCATGTGTAGAAGTCTCCCGGGAGGTGTTCTCAAAGGACAGAAGCCAGCCGTGCTGACCCTGGCCCTCCATCTCCCTCTCCCCACCCCTGCTGGACACCTGACTTCTGGCCCGGGGTTAGAGTGACGCCTAACCCAGGTGTTTTATCTGAAGCCTGAGCCCTGCAGTGGAGGTATCCAGTGCCTCAGCATCAAAGAACTGGGGTCCTGTCGCCTCGGGAGGGCTGCAAGGATCATGTGGGGGAATCGCCTGATCCCTGAGCATGTGCCAGGTGCAGGGTAAGCGGGCGCCATGTGCCTGGGTGAGCGTCAGGCATGAGTGGGCGGCTGTTAGTGAAAGGCCTTTGTTGTCTCTTTGGCCACCGTGGTTGCAGTCAGCACTATCAGGAGGGTATCCTGTGGCATGTAGATCAAGAGTACTAAGATGCTGGCATTCCCAAGCCCCCAACCATGGCTGCAGATTCAAAAGTCTCAGAGAACTGGGGAGGGGGTTAGGCTGACACCCCCATTGCCACGCATCCGTTGTGGTACCTCCGGACCCAGCGAAGTCCCCGTCTTCCCACCACCCCAGGTCCCTGCCTCTAAAATGTTAACCTTCCCTTTTCTTGTCTTAATAGGTAAAATGTTTTTCTTCAGGGACAAAACGAAATGGAGACTTTCTACATGTTGGTGCTCTGTTTCTTTACCCTTTTCAAAATACCAGGTTCTGTGCTATTTTTTCTTTCAGGTGAAATACGGTGTAAAGGTCCCGAAATGTTACAGGACTGATTAGCCCAAGAAGGTTTGGGGATCGATAACACAGGTAGAACCCGGCTCACCTGCCCACACTAACCTTTAGTGCTCTTTTACCTGGGCTCCGGATTTCTTCGTTTTTCATGTATTTCTTCTGCTTCCCACCGCTCTTCATTAATTTTGGACTTTTCTTCTTAGAATACACAGGTGTCTCAAGATGTCGATGTGTTATTACGACCCACCAGCATCTCCTCTCCCCAAATCAAGTTTCCTCTTTGAGTTGAATGTTTGTACTCCTGAAGCAAGGGTATTTAAAAAACAACACGGCAGCGTGCAAAAAGATGCCCATCTGTATGCGTATGTGTACATGTACAGAATCTGAACATTTCCTGCCAAACTAAACGCACAGTTCACTCATCAGTTTCCCACCAGGGACTCTTGGACGGCCACCTCAAAGCTCCCCGGCACTGTGGGGCATGCTTGTGACAAGCCAGGAGGGCAGGGTGCAGGCTCTGCCTCCACGCTGCAACGATGATGCAACTTTCTGCATTGCACACGTGGAGTGGAACCACCATTTACTGAACACCTACTATGTGCCAGGCCCAGAGGTGTTCTCACTAGTGCTCATGGCAAACCTGAGACAGGCGTCCTCAATGCTGCCCTTGGGAGTGTTCAAGACGAAGGTCAAGGTCAGGCTATGCAGGGAGTGATCCTGCAGATGGAGAGATTTGGGTCACAGGCTCCACAGAAGAGTCCATTCCAACCAGAGATCCCGTGATTTCACCGTGGCTCTTATGAATGAATCCCACACATCCTTTCTGGGAGCGGGATGCAAGCACCTCTCTCTGGAACCTCTGCTCCCCTAACAGCCCAGTAACAAAGCAGCTCAGTCCACTGAAATGAGAGGATGTGCCTGGGAGAGCTGGCTGGAAGTTCTTAGATCAAGACTTCCTCTCTTTCTTTTAAAAATGTAAGTATAAAATACTTAGAAATAAACTTAACCAAGGAGGTAAAAGACCTCTACAAAGAAAATTATAAAACACTGAAAAAAATCGAAGAAGAACTTAAAAGATGGAAAGATCTTCCATGTTCATGGATAGGCAGAATAAATATCATCAAAATGGCCATACTTCCAAAAGTAATCTATAGATTCAACACAATATCCATTAAGTTACCAAAATCATTCCTCACAGTCAGAAAAAATTTTCCTTAAATTGTTTGGAACAACAAAAACCCAGAATAGCCAAAGTAGTTCTCAGCAACAAAAACCATGTCTGAGGAATCACGATACTACAAACCCACAGTAGTAAAAACAGCATGGTACTGGCACAAAAACAGATCCACAGACCACTGGAGAAGAATAGAAAACTCAGAAACAAATCCATACTCTTACAGCCAATTAGTTTTTGTCAAAGGGGCCAAAAACATACACTGAAAAAAAGATATCAACAAATGGTGTTGGCAAAACTGGTTAACCATATGCAGAAAAATGAAAATAAATCTCACTTTTTCATCCTGAACAGGAGTCAATTCAAGATGGATCAAAAAATTGGAAATTAGACTAGAGACCTTGAGGCTCCTTGAAGAGGGCATAGCTCCAACACTGCAACACACAGGCACAGAAAAAAGCTTTCTCAACAAAACCCCAAAGGCACAAGAAACTAAAAGGTGAATCAATACATGGGATTGCATTAAACTGAAGAGCTTCTGTTCAGCAAAGGAAACTATCAAGAACCTCAACTGAGGGCCAACAGAATGAGAGAAGATTTTTGCCAACTACTCCTCCATTTGAGGACTAATATCTAAATATACAGAGAACTCAAGAAACTCAGCACTAAGAAAACAAAGAGCCGAATCAAAAAATGGGCAAGTGAATAGACACTTCATGAAAGAAAATCAAATGGCCAATAAATGCATGAAAAAAGCTCAACATCACTGGCCATCAGAGAAATGCAAATCAAAACTACCCTGAGGTTTCACCTAACTCCAACTAGAATGGCAATCATTCAAAACACAAACAACAACAGATGCTGGCGAGGATGTGGAGAAGTGGGAACTCTAAGACATTGTTGGTGGGATTGCAAATGAGTGCAACCACTTTGGAAAACAGTATGGAGGATCCTCAGAAGAATGGGAATGAACTTACCATTTAATCCAGCAATACCACTTCTGGGTATCTACCGAAAGGAAAGGAAAGCAAACTACCAAACTAATGCATGCATATCAATGTTTATAGCTGCACAATTCACCATTGCCAGACAATGGAACCAGCCAAGATGTCCATCAACAGATAAATGGATTACAAAACTGTGGGATGTGTATTTTTCTTTACGGATCAGCCATAAAGAAAAATACAATTATGTCATTTACAGGGAAATGGGTGGAACTGGAGGATGTTATGCTAAGTGAGAGTAGTCAGTCACAAAAAGTAAGAAATCGGATGCTCTCCCTAATATGTGAGAGCTAGGGAGAAATGGGTGATAGGAGGAACTCTAGGTGAAGAGGGAGATTCCATAGATGAGCAAATAAGGCGACCTAACTGAGGGGCCGGGGGGAGGGAGACTCTAATGCACACGATGCACTTTAACAAATATATTAATGTCATTCACTAAGCGAAGCATGAGAAGAAGGGATGGAGAGGGAACGGGGTGGGAACTGGGTAAGGGCTAACTGGATGATGTGTGCATGTATGCCTCCACCATCTCGCATCCTATTAAGATGTATGAATACAATGCATTAGTAAAAAAAATAAAATAAAATAAATGTTAGCAGGCGATACACAACGCACAAAGCCGAGAAGCTATAAAAGGGTTCCAGAGGACATGTTAGGTCCCCACCCACTGGCCCTGGACCCCATAGCCCTGCTCCTGTGTCTCCTTGTAGAGATCGTCCAAGCCTACAAAATACATTCTCAGTGTAACAAACTGCTTCAGCCCCTCCGCCTCATACACTCATAAAGTACACGTTTATTTGAGGCACTTTCTCTATACTCACATAGTTAATACTATATCTCAGAGCTCATTCCACATGAGAGTATATCGGCCTCCCTCTTCCTCTTCCTCCTCTTCCTCCTCCTCCTCCTCCTCCTCCGAGCTATATTCCCAGTGCTTTTTATTTTTTACTTTGAGATAGGGTCTCACTAACTTGCTGAGGTTGACTTCAACCTTGAGATCCCCCCGCCTCAGCCTCCTGAGTCCCTGGGATTATAGACATGTGCTACCACGCCCATTTGTTTCCTTCTCTTAAAACGGCTTCATAGATCCCATTTTATGTGCTCTAGTTTATCTGAATATTGCTTATTAGGTGATATTTAGCTGATCTCCATCTATATTCCAAATGCAAACAATGCTAGAATGAATATTCATAGACACAGGTCATACTAATATATGCACCTACAGGTATAATACATTTGTATGATAAATTTCTGCAGGAGAAATTGCCTTGTCAAAGGACAGAAGGATTTTGAACTTTGGCAGATCTCTTTCGAGGGCTTCTCTCTGAGGTTGGCATAGTGTGGTACCCTTTCCAAGGACAATGGAGGAAGGCTTCAGACTCTTCATCTTCTGGTTTGAGTATGTAGTAATGTGTTAGAGAAAACACTGCTCAGTCCCACTGGTATGAGCCTGGGCAACTCCTGTCTCCTGTTTGGATATCAGTTTTCACAGTCATACATGGTCACCACGTTCCAGCTTCTGTGAAAGCTGAAGCACCCAGGGCCACACCTCACCAACTCTGGAAGTGCCCAACATTGTTTGTCAATTGGACAGCCTGGTGCTCATCATTTTGATTGAGCAGCTTAAGGCCAGCATGGAGCTTTTGTCCTCTTTCCCACTCTGGTTTCTGCTCTACGATGCCCTTGAGCATCCTCAGAGCCAGAGAAGGGGGCAGAGTAGGCAGAACTGGTCTGATGGCACCTTTAACACTGCAGGCGGTGGCAGAGCCAGCAGTGGGCCAAGTCTGGTAGATCAGGACAATGCCATCCTCACTAAGGGGAGAGTTAAGTGGCCAGTAGATCCATCCATCACACTGCTGGGAAACTAGCTGCTGTAAGGTCGGGGAAGGAGCTGGGAACCCTAAATATAATATTCTCATCTTGGTCTTTTGAGGAGAAACAGCAAGTTGAATTCTAAGTTGACTACTATATTCAAAATGAATTTATTGGATAAGTGTGTGTTAAAAAACATTTGGAGCTGGGTGTGGTGGCACACGTTTGTTTCCCGCGCTTGGGAGGTGGAGACAGGAGGATCCCGCAGGTTCAAAGCCAGCTGTGCTGGCTTAAGAGACCCTGTTTCCAAATAACAACTAGCTTGGGAAATTTTTACTTTTTATTTAATTGTTAATTTTTGGTACTGGGGCTTGAACCCAGGGCATTATTTTTGTGTGTGTGGTTCTGGGGATTGAACCCAGGGGCATTCTACATCTGAGCTACAACCCTAGTCTGATTTTTTATTTTTTATTTTGAAACAGGGTCTCACTAAGTTGTGGAGGGCCTCACTATGTAGCTGAAGCTGGCCGCAAACCTGGATCCTCCTGTCTCAGTCTCCCAAATACTGGGATTACAAGTGTGTGTCACCACGCCCGGCTAACCCAGGGCATTTTACCTCTGAACTATACCCCCATCTGCTTTTTTATTTTATTTGAAACAAGGTCTCACTAAACCATTGAAGGTCCCACTAAGTTTTTGAGGCTGTCCTTGAACCTGAGATCCTCCTGTCTCAGCCTCCCAAGTGCTGGGATTATAGATGTGTGCCACTGCACCCCACTTATACATTTGATCATTGGCCTCCTAGGCGTACCTCTGAGCACAGGCTTGTGCAGTGCGCCGCAGTGCTGAGTTGGGTCTAGGAACGATGCAGGGTACTGAGGAGCAAGAGAAGAGGCAGCAGCAAGTCCCCGAGCAGCGTTCTAGCGGCAGCTCCTGCGGCGTTCAGCTTCAGGATGCACTGATGAAAGTCGGATGAGGGGAAAGATGGAGACCAACTCTTCTCTTACTTCAGTCTCCTTGCCAGCGATGCGCACACACACCCTCTTTCTGTATATCTGTGGAGATCCTCTCTCGAATGGGCCCCAAAGCTCTAGTGATGGGAAGGGAGAGAGGGAACCAAGGCCAATTTTCTAGGACTGCCTCTGCTATTTTTATTTGCTGGAGATAAAGGAGAGAATCAGGTCCCTTGATCTCAGGCATTTGTGACCATCACACAAGCCCTTCTTTAAATTCTATCCACAGCCTATTATCAACTGACTGGAAATCTTGTTTTTTTTTTTCCTCTTTCTTTCCTCTCCTTTTTTCTTCTCTTCTTCTCTTTCTTTCTTTCTTTTTATTTGGTGCATTGTAATTTTACGTCCTATTGGGGTTCAGAGTGTCAGATAAATACGTGCACACAGCTCTTGGTGCCCTCTCCAACGGGTCCCCCCTTTCTCCCGTATCCTCCCCTGCACGTGTTTGATATAGGAATTGCTAGTTTTGCATACATTCATAACATTATTACAACTATCACATTCTTGAGAAATGAATAGCACAAGCCTTGGGGACACGGTACTGAGGACCATTTCTGGCTCGCACATCCTTCCCTCTGAGAATCCGCAGCAGACATGTTTCTGGGTTACGTTACAGTTCCACTGTATTCTTAGGTGTGTGCTCAGTTTCCAGCAGAATAAACAGCAGGCTTGGAAAGCAGACACATCTGCAGCTGTGTGAAGGAGTAGCATTCCTCTGCTCCCAGCCTGGGAGCGCGCCGCCCTCTCCCCATCCCCCAGAAAGATGCCAAGCCCGGGGCATTCCGTTCATTTCCTTGACTGGTCTTCCAAGCAAACTGGGGAATTGTTGAAACGTGAGTCATCTGCTCTGACTCCAGGTAACCCAGGCCAAGACCCCGGAAGAGGAAAGTTAGAGGCAGAGTCCCTGGCTCCGTGTCATCCCACATCCGCTCCTGGCCTCTGATGTTTGTGTTTTCAAATAGTGGCTGTGATTTTCAAAGTGTCACTTAAGGATCTATGTCATCCCCAATGCAGAACTCAGGTTATCAAGAGACGCAGGAGAAGAGAATAATCCCTCCCTCTCCTTCTACCCAGGTCCCAGGCAAAGGGTCAGATCTAGTTTTGGGGTGTGGCTTAAGAGGCACAGTCTGAACTACAGTGAAGAACCTGCTCCCTTTTTTTTCTCGGAGCTGCCAGGTCAACTCAGAGACCCCAGAAGACCCAACTTCAAAGGGCCCTTAGGGAAGTCTGGCCCACTTTCCTGAACATCAATACCCCCTTGGCTGGTACAAAGAGCCCATTTCAAGGACAAATCTCCTTCACCCTGAGGTGGAAGCCAATGAGCATCCTTCCTGGTCACCCTGCAACAGCCCTGGCCATTGGTTTTATAGCAAACATGTACTTTAAGAGGTGAACACATCCATTGCTCGGGGCTTCTCAGGGTTTGTTTCAAGTTAATTAGCCACTTGGAGGGCCAGAAAAGCTTCTGTCTATTGAGGCCCGTCAGGAGTAAAGGAACAGGTCTTCTGGAGTCTTGCATCCTGGGTCGTCTTGCCAACAAACTACATTCTGCAGGACCTGAAGCTGGAGGTCACTAGCGTGGTCTTCCAGGTCCCGCAAGTTGGGAAATGCTTACCCAGGTTCCTTACTGTGAATCTGCAAAGGACTCTGCATACGAGAAGCTGCTGAGTGTTGTGGCGGCCGCGTGACCTCCCTTGAGCTGCTGCTGTGGATTTCCATCTGTTCTTGCAGACTCTGCTCTGAAGATCGCCCCTGGGCAGCTCACCTGCAGATCCTGCAGACCAGGCCATCACCAGAAACACAGCTGGCCCTCCATGCAGGGCAGGCTTTTCTGCTAAGCTTGCTTGGTTTTTTTTTTATGCAGCTTATTGCTTATTGTGTGACCCTCACACATCTGCTAGAGGATTCTAAAGACCCTACCTGGGGGATCCTGATGACACAGAAAGGTAGATGTGTGTGTGTGTGTGTGTGTGTGTGTGTGTGTGTGTGTGTGTGTAGTGGATTGAACCCAGGGGCGTTCTACCTCTGAGCTATACTCTACCCTTCAAGATACCGTTTTCTTTTTTTGGATCTTGACATAGAGTCTTCCTAGGTTGCAGAAAGTCTTGTTCTTTGCTGAGGCTGTCCTTGAACTTGCAACCCTCCCGTCTCAACCTCCCAAATGCTAGGATTGCAGAGCTGAGCCATGGTGCCTGGGGAGCAGAGAGGGATTTGCTACTGCTGTTGGTCTCTTTCTCAGCAGGACCTGGGGGAGCCTGTGTTCCAGGCAGGCGTGGCTGACATCCGCCATCATTTGGGACACCACCAAGATCCCTCCCGCAGAGGACACTGCTTCAGCTTTCTCCAAAGCTTGAAGCTGTGTTAGTGAACCTGGGTGGCACCAAATATAGCACAGGGGCCACCGGGGTTCTGCCATGAGAATACTCATCAGGCTGTACCCAGGGATCCCAGCATGCACGTCTGGGGTGCACTGCAGGAAAACTGGAGCCGAGGATCAACGACCAGGTGCTGGGCTCACCAGTGTCTGAGAAGCAGGCTTTGGTTTTCTTTCTCACAAGTGTCCTGTGTAAGCCTGGGGTCCTGGGTTTAACACCTCCACTGACGCTCTTACTGTTGGTGTTTAGCCGGACAGCAACTCTGAGGGCTAACTGTACTATTTGTTTTAAAATAGGCAATCAGGGGAGCACCCTGTTTCGTAAAATATGCTCTGGAAGGTTGTCAAAGGTTTCTTCCCTTGGTCTGGGAACTCATCTTCCGAAGGTCATCCTGAGGAATATTTGTAAAACAAATAGAAACAGCTTGCCAGATAGCCTCGAATTTGTAACCCTAACAGGGCCTCCGATGCGTGTGAAGTCAAACACTGGAAAATGCTTTTTATTTGATTCATTTAATTCTCCCTGGGTTGACACATATTTATGGGCTGAATTTTCAATTACTTTCTGTAGCCAATAATCAGAGTGTATGTGCTCTTGTTTGTACGTGTGTGTGTGTGTGTGTGTGTGTGTGAGAGAGAGAGAGAGAGAGAGAGAGAGAGAGAGAGAGAGAGAGAGAGAGCTAAAGAACAGCACAAAAAAGAGCTCTTTGGGGCACACTTTAAGGGCTTAAATGTAATTATTTGCTTGGAACTGACTTGAATAGAAACGCCTCAGCTGACTACGTGCGACCCTGTGCACTGTCTCGATTGCACTCTACCATTCAAAGCTGAACCTATTTTTTTTATAAAGATTTGTGTAAATGTCAGCTATGGTATTCATAGACGATGGGTGTGCGGCGCCCTGTCTGCGGATGCTGGGACTATCTGGGAAAGTAATGGCACGCCCAGGGACGCGGGGGAGTGTTTGGGGTCCCTCAGCCCTGGGGACCTGGGTTGGGCCCTGGCCCTGGTTCCTGTTCGATCCTGTGCACGCTCTTTAGCCTCTCAGAGCAGTGGTCCCCTCGGCTGTACCCACAGATGTGCTGGTAACTCCCCCCACGGTTTGAGAATCCTGTCACTTGCCCATTCAACAAGCACTCCCGTACGAAGTGCCGTCCTCAGCTCTGGGTTGGATGCAGGGCAGCTCCTGGTGGGTCTTCAGTGAATACCAGCTCTTACCCTTCCAGATGAGCAAAGAGCTGGAGAATCCTGCCTCCCCCACCCCTGGGATTTCTTGTGCATTCTAGTTTCTGCAGTAAAGCGTTCCAGCACGAGGAGGGGCAGGCTGCAGGATGTTCTTAGGTAAATTATCGCCTTGCCAAGGTGCTGGCAAATAACATCCTGTCAGAGCACTGGCCAGGGCTAGTTAGAGAATTTCCAGGTGGGGGATTCCTGTGTCTCCCGGCTCTGAGCACCCGCTCGCCAGGGCTCCCCTAGGGCCCACACCCTTCCAGTCTGTGGTGCCTGGGCTCCCGCACACACCACGCAGCTGCTCTCCCGGCCCCAGACTCATCGCAAGGGCTGTGACCATAGATTAGGGGGACACCGAGGAGAGAGGCGAGTCCTGGGGTTCACTGTGCTGACCTGCAGAGGCACGCTCGCTCCCCGGATTTGCTCTTAGCAAAGCGCACTCTGACTTGGAAGCTGACCGTGACTGAGACTCTTGGTTCCCATGACACTCTTGAGTTTGGGTAGATGTGGGGTGGACCAGTTTTGCGATTTGAGGGAGGTGTGGATGTGGGGGGCACTCAGCTGTGCTCTGAGAAACAGAGGCGGCTGGAGGCTGGCCCCAGATAGCACGCTCTTATTTTGTCTGGGGTTGACACTTGACAAGGTATTACTGTTGCATGCATCATTGCAATGTCTGAATATAAGTAAATTAATTTTTTGTGTTATCCTGGCTCCTCTGAGCCACAGGTGCTGTGGCTGGATGAGTTGTGTGCAGATTACAGGAAGGGGCACGCGATGGGGGACATGGGAAGGGAGCTGGGCACAGAGCAGCCTGCGTCTGACTCCACGTGGAAGAGAGAAATCACACTCATCCCAATGACGGGGTCGTAGAGTCCGCACCATCACTGTCACCACGTGTAAAGAGGGGTGGGTTCAGCGGTGGTGCAGGGGCACACTAAGGAGACCTCTGGGTGGTGGAGAGTCAGGGGGACGCAGGTGTCTCATGACTGCGGTGCAACCTAAGGAAAGTTCAGCTTGGAAGCTGGAGTCCTCGGGCCCAAGTCGACCGTGGGAGGAGTCCCCGTGCCCTCTGTCTCCCTGCTGCTCCCCTTCTCCAGGGGATGTGTGTCCTGTAAACTCAGCGATGGATTTCAGAGCATTCCCACTGCGCACTTTGTCCTGGGAGTCTGCGAGGCTCAGCCTCATGGATGCCGCACACAGGCGATGCCAAAGCGCTCCTCTTGTTCCACGCTGAGAGACAGGCGGCAGGCTGAGGCCAGACTTCCTGCCTCTGCAGTTCTTCAGCTCACGACTTCTGAGACCTATGGTCATTGATTGACATCTCAGATCCTCAGTTTGCTCTGCTATAAAACAGGGACAATGACAGTAAGTGTCAGAGTGCTGGCTCTGTTCAGCATTTGTGCAGCTAAAACATAAAAAAAGATTTATTTTCTTACGGTTTGGGGTTCAGTCCATGTGAGGCCTGGGACCCTGGATCTCAGGGCCTGGCGGCGGGAGGTGCAGTGAGGGAGACACATGGCTGCGCTCCTCACATCATGGAGGCAGAAAAAAAGTCAGAGAGCGGGGTAGGCAGAAACATTTATATCATCCCCAAGGTCACACCCCAGGAAACCGCATCCAATCACACCCCCTCCTGGCCTGAGTCATCATCCAGATAACATTACACTGGGATCACAACCCTCATGACTCAATGCATCAGCTCCAACAGTAACAAATGAGCTCTGTAGGGACCATTTTATACCTAACTAAACAGTGCTTTGGTGAGGACCCACTGAGTTAATGGACAGGAAATCACTCAGGGAAGGAGACAGAGACTTCTGAAGTGCTTGCTGCCCGTGGGAGGAGCATCTCTGAGGGGTTTCCTGCAGGTCGGGCGGGGTTCCAGGCAGGACAGGCCAGGAGCAACTGGACCAGTGCAGGAGTTCTTCCAGGCGTCTGCTGCTGGACTGTGTGTGTGTGTGTGTGTGTGTGTGTGTGTGTGTGTGTGTGTGTTTGTGCAGGCGCGCGTGCATGTGTGTTTACATGCACAGGTGCATGTGCACTGGGACCCGGTGGTCCCTTTCTTTCCTTTTGAACATGAAGTAAGAATCTGTATTCTTGGTTGTCATTGGCAGACATCTTATAAGGCCATCATGAGTGAATGCAATAACCATGTTATTTCATTAAAGTAGCCATGATATATCTAAAGAGAAGGCATCTTCTATCCTAAGGGAAGGCATCTTATACCAGGAATGCAGCCGGCCTCAGGATGGAGGCATCACTGGACAGGGACGGCCAGGAAGCAAAACAGGAGCCAGAACCGCGTCTCCTCCTCAGGTGTCTTTACGTGATGTAGATTCTTCAGGCGCAGTTGCGCAGGGACTCTGTTACTTGGGTGTTAATAAAACCTGACAGATACGGCACAGGGAGGTGGTTGGGAGCCCTCACTGAGGGGGCTGTGGTCACCTTCCAGGCTGCCCAGGCCCCAGCTCTGCTTCCTGGTGAGCTCTCTGCTGCGTCTGCCCACAGCGTCCCTGCCTGCCTCCGTCTCTGCTGTGGCCACCCCCTTCCTCACACATGGTTTCTCCTGAATTTTCTTGTCTCAGGCAGCACTGTGGAGCTCTTCTGTCCATGCTGTCTTTGGGCAGAAGTAACTATTTCCATTTCCCTCCTGGAAAACGGTGATACTGATCTTTCATAAGAAGAAAAAACAAAGGCACCTTCATTTTGCGTCCCTTTCCATTTCGTGTCATCCCATGTGCCTGTCTCTTGGAAGTTTGGAGCTCTCAGCCCATAAGGCATTAACCCAATAAGGTAAAAAGGAGTTAGTCATGCTCTGGTTTAAGCTGGCCTGTGATGCAGAATTGTGAACCCAGCCAGTCAACGCGCAGGCAGAACCGTGTCAGGGATAACGTCCGGCAGACTTCCCTCTCGGTGTGCTTGCCTACCAGGCTTTTTGTCGGGTGCACACCCTTTCTCAAGAGTAGAGTTTTTCCTTGCTGAGTGACTCCCCAGTGTCTGTGCTATCTCTGATCTACGTACCTTCACTGGGACTACCCGTGAAGTTGGGCCAGGGGCATCACCTGTCGGCCAGTGTTCCCAGGCCATGAGACACCTCTCAGCTCTCTCTGACTGCGTTTTTACCTTGCATCTCTGAGTTTCGTGTCTTTAGAGATCATTTCTCTGCCTCTCTCTGTGGCCTCCACCTGCATCAGCTACCTTCCACCCATACGTCCTTGTAGGATTCGAGCTTCCAGACAGCAAGTCACATGTTCCTCTCTGTGAACCTGTCTCTCCTCCCTCATGACTCGGCGGTCAGCCATACTTCACCCACAGCAGGTAGAGCTGCGTGAACAGAGGTGGAGAACTGGCTTCTCCATGAGATAAATTAAACTGAGGCTTGCTCGTACAGAGCTCCTCCCGAGGTCCTCCCTGCGGAGGGGCTTTAGCGCTGCACTCACGCGGTCACATGTGTTTGAAAATTCGCTTAAGTATAAGGTTGTAATGGTGAGAGGTAAGAGGATGGTCCCTCTGGACTCAGAAACCTCCTGTGTCTTGCTCCCTGCACATCAGGTGGGTGGGAGGGTTTGCAGGTACTTTAGGGATTGTCTAAAGAGAGACTGAGTAGGGGATTCGTTTAGATTTTATATGGTACATCATTTCTATTCACTTTTGTGTAGATAACGTCTCTTCCTCCTCCTCCTCCTCCTCCTCCTTCTTCTTTCCTCCTCCTCCTTCTTCTTTCCTTCTCCTCCTCCACCTCCTTCTCCTTCTTTGGATTAAACCCAGGGATGTTCTACCTCTGAGCTATACCCATAGTCCTATTTAATTTTTAATTTAATTTAATTTAATTTAATTTGGTGGTACTGGGGTTCCTGGAAGCCCTTCTACCTCCGGGCTACACTCCCA
Organism: Muscardinus avellanarius; assembly: GCF_963383645.1. Lineage (NCBI taxonomy): Eukaryota > Metazoa > Chordata > Mammalia > Rodentia > Gliridae > Muscardinus > Muscardinus avellanarius. The sequence continues at coordinate 5,737,651 of NC_137787.1, forward strand.
GACCTATTTTATGTTTTTGAAACAGGGTCTCTTACACCAGTGCGGCTGGCTTCGAACCTGCGCGATCCTCCTGTCTCCGCCTCCCAAGCGCGGGGATTACAAGCGTGCGCCACCCTAAGGCTAATTTTTTTTTTTTTTGAAACAGGGTCTTGCCAATTCGCTGAGGGCTGGCCCTCAAACCTGTGATCCTTCTGTCCCAAGTACTGGACTTACAGGCGTGCACCACTATGCCTGTTTGTAGACTTCATTATTCTCAGCAAGATTCACAAGTTTGTTAGTGGTAGAGGTAGGACTCAGAGTCTACTTGGTCTGGTTTTCGGATGATAACCTTAGTGTCAGCTTTCACGTGTCTGGGTGTGAACACAGGCCTCTGATGTCTTAATTTATAGGATGGAGGTCTGTCTCAGCCACGTGCGGCAGCTGGCACTATTTCTTGCATCCTCACTTGACCCCCACAGTTTCCCAGTTCTGTTTCCCCTGCTTTGGCTACACTTTTTTTCACTCTATATGTCTCGCCTCTGCCAAAACTTGTCTTGGCAAGGACCGTGCTGCTCATGCACTTGGCCTGAAATGGCCTTGCCTGGCTGTATTGCTGCGGGATCTTGTTAACGTTTTCCTGATTTGATTGCAGGATTGACGGAGATACAGGAGCTGAGCCTGCAGTTCCATAGTGAGTTGGCCAGCCAGCGAACAAGGGCTATCAATTCAAAGAATGTTCCATACAAAGGAATAGGCTAGACATATCAAAATGCCCTGGAATCTTTCCTGCAACTTATATGTAAAATAAAATGATAGAAATTGTCCCCAATTTGATAATGTTCCTGAGAAGTTGCAGGACTCTACCAACAAAGGTTTGTGATGCTGAAAGAAGCATTCAAAACCATCAATGTATTAATAAACCAAATTTCTTAAGCCATACTAGGATGAAGACCATATTATTTTTCTCTTTGTATAGAAAACAACATTATACTTTTTTTGTTAACATGTTTTTGCCAAAGGAAAAAAATCTGGAAAAAATAAAATCATCATACAAGGGTCAGGTAGGTGATAAATCAGACACTGTCCTTCTGGATCCTGTGATGTTTATGTTGTTTGTGGTTCTTAACAATTGTGATTTTTAGTAATTGCTCTTCTCCTGCAAAATAAGTATTTTCTTTCATGTCTAATTAAATGGTCGTTTGTGTCCTTTTTTCTGAAAGGAGACCCCTAAAGTAGAAGCATCAGCCCCCACAGAACCTGGACTCTCCTCTGCCCTTGGCCCCCCGGCCAGGCAAGGTAGGATGAAGGCCACGCCCTTCCTTTCCCGGCTGAGCTCCACCGGTTTTCTGGGCGATTCAGCCGACACCCGGGGCTACTGCACAGCCCTGGAAGGTCCTGCTTAGAAGCAGCTCTTCTGGGTTCTGCCTGCCGCCCGCTCCCTGATTCTCGGGGTGGTTCTGGAGATCAGAGACCTCTGGTTCCTGTTTTCATTTCCAGGAGGTCGAAGAGAAAATCTGCCCTTAATGGAGGCCTGTTTCTTACACAAACCAACTCATGCTGGGCGTGGTGGCGCATGTTTGTAATCCCAGCGCTTGGGAGGCTGAGACAGGAGGATCGCACAGGTTCAAAGCCAGCCTCAGCTACTTAGTGAGGCTCTCAGCAACTTAGTGAGACCCTGTTACCAAATAAAGAATAAAATAGGTCTGGGGGTCTAGTCTGGAGGTAGAAAAGCCACTGGGTTCCACCCCCAGTACCACACACACACACACACACACACACACACACACACATCACAAACCAACTCATGCCCACAGAACTGGGGTCTCACGGGCCTCGCCACGCTGGCCCAACTCACCCCGGTGCCACTCAGTTCTGACGAGGCCCCACCCTTCCATGTGCGTCCCTCATCTCTTGTCCACTGCAGCCACGCTCACTGAAACACCACTGCTCACTGGTCAGACTTGAGCCGTGGCTCCCCAGGCCCCAGAGCAACAAGTGCACATTCCTCAGCCTGGCCCAAGGCCCTTTGGCAGGCTGGTGTCAGTTCTCTCTCCCCCTCCCGTGTTGAGTCATGCAGCCCTCCAAAAGTCCTAGTCATTGCTTCCTAATCAACGCCCTGGAAAGTCTCTTATCAGTCTCCTCCTGCTGCTGACCTCATGCTGGGTGCCTTCTGCAGAGATGCCCAGGGTGAGCTTCCCACTGAAAGGCACCGAATAGAATGTCCCACTCCCTTCTCTCAGATATTTCTAATGTTTCACGACCCCCAGGACTAAATTATGATGAATTTCTTTCATTCCAGAATTACTGTGGCTTTACTGTGGGTTTAAAGAACCTCAGTAACCTTTAAGGCAATTTATTACATATCTGGCCAGACACATGCCTGCAATCTCAGTACTTGGGAGGCTGAGGCACGAGGATCCCAGATGCAAGGCCAGCCTCAGCAACTTAGTGAGACTCTCAGTAACCTAGTGAGACCCTGGTTTGAAAACAAAAAATAAAAAGGGTTGGGGGTGTAGCCTGGAAGTGGAATGCCTCTGGGTTCAATCCCCCATACTAAAAATAAAGGGGGGGAGGGAGGGAGGGAGGGAGGGAGGGAGAGAGAGAGAGAGAGAGAGAGAGAGAGAGAGAGAGAGAGAGAGAGATTGTACTCCCACCCCCCAGAAATGATTTGAGACAAATCCCTTAGGTGCTATCTCTGGGCATAAAGCATACATGGATACAGCTTCTGCAGGACCTGACTGACCGCGGGCAGGGCTGCAGGAGGACGGTGTATTTCAGTATTTCTATGGCAGCCCCAGAAGGAGGTGTATACTCTAAAGGATCCAAAGACCCTACCTTATCTTTTGAGTATTTATTAAAATAAAAAACTGGATGCTTGTGGTGTTGACGATCCCCTATTCCTATGGCCTCAAAACCAATTTTACCCAATGGGATGGGGTTACATTTGGGGTCTTGGAAAGAAAAATGAAAACTTTCAAGCATCCTGAATTGTCGGATGGACCAAAGTGTCATCATGACAGTGCTACAGAGGAATAAGAAACATCGGTTGAGCACAAAGGCGCACCCTGCTTGCCCAGCTTCCGACTCTGTTAACTTCTGCGTGACCCGGGTCAGCAGGGCAGGAAGGGCTGGGTCAAGAGAGGTGCTCTCAGCCGGGCGTGGTGGCGCACGCTTGTAATCCCAGCACTTAGGAGGCTGAGACAGGAGGGGCGTGGTTCGCAGATAGCCTCAGCTACTTAGCGAGGCCCTTTGGAACTCAGTGAGACGCTGTTGCAAAAAATAAATAAATAAATAAAAATTTGGGCTGGGGGTGTCACTTGGAGGTCGAATGCTCCTAGGTTTCATCCCCAGTACTGAGAGAGAGAGAGAGAGAGAGAGAGAGAGAGAGAGAGAGAGAGAGAGAAGGAAGAAGAAGAAGAAGAAGGAGGAGGAGGAGGAGGAGGAGGAGGAGGAGGAGGAGGGAAGGGAAGGGAGAGGGGAGAGGGAAGAGGGGAGAGGGGAGAGGGGAGAGGGGAGAGGGGAGAGGGGAGAGGAGAGAGGGGAGAGGGGAGAGGGGAGAGAGACTCTGCACAGCTTTGAAGGACATATGCATTCTTAGGTCCTTGCAAATGCAAGGTTTGTGCCTGAGAGTGGGTACTCCATGTGTTCCAACCCGAGAGCCTCTCCCTGAAGAGGCACTCTTAAAAGCCAACTTTCAATTGGCACGGGCTTGGGGGTTCCCTCCTTCTTGAATGCCGTGTCCTGGCACCTGTCTGACCTTGCCCTAGCCTGGCCGGGGATGGGGAGTCATGACAGCGGCATGCAGGCTGGCTTTTATACAAAGCTAATATTTCAGTGGGGTTGGTCCATGATTTAGCCCACTTTTCCATCACTGTGACCAAAATGCCCAAGATGAGCAGCGTGGAGGAGTCAAGGTTTATTTGGGTTTATGGTTACAGAGGTAGAGTCAATAGTTTGCCTGCTCTAAGGCAGACATCACAGTCGCTCCACGTGGTGCAGTAAAGCTGAGCTCAACTGAACGTGGGCTGGAAGCAGAGGGACAGGAAACAATCAGGGCCACATGTAGTCTCCAAGGCCACTCCTCCTGGCCCACCTCCTGCAGCCTTGTCCCACCTGCTTAAGTTACCACCGAGTGAATCCACACAATTATGATTCCTTCAGTGGATTCACCCACCGGGAAGATTAGAACCCCGATTCAATTATTTTACTTCTGAAAGTTTTTGAATCTCCAACACATGAGATTTTCCAGGGGACATTCAATATTAAAAACATAACACTCAGCTGAGCATGGTGGCGCACGCTAGTAATACCAACGCTTGGGAGGCTGAGACAGGAGGATCGCACAGGTTCGAAGCCAGCCTCAGCTACTTAGTGAGGCTCTCAGCAACTCAGTGAGACCCTGTTTCCAAATAAATTATAAAATAGGGCTGGAGTGTAGCCTGGAGGTAGAAAGCCCCTGGGTTCCACTCCCAGTACCACACACACACACACACACACACACACACACACACACACACACCATTTTAACACTTAATAGAAGAGAACGGTCAAGGATAGAAATCAAATCCAAGTATTTATGGATTTCAGGAGCAAGTGTTTCAGTTCATTCTTGGGGTGGGCTCCAAGAATAAAATAAGTTGTAATAGAAGCTGAATCTAAAATACAAAGAAATATGATAGGAGGAATCAGCTGTCGAATAAGAAAGGCGAGACCCAAGAAAGCAGATCAGACACAGACTACCATGGGGGCAGAGGAAGACAAGATCACAAATTATACACTTATTTGTTGTTTAGCGTTTCTCGACAACAACACAGCAAAATTATTTTGGGCAATAGCTTTATTTAGATGTAATTCATATACCATATAATTTACCCAGTGAAAGTATACAGTTCAAACTAGGCGTGGTGGCACATGCTTGTTATCCTAGTACTTGGGAGGCTGAGACTAGAGGATCCCGGTTCACAGCCAGCCTCAGTTACTTAGTGAGGCCCCCTAAAACTTAGTGAGACACTATTTCAAAATAAAGAATAAGAAATATAGCTGGGTGTGGTGGCGCACACTTGTAATCCCAGCATCTGGGAGGCTGAGACAGGAGGATTGAGGTTCGCGGGCAGCCTCAGCTTCTTAGTGAGGCCCTCTGCAACTCAGTGAGACCCTATTTCAAAATAAAGAATAAAAAATTGGGCAGGGGGTGTAGCTTGGAGGTCAAATGCCTCTGGGTTCCATCCCCAAACCCGCAAAAAAAAAAATGACTAGGGGTGTAGCTCGGAAGTAAAATGCTCCTGGGCTCGATCCCCAGTTCCACGAAAGAAAGAAATAAAGAAAAAGAAAGAAAGAAAGAAAGAAAGAAAGAAAGAAAGAAAGAAAGAAAGAAAGAAAGAGCCTACAATTCAGGGTTTGGGGTACAGTCACGGAGTTGTACAGTCACCACAATTTCAAAACATTTTCATCACTCCAGTAAGAAACCATATTTTTTTAAACAATCACTCACTCCCAACCCTCCTGCCTTCTCCTAGCCCTTGGCAAACCGGTAGCATAATTAATTTAAAAATGTTTGCAGCACGGATTGTTTGGATTGTTTTCAATATTCCACAGTATAAGCAATGCTCCCAGGACATTAGTAAAGGAAGAGAACATCTCCTCTGATCATCGCTGCTGCTTCCAGCTAGATCCTGCCCCGGGTGCCCCGAGTCCTGCCGAGCCAGGCGGGATGCTGGGATGATGTGCAGCGGAGGGTCTGGAGCAGGAGGGGAGTGAGTCCTGGGATACTGGGAGGAATGCTTCCAGGTCTGGGGATGGGATGGGAAGGTTGAGAGGAACAGGATGAGAAAGAGGGGAGAAGTAGGAGGGAGATTAAGTGGGGATTCTTGAATGCGTGAGGAGTGGTGGAAAGATAATTTAAAGTAAGTAAAGGAAGGGCTGCCCAATTACCAGCTCAAAGGTGGTTACATGACTGTGATTTAGACTCCTCTCCACCCAGTCTTCACCCGCCATGCCAGTCTTCTGCGATGGCCTTGGCACTCACAAATGTTTGGAAAGGTGTGTGTGTTTGTGTTTGTGTGTGTGTTTATGAGGAAGACGCCAAGTGTGTTTTCGGAATGGCGGTCAGATTGGTGGAGGCAGAACCAAGAATTCGAGAGCTCTGGTGATCACGAGAAGGTATCTTTTTAAAATCTACCAAGTCTTGGCAGAGCCGGTGGGAATTAAGAGTTTAATGAATGTTAATTCCCTCTCCATGTAGAGCGGGGGTGCCCCCCATGACATCTGGATCAGGTCTCTTTACGAATACATCACTTCCTTTTTAAATGTATTGTTTCTAAAGGAGCTTTTCCCAGGACTAAAATTGCCTACCCAAAGGAGAGTAAGACTTTTGTATTTTGTGAAATGCAAAGGGTTTTACCAAAGGGATGCACTCATGCGCAAGACCACCCACAATGTACACACGCACCAGCTCCAGGACGCTTGTTAACTTAGGGATTAAAATCTTCCCCACTTGTTGTTTTAAGTGACATTTCAGTGAGAGACATCAGGATACCGTTCAGTTCTAAGGTAGGGCACACATTCTCTAAGGAATTATGACCCTTATACAAAGTTTCATGAGAGTAAGTAGAATTAAGTTAACTAATTTGGATCTTAGACTTCTGGTCATTTGTGTGTTAGCTTTGCACTACTGTGACAAAATGCCCAAGGTAACAACTTAAAAAGAGGAAAAGTTCGCTTTGGCTTACAGTTCTGGGGACGCTCCCTCCATGGTCTGTGGTCCCTATTGCCTTTGGGCCTTGGTGAAGCAGCGTATCATGGCAGGACCGCATGGTGGAGAAAGCTGCTCTCCCCATGGCAACCAGGAAGCAAAGAGAGAGAGAGAGAGAGAAAGGAGCTGGATTCCCACGATCCTTTTCTAGTACACAATCCCAATGACCTAAGACCTCCCTTTAGGTCCCACCTCTTAAAGGTTCTACCACCTCCTAATAGCCTTACGGACTAAGGATCAAACCTTCAAACTTTTGGAATACACTAGATGAGTTTTATTTTATTTAAGTAATTTATTTTATTTTATTTTATTTTATATTTTGTAGTGCTGGTGACTGAACACAGGGACATTCTACCTTCGAGCTACATCCCCAGCCCAATTTTTTAATTCTTTATTTTGAAACAGGGTCTCACTAAGTTGCAGAGGGCCTCACTAAGTAGCTGAGGCTGGCCATGAACCACGATCCTCCTGTCTCAGCCTCCCAAGTACTGGGATTACTAGCCTGTGCCACCACTCCCTAGACAAGTTTTTTACATATACTCCTCAGGGATAATTCGGCCCAAATTGCCTAGGGAGACATGTTTGGAGAAAGGTAAATCATTTGGGTGAGGTTTTATTTTGACAGATAACAAAGTGGTATTCATTTCCAAACACACCAAGATTATCAGCATTCCCATAAAACGGCCTCCACCATAGGGGACTATGCACATTTTTAGACAAGGGGAAATAAACATTTTTACATATTTGGAATTCAATGTCATTAACTACAGAGGTGAAGAAGAGCACCGAGCTTTCTATACTTGACTTCGTATTGTAGCTTTGCTTAAGAAGCCGTAGACAAAGCAACTTGAACGTAACCTCATAGTACAGTTTACTTGTTTAAAGATGTTCCCATTATAATATGCTGGATGCCTAAAGGAGAAATATAGTAGGATGGTGTCTGCACATCGTTAGCACTCAAGAAATAGTGAATGAACAAATTAATAAAAGACAGATAACCAGAAACCCAAACTGACATTACTTCTGAAGTTAAGGAAATAAAACTTCTTATTTTTTCATGGTACTGGGGACTAACCCTAGGGGCATTCTATCTCTGAGCTCTACCCTCAGCCCTATTTTATTTTGTATTTTGAAACAGGGTCTTACTAAGTTGTGGAAGGCCTTGCTAGTTTCTGAGGCTGTCTGTGAACCTGTCATCCTCCTGTCTCAGCCTCCCAAGCACTGGGATTACAAGCGTGAACTACCATGTCTGGCTTGAGGAAATAATAACTTTTTTTTTTTTTTGCAGTATTGGGGATGGAACCCAGGGGCTTTCTACCTCCAAGCTACACCCCTAGCCCTAAATTTTTATTCTTTATTTGGAAACAGGGCCTCACTGAGTTGCAGAGGGCCTCACTAAGTAGCTGAGGCTGGCCGCGAACAGCGATCCTCCTGTCTCAGCCTCCCCCAAACTGGGATTATAAGCATGTGCCACCACACCCGGAGAAATAACTTTAAATAAATAACTTTGGTTATGATTTCTTTGGGCCTTAAAAAAGACTTCTGAGTGTACATATTGTCTCTTTCCCTCAGTTATGAGCCGAGTCCTTTCTGCATTCCAGTCTGGTACTCCTAATTTAAACTACGCCACTAACGAGCAATTTGGAGGAAGCCAATGGGTACCACAAATGCTTCAGTGTTGGCAGCGAAGGCTCATCGTTAATAAAACCTTATGTATAGATGCCGTTCAAAGACATCTAACTTATTCGGAATCTGGGAGCAGATTCCATGTTGTGAAACTGCCTTTTCCGTCAAAAGCTCCTGCTGCGTGGATCCCTGGAGTACCATCCTTGTGTAGGTGCTGTGGGTGTAACACAACTTCTCTGCACACACTATGCCAGTGCAGATGCAGTCAAGCCCTAATTGTCAGACTAAATCATCTCCTTCTCTCTGGGCATGTTTTTTCATCTGGATTTAATATAGATCTGTTCTCACGCAGGCATCTGTGGAATGAACGACTCTGCTGGAGAGGGCCGGTTAGAGGAGGAGGAAAGAAAGAACACTGGCTAATCATTAACTGCGGTGTGGGTGTTGGGCTGGGAGAACCCAGCTGGCCCAGGAACGGATACAGCCTCTGACTCACAGACACGGGCAGTGACCCCTACGGTCTGGCCAAGGGAGGATCATGGGCCCTCGGTGACTTCTGTGTTTATCTCCAGGTTTAACGATGAAGCAGAAATGACTTCTTTGCCAAAATCTACATTTAATTAGACATGACTCATGCTAATTTTAGAACTGGGCTTGGACCTTTCCCGTAGTCATTGTTCCAAAGCACTGCTCAAGGGAAAGGGAGAGGATCCCCCGTGGTCTGCTCTCTTTCAGCATCCGGCTGCAGTGAGGCAGGAGGAGCTGGTGCGTCTGCGCAGCTCAGAGCCAGAAGTCCTCTGAATCGTGCAGGGGAGGACCGGGCTGCAAGTGAGATCGTTCTTGGGCAAAAGGAAAAAAAGATGGCATTGGCGATGCCTTGAACATTCGAAACCGGAGTTTAGGTGGAATATCTGTTAATCACTACTAAGTAGGGAAATCCAGCCCTGAACAGCCAGGTTTCACTTCATGTTTAAGTGTAGTTTGGGCTGTGATCATGTTGAATATCAGTGAGTCTGGTGCATTTAATACCGAGATGATGCGTAGTACAGTGGAATTCCTAAGCTACTTTTGACTGTTTTGCGTGCAGTCTGAAGAAATTTACTGAATACATTTCTCTCTCTGTGTGTGTGTGTGTGTGTGTGTGTGTGTGTGTGTGTGTGTGTAGTACTGGGAGTGGAACCCAGGGGCTTTCTACCTCCAAGCTATACTCCCAGACTTATTTTATACTTTATTTGGAAACAGGGTCTCACTAAGTTGCTGAGAGCCTCACTAAGTAGCTGAGGCTGGCTTTGAACCTGTGCGATCCTCCTGTCTCAGCCTCCCAAGAGCTAGGATTACAAGTGTGCGCCACTATGCCCGGCTTTGAATACATTTTTTGTGAGCAAGATTCTTAGTCCCATCTTGGCAATCTCAGCTTACAGGTCAACTACACCATCACCACAAGCAGTATCACTACCACCATCACCCATGCCATTCCCATCCCCATATCATCATCAGCACCAACACCACCATTAGTACAGTGCCCAGCCAAACACCATCCCTATTCCAACATCATCACTATCACCATCACCATCCCAACAACATCCCCATCACCAGTATCATCATTAATACCATCCCGTTCTAACACCATCCCTACCCCAAGACCATTACCATCATCATCATCACTAATACCATCTTCATCCCGACGTCTAGCTGCCACTAATACCATCACCATCTCATTCCCAACCCCATCCCAACACCATTCCTATCCCAAGACCATTACCACTACCATCACTAATACTATCTTCATCCCAACATCATCACCATCACTGATACCATCACCATCCCATTATCATCCCCATCCCAACATAATCCCTGTCCCAGACCATCACTGTCACCAATAGTCACCGTCTCAACACCATCACCATCACTAATAATACATTACTTTCCCAGCCCAGTCACCATCATTATCACTAACACTCTCACCAACCCAGTGCTCTCCTCTTCCAACAGATCACCATCACGATTGCCATCACATTACCATCCCAACACTCACCGTCACTAACCATCCCAGGACCAACACCATCTGCATCCCAATGCTGTCATTTCAACTAACATCGTCCCCAGCCCAACACTATCTTCACCACTAGTACTACCATGCCCCGACACCATCACTATCCCAACACTGACAATCAACAAGCATCCTTGCTGCCAACACCATTCCATCCCGACAACACCATCACCCCCGGCACCATTCTCTGCAGGAACTCTAGGCTTTTTCACATAGCAACACATTTCTATTTATCCTCACCTCGTGGTTCTCATTTGTTTTTGATGGAAATGAAAGCTCAAACCAGTGGCATTGCTTGTTTGAGTCACATTCTAATAAACTAGTAGAGCTGTATCTATTCTTGACTTCAGTCTCAGCTTGCTGTGAGATGCCTCAGAAGACTATGCCACCAGACTGAGACCAAAACAACCTTAATAATAGCGCGTTATATTTATATCAGCGCTTATAAACATGGATCGTATGTGTTTTTGAAATACCTTTACATTTATTACATCATTCGAGCTTATCATAGTTCTTGGAGAATAACAAGGATATATTTTTATGGTCAAATTTAAAATGTGTTTTGCCGAATATCTCAATTCCGAAGCAGACATGTAGCAAATTAAATATCTGATAGCACATTTCCAAAATTAATCGTGAAGTGTGATGTAGACGCAGAAGTTGCTCCAGGGCCGTTGGCCAATTCTGGGTCTGTTTTCTCATGAAAACTGCGCATCTGAAAAGCTAAATTCGAAGGTGCCTGAATTCAACATGGCGACAGGACTGATCAGGATTTTTTTTGCCCCGAACTAAAATGGCGTTTATTTTTCCCCACAAAGGATAATACATGAGTTTACTCAGCCAGTCATGGATCAACCAGCCCCAGATGCCCTGCTAGCTGCTGTGGATACACAGGGAATGAGACCCAAGTCCTCCCCTTGACAGCTTGGCATTTGGTGAGGACAAACGTCCCGCCAAGCCGCAGGGCTGTGACAGGTGTCCCCAGAGCAATGAGGGACAGAGGGACACTCAGCTCAGCCGTAGGCAGGTCAGAGAGCCGGGACGGGCTTCCAGGCTGAGGCACCTTCGGGGCTGGGTCAGGAAGCAGAGACAGTAGCGAGGCACATGAAGAGGGGGCGAGAGGAGGAGGATTCAGCTGGAGTGGAGAACAAACGACCCCACAGGTGGGTAAGGAGAAGAGGTCTGTAGAAACCTTGAACAAGCTGCTCAGCGGCGCTGGAGGGGAAGGCATCTGGGCTCAGTCTGCTTCAGACTGACAGTCTTATATTCTGGGACCCTCCCTAGGCGCCTGCAAATGGGATGGATGGTTAAATGAGACAATGTGAAATGAATATATTGGTACAGAGAGTCTGATTCTAAATGAGGGAGGATTTGGTGTATCAAAGGAAAAATGTTTCAGAGTTTATTTTGTGGGTGTCAGAGACTCATCAGGGGTTTCAGCCAGAGATGCTGTGTGGTTGAGCAGGGACAGAGGGAGTCCAGGCTTAGTGGGGGGGGGGTTGGGGGCAGATTTCATAGTAAGTACAGAGGGAGCAGGTGAGAGGCCTGGGGATGGTGGGGTGTAAAATCAGTGGGGTCAGGCTGTGAAACGTGAGCTTCCTGACCTGGGGAAGGGTTTGGGGTTGGGAAGGACAGGTGTACAGAGGGTTGATGGCAATGGTAGTTTGAATTAGGATGTGTTCTGTTTAAGATGTCTGTGTAAGCTCGTGTGCTTCGGTGAGCAACCAAGCACCATCAACAATCTTCCCAGAGGTGAGGGTTTCCATTGCCCTTTCAGGTCTGGTTCCCCAGGAACTGGAGAAATGCTAAATTGCAACCTAATAAAGTTTCTTGGGAACCCGTATTCAGCTAGGCATTCCGTGCAGCCAGGACAAGACAGCTTTAAATGGGGCCCAAAACATCTCAGACAGGAGAAAATAAAGACCAGCATCAGAATAGCACCTCCAAAGCCACATTTTCCCAGGGACTTTTTCCTGCTTATAGCTCCTCTGTGAACCCGCATGGGTAGAGTGGCAGGAGTCACCTCACCGGGCACAGGGGGAGGCTCGAGAAGGCTTACAAAGAACCAGCCCGGCTTCAGCATGGCAGGGCAGCATGTGGGAACAGGCCTTGCAGTGGCGAACACCTTGCTATAGTCTGAACATGTCCCCCAGTTTCATGTATTAGAAATTTGGTCCCCAAAGCAGCTGTGTTGAGAGGTGGGACCTTCGGGAAATGATTGGGTCATGAGGGCTCTGGCCTCCCGAAGGGGTCCACCTGCTCATGGATTCACGGATGATTCCAGAAGTAGCCTTGTTATGAAATCTAGTCTCTCTCCCATGCCTGCTCTCCTTCACCAGGGGATATCCTCCGCCATTCTGAGATGCAGGAAGTTGGCCCTTTCCTGGTGCTGCTAAGATGCTGGTGCCCTGCTCTTGGACTTCCCAGTCTCTAGCACTGTAAGAAAGACTTTAAAAAAAAAGAATGCAGTGTCTGGAATTCAGGTACAGCAGCAGGAAATGAACTAGGGCACATTCAAGCATAAACTTCTGCTCACCCATGTCCAATGTGGTGTCCATCCTGATCCGTGGCACCAATCATAAAATTCAAGAGTTCTCTCCAGGGGGGCAGGTGTGATATATCGGCAAATGCAGAAGGTGTGTTTGGGAGAGCCCAATTGAAGGAGAGAAGCAGATAGGAAGCCCCAGGGGCCACACGAGGGCAGATTCCTTGGCAGGAAGGTGTCTATCTGGAGGTGAGGGCAGTTTGGGGCACCTGGGGTGCCTCGTCCTTGGGCTGCGAGCTCCCTCCCCCAGGAGGCAGTCCTCGCCCCAGTTCTAGCTTCCAAGAATAAACTCAGAATTCCCAGGGTCCCAGAGGCTGAGTGACCCCAGGACTTCTCTGGGGGTTTGAGCTTCCTTATCTGTAGGGGCTATGCCAACTCCCACCTGTGTCCCTAGACCTCACAGCCACGAGTGCTGGGTCACTCGCATGCGTAAGCTGGAAGGCACAGTCTCCAGTTCAAATCAGCGTAGGAGTAAATGGGACTCTTGGGAGGATCCTGGACTAGAGCACGAGACTGGAACCGAATCTCCAGCGAGCGCTTCCAGAACCTTCTCCTACCTCCTGTGGCTCATGCCAGCTTTGATACTTCACTCTACAGACCGGCCACCGACAGCGCCCAGGGGTCACATCCTGCTCACCCTAGGCCAAGTTCAGGAGCCTCAGAAAGAGCTGTGGCTGGTTCCATTAGGCAGTGGGTTTAGCCTGGAGCAGAGAGGCTAGTAATGTGGTAAACATGCGAGCCTTATGTCCCCAAAGAAAAGACGCGCCGGCTGGCAGAGCTGCGGTTGTGCTGGGTGCCTGAGTAGAAGAGGGCACTGCATGGTAGGGATGCTGTGGTGCTGGGATGCAGGGGCGAGGAGCCGGGAGGCACGGATGTGCCTGTGGGAATCAGCAGAGGTCTCCCAAGGAGGCCTGAGATTGTAAAGAAAGGGGGCCATGTCTTGTTGGCTAAGGCATTCCGAGTTTGGAAAGACTGAAGCTGGGGAGGGGTGAACTCTGACCAGCTCAGTCCTCGCTTGTACAAGTGGAAGAAATTCATGTAGAAAGCGTGAAGGAGGTGAATATACAGGTCCGTAGGGAAGTGGGGCCACAGTGTGAACGATGGTGGGGAAGGGGAGGTTGCGTTCCAGAGGAAGGGCTGTGCTGTGCTCCAGGAAAGGGCCGGGCTATGTTGGAGAGGCCCACGTCCCCGGGCTGAGAAGTGGCTCAGGACCCAGACGTCACGCA
>NC_137787.1:5756827-6049327 GCF_963383645.1 Muscardinus avellanarius
TACTGCTCTACATGAAGATATATGCCATTCCTGAGCATTTCAGATAAAAGGAATCACACAGCACTTTGGTTTTTGTGTCTGGTTTCTTTTGCTTACGTGTTGTTTTCAAGGTCACCCATGTCTTGCCATGCCTCCTTCCTTTTTACGACTAGGTAATATTCCATCGTTCAGATATGCCACCTCTCTCAGGTTTTTTGTTTGTTTCATTTTGTTTTGTGTTTACCGGGTCCTGAGGATTGAACCCAGGGGTGTTCTACCTCCAAGTGATGCCCCTAGACCTTTTTAATTTTTTATTTTGAAACAGGGTTTCACTAAGTTGCTGAGGCTAGCCTTGAACCTGTGATCCTCCTGCCTCGGCCTCCCAAGTACTGGGATTACAGGCATGCACCACCAAACCTGGCTCCTTTTTATTTGATTTTTAAAGATTTTATTTATTTATTTATTTATTTATTTATTTATTTATTACGTTACTGGGGATGGAACCCAGGGGCATTCTACCTCAGAGCTACAACCCCAGCCCTCTTTTTTATTCTTTATAGTGAAGTAGGGCCTCACTGAGTTGCAAAGGGCCTCACTAAGTAGCTGAGGCTGTTTGCTAACTGAGATCCTCCTATCTCAACCTCTCAAACGCTGGGATTACAAGCGTGCGCCGCCATGCCTGGCTCGATTATTGAAATTTTAAAACAGGATCTCCCTAAGTTGCTGAGACTGGCCTTGAACCTGAAATTCTCCTGTCTTAGGCTCCCAAATACTGCGATTACAGGCGTGTGCCACCATGCCCAGCAATCCTAGTTATTCTTTTTAAGAGCAAGAAAGATTTTCCCAGAACCCCTCGTAGATTTATTTTCTAGTCTCACCTGCCGCCGACCCGCATCTGGAGCTGACCCCTAATCCAAAGTCTGCAAGGGCACCGGCGCCGTGGGCACCTTTTGCCCTTTTGTTTTGGTGGCATCTCTTCCCTCCGTGCCGGCTCTAGCATCCTTCTCCTGCTTAGGATGTCGTTCCCTCTGTGTCTGTGGAGACTAAGGTGAAATCAGTCGCCAAGGTTGAAATCTGGTAAGGGTTCAATATGACAGGTGTGATTTCCCAACGTGTGAGGGCAAATCCTATAGGCAGAGGTTATAAAAGGACATCTTAAAAATAGTTTGCAATTCATAAACTTTGAATAGAAAATGAGAAATAGAAAGCATCTATAGAGATTTTTTTTTCCAGTACTGGGGATGGAACCAGGGGCATTCTACCTCTGAGCTCCACCCCCTGACCTATTTTTTATTCTTTATTTTGAAACAGGGTCTCACTGAGTTGCAGAGGGCCTCGCTAAGTAGCTGAGGCTGAAGGTGAACCTGTGATCCTCCTGTCTTAGCCTCCCAAGATTACAAGTGTGCGCCACCACGCCTGAATACATCTAGAGATAGTTCTTTGAAGACGTGTTTTGTATTTCGCGTCGTCCTCTGTGCCTGCCCCATCCACTGTCCTTTTCTCTCTGTGCGATGGGGATAACACAGGTGCATTGTCAAGCTTCTCCAGATCCCAGATGTGTTCTCTGTAGCTGGGGCTCGTGGCTGCCGCACAGGGGCCACGCTGGGACAGATGGCTCTCTCAGGCATGGTCAGGGTGAGGAGCCCTTTCTGTTCATGCTTTTTATTTTCTGCATTTTATGATGATTGGCATCTCGGGGCCTTGCTGTCTGTGGGAGACTGCCCCTCCGAGGCTAGCTGATTCTAGCAATGGCCAACTCTCCCCTCACCTATTTGTGAAGCAGTCGTTCCAAAGCTCACACCCCAGATGCCCCCCTTTATCCATTCCTCCCACTCTAGGCAAATGTTCTCTGATCCTAAAGATCCCGGTCCAGGCTCTAGACAGCTTATAGAATTCCTATATCCTACAGCCTGCACAACTTGTTCAAAGCGGGCAATTTTAACTTTAGCCTGCCTCCTCCACCCCTTCCCACGAAAATGGTTCTAAAGGCCTTTGTCCTTCTCTGCTGCCTGACTGCCGTGTCCCGCTGGCTCTGCCAGCCAGGGTGTGCACCTTCTCTGGAAACTGAGTGACAGACAATCTTTCCAATGGCAGTCGCCTCCCAGTCTGTTGACCTCCCCACACCTGAGACATAAAACTTATGTCTTAAAGCAAGCGTGTTATGCTTCCTGAGACCGGCCGTGGCCACACAGAGAGACCTCTGGTGTGAGCCCTCCTCGGTCCTCAGCACAGTGAATACCAGATACTTGGGGCCAACAGAGGATAAAGCACAAAGGAGGTGCACAGCCCAGGTGCACTGACCTGGAACCCAGGAGCTGCAGGGGACAGAGTTAGGAGAAAGTCAGCCCTAGCCATTGATGAACCCGCTCTCACTGCTCTGAGGAGTTCTGCAGAGGCGTGGTCTCTCCCCAGATTTCCTCTACTTGAAACATTCTGACTTCAGAAAACACCGAGTTTAGTGGGTGCTCTAGCTGGGGATAACTGGTCAACCTCTTTCACTAGCAGTATTTCACTAATATGTCTGGATACTGAGCATCTAATGAAAGTCAACACAGTTAGGAGGAGGAATGAAAATGATACCGGGGTGCATGGTTGTGCACCATTATGTGGTATGTAAAGCACCTGGTGAGTTTCGTGATAGGAATGAGGACATAGTGATCAGCTTATCTCATCCTGTCAAATGTGAATTTCAAAATGCCAGCCACTTATCTCTCCTGGGCACTGTTACCACCCTAGCAATGTGCCCACTGTATGAAAGGGGCTGCAAGAAACACCTATCCAAAGGCTGGTAGAAGGTACCCTGTCCTGAATGTACGTGGCCCTCCAAAATTCCTATGTTAAGCCCTTATCACCAAGCACATGGTGTTGGGAGTTGGGGCCTTCGCGAGGTGGCTTGGCATCATTCTCTCTTGTGGATAGGGCGTGTGCCCTTAGGAGAGTGCTTGAGGAAGTAGTCCCTCCATTATGCCCTGCCCTTTCTGAGTGCATAGCACTTGTTCCTTCTGGAAGACACAGCAGCCAGGCACCATCTTGGAAGAAGAAAGCGGCCCTCACCTGACACCAAGCCTGTCTGCACTGAGGTCTTGGACTTCAGCCTCCAGAGCTCTGAGAAAATAAATATCTGTCATTTACAAACGAAACAGCCTTAGGTTTTCTGTTATTGCAGGACAAGTGGATTATTACAAAGAGAAACATATTTATAATGATTTTCTATAACTTACAAAATTATTTCCTATCTATGAAGAGACTGTCATTAGACATTTTGTTTCAAAATTAATTTGGATTTTATAACATCATTTTATTATCCCTTCAAGACTATACAAAACTTGCATATTGTCCAGTGTTTTATACCCACTTTCTTTTCTTTTCTTTTTTTTTTTTTTGGTGGTACTGGGGTTCCTGGAAGCCCTTCTTCCTCCGGGCTACACTCCCAGACCTATTTTATATTTTTGAAACAGGGTCTCTTAAGCCAGCGCGGCTGGCTTCGAACCTGCGCGATCCTCCTGTCTCCGCCTCCCAAGCGCGGGGATTACAAGCGTGCGCCACCACGCCCGGCTATACCCACTTTCTTGACCTCGTAAAGGTTCAGATACCAATGAAGGCTAAATCCTTTGCTATGACTAAATGTCACCTTAGATCACGAAGGAACGTGGGCTCTGGCTGAGGCTTGGAGAGCCAGTGGGCTTGTGGTGCACCCTGGCTGGCCATTCATTTTCTCCTGGAGCTTAGGCCTGAAGTGTTGTTGTTGTTGTTGTTGTTGTTGTTGTGTGTGTGTGTGTTCCATGGGTGTAGGGTGTATTTATGGCTTATTTGGTTAAGGCAGTGGGACAGGATAATGTTCCCCAATGATGTCTATGTCCTTATCCCTGGCCAGCAAATCTGTTTCACTCACAGACAGAGGGCAATTAAAGTTGCAGATGGAACTAGAGCTTACTCACCAGCTCACCCTACAACAGGGTGATTACCCTGGATAATGTGGCTCAGTGCCATCACCAGGGACCTTGAATGTGGGAGAAGAGGCTGAAGTCAGAGGAGGAGTTATGCAGTAGGAGCAGGTTTGAGTGATACCTGGGAAAAGGATGCAGCCCACTGGCTCGGAGGATCTAAGGGGCCCAAGCCAAGGAATCCAGGTGCTTCTAGAAACTGAAAAGCCCCCAGGACCCCCAGAAAGAAACCCAGCCCTGCCCACACCTTCACTGGAGCCCAGTGAGACCAGTTAGCCTCCTAATTTGCAAAACCGTAAAATAATGAATGTACTTGTATGGTTTTGAGCATTAAATGCGGGGTCATTTGTTACACAGCTACAAGAAGTCAACATGTCAATACAGAGTGAGAGAGAAACCCACATTTCAAGTCTAGAAACATCAGAGTGGATTAAATGTTAAAGCCTGAGAGTTAGTCTACTGTGTCCTCCTGAAGACACCTGCACATTCAAAGCCAGTCTACCTAGTAGGCTGGCCAAGCCTTCCAAGTGGGATAAAGGGAATCAGAAGGCAGGTGGGGAGGGTTCTGTGACCGAGCTTGGACAGAGTTCTCAGGAAACACACGCTCTCTGCCTCTCAGCATCTATAAACGTGCTAGCTGCCGGAGTCTGAGGACAGTGGGGTGGGGAATTCTATTTTCTGAGCTTTAGGAAGATCTTGGTGGCAATCACTCCCTCAGATGCCCTGGGCCACTCTGCAGGGGTTTCTTAATTTTATTTTCCACTGGCCACAATGACTATGACATTAAAACCACGGGTTTATATAAGGAACACAGGTATTTTCCCAGGCTGGTGTTGGAAATCTTCAGCAGAACTAAAATTGTTTTTCCTTCCTAAGCTGGACATACTTTTGGTCTTGGAATGTATATGATACGGATCATGTGTTGAAATGGAATTTGGAATTCAGGTTTTATTTTTTAATTTATTTTATTTTTTAAGAAAGGCAGACTGCCACGTGCAGCATCTCATTTGGATGTGTCTGGAGTCTTGGAAGCTTGACTACCCTACATTTTCCTACAAATGGACCTTGAGCTTGTTTGGAGGTTTTAGCAAGGGAGCGCAGCTACTCGTATACCCTTGACTGAAGACGGGTCCTCCTCTATTCGGGGAAGGTCGTCCTCTTCGACCGAGCGCGCGGCTTCGGGAGGGACGCACATGGAGCGGTGAGGGAGGAAGGGGACACCCGCCTAGCCAGGCAGACCAGCCGAATCAACCCTGGCGATCAATGGGGTGACAGATGTCGCAGCCAGATCACCCTCACATCCTGGAATTCAGGTTTTAAAGGCTTCTGGACTTCCATTTTTAGCTAAAGTTATAAAAAATATGTAACATTTTTTATTTTCTTTTTTAATCTAATAGTGTGTTTTAAACATACTCAGTTGGCTCTGAAGCTCTGAACTGAGCTATTTCTGCGAATATTCAGGAAGGCCTCTTCTTGGACACATACTTTATTGATGTCTACACTGAAGTCACCTTCTGCCAAGGGCTTTGCTCTGGGCAGAGGGCCAGCACTCTATCATCCTGGTCTCCCCCATCTCAGGAACACTTTGTCAAACAATCAAATCCTTTCCTGGCCTCCCAGGCTGGGGACGGGGCTCAGGGCTGCCTCCACATCACAAAACTGCTCAAAGGGGATTTCTCAGAAGTCGTGGTAGCCGGAGAGGAAAAAGATGGCGGAATTCACCTTTATACAATCCAAGCTGATGAAAGTGACATCTCCTGGGCTGTACTTGACTCATTCAGCCTCGAGACACAGGCAAGTGACACTCATTCCCAAGACACACGACTCTACGAAGACCTGGGGTCTTAGGCTGAGTACCGGTGCTGTTGGCATGGCCAGCTTGGTCCCTTGTCCTGTGTGCTGAGCAAAAGGTTCAAGTCCCCAGCTGCGGCTCCACCCATTCCCCAGCTTGGGGACTTAGTCTTCTGGGATGTTTAATGGCGATGATGGGTGATGGAAGTCACACTGCTCAGAAGCCAAGGGAAAGTGTAGATGCAGTGGGTCCAGCTCTGGTCTCACTGAGTCCCACAGGAGCCTGGGAGCCCATGGAAAGGAAGGGCAAGCTGGCCTGTCAGACAGTGTGGCGGGGTAGGTGTGGGTGGAGGGGAGATGTCTGAGGGGATGGGCTTGGAGAGAGGGTGGGAGTGACGTACACACCCATGGGTGGAGGGCTGAGCAGATGCCACAGTCCTGCAGTGCGTGTGTAGGGTCACAGGGAGGGCGAGGGGGCTGTTTGACAGAGCTCTGGGGAGAGGCAGTCCTGGGACCTGGGCTGCAAAGTGGTGTCATGGTTGGGTTCCTACATAAAGGGGCTTTGTGGTTGCCACGAGGAGGGAAGAACAGAAGGCCAGGAGTGGAGAGCAGGCAGAGAGGACAGGGCTGAGCTGGGTGGGAAGGTGACCGGAGCAGGCGGTGGTAGAGGATGAGATCTGGTTCTGTGTGAGAACTGGACCAATGGGAGTTGGTGGTATTGGGTGGGAGGGAGACAGAGAGAGAGATCGGATTGAAAAAGAAGGGGGAAAGGAAAGGAGGGAAGGAAGGAAGGAACGGGGCTGCCAGGCTCTAGGCTTAGAGACACGAGGAACCTTGGTGTCTATCTCTGAAAGAAGCTGAGTGGGTGGGTCAGCTTTGGCTGCGTTAACTGTGACATACCCATGTGGTGCCAACAAGTCCAACAGGGAAGGGCATTTCCTAGCTCCGGCAGAGAGGCTCCCCAAGTCTTTGGTTGATGGAAGGAGGAGCTGGCGCCTTCACTGGCCTGCAATGTCCCCGTCGCCGTCCAGCTGTGCTTTAGACCATAGCCACCTCCCCAGTAGCTTTTGCTGCCATCGGACTTGACTTTCTCACCAGTGCATCCCCATCCAACGCCCAAGGTCCTTCTGAGCAGGAATCTGATTGAGTTGTTCCCACCACACAACCGTGTAAGGCCCGATATAAGCTTTAAATAAGATTCCCAGCCAGGGACCTCTCCATCCCATCTACTCATTCCCTTCCTCTCCAATCTAAAAGGGAATCTACTTGTCTCTGGATGTCGGAGTTTCCGTACTGATTGTCAATGAAGATCCTTCGCGTCCACAGACCATATATGTCTATGTGTGCTGAGTATTCCTAGATAAGGCTGCATAAAAATGACAGCTAATGTTGGTGATGTACTGCATTCTACTGGAGAACCATATGCTGGCCATGCATGGACAATCACATACAACGACGAGGAGGACTGCTCCCGCGGCCCTGCGTCCTCCGCACGGAGCGATGGGCTCTTGCCCAGATGGTAAAAGGATCCTCCGAGTGCCGAGCCAGCTGGTCTTCACGTCGTCCAGTTGTCTATTGATTTCTCTCCATGTCTCCCATTGTTTGTATCCCCAAGAGACTGTGCTCAGAATATAGTGCTTTTTAAAAAGTTCCCGGATACCTATTTGGGAATAATTCTTAGTCTGCATAATGCAATCGCTCGACATTCTCTTTCAGTGGAAATCGATAGATCCTACAGAGGTGGTGCCTCCCTCCCTCCCTCCAGTCTGGAAGTGCGGCGTCTGCGGGGCTTTCCACCTGAGTCATCTTGGTTCAGGTGTCTGTGTTCCCTGCACACTTCGGGTGTTCCTGGACTGTTGGGATGGAGGCTTTGCTGGATCTGTTAATTCCTTTTAGGGAAAAGGGGTTTCTTGATGGGAGATCCTAGTGGAAGGTGGATCCTTCTTGGGCATGGACCCTAGCATGACCATGCAATGTCAGCAAGTGTCCCTCAGGGGCTGAGTGCCAAGCCTATGAGGGCCTGGCCAATACGCCTAGCACAGTCCTAGAAGCACTAATAAATGCTTGTTGAATGAATGGGTGATGGTCACTCATTTCATGCTCAGGACTGTGTAGACCTCCTGTAGGTCATCTCAGAGTCTGCACTGGTGTGGCCATGTAAGTGCATCTTGGAAATGGTGTTTGGGTGTCCGGCACATACATAGGAGCCCCTCATGTGTCCACGGGTGTTAGGAATGCTCTCGCTGTTCTCAGTCTTTTCATTTACTGAGTGAGGAGAAGAGTATGTGTTTTTCAGGGGTGTCAGGAAGATTGGAGGGTGTGTGTGCTGAGCGCCTGCTCCACAGTGGTGACAGTTACTGTGGGTGACCTGAGCAATAGTCGTGTGTGTGTTCGGCTTTCTGTCCACACAGGTCTTCCCATCCTGAGTAAGTCTGAGCAGGGGCATCTTTATATCCCCAGTGAGAGAAAGGGAGGAAATAGGTCTACTGGACACTTATGTGCTGACCATAAGGCGAGGTCTGGGAAATCCTGGGAGAACCTGGTACGTGTTTGCAGGATTGGCTATATAGTCAGCACATGTTAACCCAAAATGAGAATGTAGGATCCCATGTGGTGAGTGTGTGTGTGTGTGTGTGTGTGTGTGTGTGTGTGTGTGTGTGTGTTCTTGGATTACTAGGAATAAACCCCGGGGTAGTCTACCACTATGCTATATCTTCAGCCCTTTGAGTTTTAAAATTTTATTTTATATGTTTTGGTGGTACTGGGGGTGGAACCCAGAGGCTTTCTACCTCTGGGCTATACTCCCAGACCTGTTTTATATTTTATTTGGAAATAGGGTCTCACTAAGTTGCTGAGAACCTCACTAAGTAGCTGAGGCTGGCTTCAAACCTGTGCGGTCCTCCTGTCTCAGCCTCTCAAGTGCAGGGATTACAAGCGTACACCACCACACCAGGCTCTTCAACCCTTTTAAAATTTTTATTTTGAAACAGTTTTTCACTAAGTTGTCCAGGCTGGCCTTGAACTTGTGATCACAGCCCACCTAAGTACTGGGATTATAGGCAGGCACTACTGTACCTGGACAAGATCCTTTTAAATATTAAGAAAATTAAAAATTGGCATCATCAGAGTCTTTTTTTTTCTCTCTGTGGTACGGGAGATAGAACCCAGGGGCATCTGAGTGACACCCCAGCTCTATTTTTTATTCTTTATTTTGAAACAGGGTCTCACTGAGTTGCGGAGAGCCTCACTAAGTAGCTGAGGCTGTCTGTGCACCACCATCCTCCTGTCTCAGCCTCCCTGATGCTGGGATTACAAGCGTGAGCCACCACACCCGGCTCAGCATCATCAGAGTCTTAATCCAAGCCCAGGCCCTTGTTGGCATGGGCCCTGTGAGCCTGCACGGGCTGCCTGCCCATGAGGCCAGACCTGCCTATTTGACAGCCTTCCCCCTCTGGACAAAAGCAGAGAAACCAAACGTTGCCCCAGGATGCCTCCTAGTGCGGGGCTGGGCAGCCGCTGTGCCAGGATTTGAGCATCACTGGCCTTGAGTTTGGGGCCTTGGAACATGAGAGCCTGGGCCAGTCTACCCTGATGCTGACCTTGCAAGCAGCTGAATGGTGGTCCAGCCAGTCCCCTCCAAAGGAGGAGGGTAACGTCACACCCAAGGCATCTGGGTAACGTCACAGCCAAGGCATCTG
Organism: Muscardinus avellanarius; assembly: GCF_963383645.1. Classification (NCBI taxonomy): domain Eukaryota; kingdom Metazoa; phylum Chordata; class Mammalia; order Rodentia; family Gliridae; genus Muscardinus; species Muscardinus avellanarius. Next base: position 5,766,240 of record NC_137787.1, read on the forward strand.
GACCCAGACCCAGGGAGCGCCTGTGCTGACCGGCAGCTCTGAGGCACTTATTCACTTGTTTTGCAAATATTTATTGGGCATCTTCCAAGTGCCAGGCACTGTTTTGAGCCTTGAGGATAGAGCAGAGAACAGGGGAGACACAAAAGCATTTATCCTAATGAAGCTTGATGGGCACATAATAAATAAAACAATAAGGACCTTGTGAGAATCCTGCCTGGCTCCTCCAGAAGAAATGGCCGATCTCCAACGCAGGCGGTAGGAGGGTGGACGGGGCGAAGGCAGAAATAGAAACAAAGCAAGGTGGTGGATGGGAGGTGTGGACGGGGGACAGAATTTTAAAGTCAGGAGCCTGGGAAAGAGCTTCCTGGGGTGATGGCTGCGTGGACCTAGAGTGATGCTGGGTGGACAGGACCCGGGTGCACGGTCTCTGGTCCTGTGTGCAGAAGAACCTCATGCACACACTGCAGGTGACAGAGGTGCGGTCCTTTGCAGTCATGATCTTCTCCAGCGGCCAAGGTGGGGACACTTGCTCCCTGGGGTCCTGAACCCACGGTGCATGGAGTTCTTGGACCATGTACATCGTTCTGTCCTGGGAGTTGCGACAGCTTTTGCTTACGGGAGGCCCCTGCGGGGAAGCTGTCCATGTCCAGGGCAGAGGCTGAGAATTGTCCTCGGTGGCTGATGATGCTAAGCCGCTATCACCGTTGCTGCTGCTGCTGAAAAAAATATGGGAGCAGCATTTGATGGCCAAGTTCTCTCAGAGAGAGATCTTCAAAGGCCCAATGATAGGGTTCTGTGCCTCAGTAAGCGAGAAACCCGAAAGGCAGCCTCCAAGCACTACCTGGTCCATTTTGTGTTCCGATAATCTCTGACTCTGGTGGAGGAATGGGGCTTCCCTTTCTTGACCCTAGGACCTGGCCTTGCAGGGGCTGCCGTGGGAGCTCCCGGGCCAGCCGGTGTAGCCACCTCGTCCTGACGACCGTGGGGAGGCGGGTAAGAACAGCGTAGAAATTTGAACATTTCTGATGATGTAGAGATCTGCTCTCATGCCTGGTGGAAGAACAGTTTGGAAGGAAACGTGGTCCACAGTGGCCCTCCTGCTTGTCCCTTTTACACCGGGGTGGCCTTTCTATTAACTCATTTCAAATTTGTCCATAGATGGCAGAGGAACTCAAAGAGATCTGAAATGAGAGGGACATCCATGACTCCTGCACGTAAAGGGAGTCCAGAGGCAAGAAGTCCTGGCCTCGTATGGAGGCTGCGAGGCCTCCAAGAAACGGACTCCTCCGAAGGCATCGCTTTGCCACCTCTAGCATGTAGCCTCATCATCAAGAAAAGGGAGGCCAGACCTCCAACGTGTCTGCTGGGACAAGGACGAGAGAGGGCCAGGGCCATGCTCCGCCTTCCTCGAAGGCTGTTTCCTGGACGCTGCCAGTCTATGCCTCTATCCTCATCTTGGCTGGAACTTAGTCGTGAGGCCACGTCTAGTGTTGAGAGACCCCTGGGAGGATTGTTTTTTAATTGCACAGTGAAGAACCAGGGGTTGGATCTTAAGAACAGGGAGAGAATAGGGCAGGTAGCCCTGGCTGTCTCACCCACAGCTGGTGATGGCATCGGCACACTCTGTTCTGACGCTGGGCACAACTCAGTGGATCGGGTGCACACCGGCCCCGGCTGGGAGAGCAGTTAACTTCTCCAGGAACTTCACTGGGCTTCAGAGGTGTGGACCAGTCTTCACCTGAACCATGTCCTAACCATGGGCTTCAGAGGAGGGTGTCGGCTCTTCTGGGGGACAGAGGAAGCTGGGCTGCAGTAAAGGGAGAGTGGGAAGGGGAAAGGAGGAGGGAGGAAGGGAAGATGGTTGCTGCAAGGGGAGGCTCATGCGATCAGTACCTAAGAAAGTACTGGGCGCTTCCGTAGCCTTTGCAGGAGGCTGCAGAATGTAGGAAGCTTAGCAGGTGCAGTGGATTGAATGGCGGCCAGCAATGATGTGTCCTGAACCCAGAGCCTGTGAATGAGATCTTATTTGGAAGCAAGGCCTTTGAAGGGGTAAATAAGTTGAGGGTCTTGAGCTGAGAGCATCCTGGACCTTCTAAGTGGGCCCTAAATCCGGTGACAAGCGTCCTTATAATAGAGAAGACCAGGAGAAGGCGAGGGGCCACGGGAAGACAGAGGCAGACACCGGACTCTGGGGTTGGCCCTGGTCACCAGGCCCTTCCTAGCCCCTGGCTGCTGCTGCACTGGTACGCTAACCATCCAGTTTGGGCAGGAAAAAACACGTACAGAATCGCAAGGGGAAATGCAAATCCTGCCCAGGAATTTATGGCCATGTAATCTCTTCAAAGCAGGGATTTATGGTCAAAGATATTTAGAAAATGCTAAATACTCTAGGTCCCTCAGGACAGGGACAGTTCACATTAGCACGTTCATGACTGAGAATTCCGAACATAGAGAACTTTTAATTCCATATCCATCCTCTCTGTCTCTCTCTGTCTCTCTGTCTCTGTCTGTCTGTCTGTCTGTCTGTCTGTCTCTGCCTCTGTCTCTTAAAGAAGAACCAACATATGTTGGAAAAAAACACATTTTTTTTTCATCAACTCCCAAATTCCAACTTGAAAGAGTCAGGTACTTTGGGTAGGTTATCACATTCTGACTCCCCTTTTTGCACAAGTGAACTGAATATGTTCTTTATGGATAGAGCGAGTTAAGGCAAAATAAATCCCTGCTTAGTGCAGTAGGAGACGGGGGAGCGCTCAGACAAGGAGGTAGGGAGAGCCAAGAAAAATCTGGCTCTTGCTCCCCGTCCTCCTCCTCTGCCCTCTGCCAGTTGCTTCACTTATCAAAAGCAGCTGAACCCACGTTTGTTCCATGGCAGCAAGAAAGACTTTTTGGAGCCTGAGATTAGCAGCAGAATTGATAGCGGCGCTGGCAGTTGCAGCATGCAAAACAGAACTGTAAATTACAGCCAGCGTGGCAAGCAGGAGGAAGATGCCTGCTGTCTAGGATCACCCTGGAGACGAAGAGCCTCGAGCAGTCGGTGGAGGGACCGCCGGATCAGGCACCTCCTTCCGGTGAAGATGGGAGCCATGGCCACAGGGCCGGGGTTCTGGTTAGAGGGCGAATGCCAGCCCTCTCTCTGGCTTTTCCTTTGAGCTAAGTAGCTGGGTCTCTCCATGAGGTGCAGACTCTGAGGATCATCTCTGAGTTTGCTTGTTATAAACCCACGCTTTGGCCGGGTGTGGTGGTGCATACTTGTAATCCCAGTACTTGGGAGGCTGAGGCAGAAGGCTTGCAGGTTTGTGGGCCAGCCTCGGGTACTTAGAGAGGCTTCTGCAACTTAGTGAGACCCTGTTTCAAAATGAAGAATAAAAGGCTGGGCGTGGTGACATATGCGTGGAATTGTAGGACACGGGAGGCTGAGGAAGGAGGATCGCAGACTCAAGGCTAGCCTCAGCTACTTAGTGAGGCCCTCTGCAATTCAGTGAAACCCTGTTTCAAAATAAAGAATACACGCCTGGTGTGGGGTGCATGATTGTAATCCCAGTACTTGGGAGGCTGAGATGGGAGAATCATGGTTTGGGGCCAGCCTCAGCTATTTAGTTAGTGAGGCCATCCATAACTTATTGACACCCTGTTTTAAAATTAAGAATAAAACATAGGGCTGGGGGTGCAGCTCAGAGGTAGAATGCCCCTGGATTCCATCCCCAGTACTGCATGCACATATAAATAAATAAATAAATAAATAAATAAGCATACAAAATAAAGCTAGGCGTATAGCTTGAAGGTAGAATGCTCCTGGGTTCAATCCCCAGTATCACAAAAAAATAAAAATAAAAATAAACACAAGCTTTGTTTACTATGCCCCCTCTGTCTAACGGAGAACACTCAAGGCCTGAAGCCATGCTGGGTACATTTCACTAATATGGATAATAAGAAAATAAATCTGTCCGCAGAAATAGGTAACTTTCCCAGATGGTGCCCACATACAGATCTTTAGTTTTCTGTGAGTAAGAGGTGGACGGGGCAGAATCTTGCATCTCTGAAATGTCGGCTTTAGGGCACGGATTGGAATCCACGACCACACAGCACCGCGCTGTTCAAACAGCAAGCCGACGTGTAAAGGCCAGCGCCCAGGTCTGGGGAGCCACAGATGGAGTTCAGCTGCATTTAATCCTTAGCCACACACGTACCTTTAAAATCCTTGTCTGATCAGCAGCATGACCCACTTTTAAGTAAGTGTTAATTTTACTCTTTAAAGAAAAACCTCAGGCTGCAGTCGGCTATGGGGAAGAGGGGGGCACAGGTAGCCTTGGAAACCACGAAGCAAGGAGCTAGGCACCGGGGTGGCGAATCTGGAGGCCAGTCTGACTGGGCTGATGGGGACCTGGATGGAGCAGAGAGAGGGAGGATGCAAACGCAACCTTTCTTTTTTACTTTTCTCTTTCTTTCTTTCTTTCTTTCTTTCTTTCTTTCTTTCTTTCTTTCTTTCTTCCTTCCTTCCTTCCTTCCTTTCTTTCTTTTTCTTTCTTTTCTTTTTTCTTTCTTTTTCTTTCTTTCTTTCTTTCTTTTCTTTCTTTTTCTTTCTTTCTTCCTCCCTTCCTTTCTTCTTTCTTTCTTTTTCTTTCTTTTCTTTTTTCTCTTTCTTTCTTTCTTTCTTTCTTTCTTTCTTCCTCCCTTCCTTTCTTTCTTCTCTTTCTTTCTTTCTTTCTTTCTTTCTTTCTTTCTTTCTTTCTTTTCTTTTTTCTTTCTTTCCCTTTCTTTCTTTCTTTCTTTCTTTCCTTCTTTCTTTCTTTCTTTCTTTCTTTCTTTCTTTCTTTCTTTCCAGTACCAGGGATGGAATCCAGGGGCAGTCTACCTCTGAGCTACACCCCAAGACCTGTTTTTAACTCTCTATTTTCAAACAGGGTCTCACTAAGCTGCAGAGGCCTCGCTGAGTAGCTGAGGCTGGCCAGAACCCACGATCCTCCTGTCTCAGCCTCCCATGCACTGGGATGACAAGCATGCGCCCCACGCTGGGCTCAAGCCCATCCTTTCTTAGCGGCCTACCTGCCTCTCTGGTCTAAGAACATCAGCCACTAGCACCTACGCTCATAGGACAGGACCTGACCAATCTCCAGGGCGTTTCCAGGCCTTTCCGCCTCCGACTGGGGCCCCAGGGTTGGTCCCTCTTGTTCTGAGGCTCCAGCTTCTTGGCCTGATGGCTGCTGGTTCCTGGGCTCCCTGGGATATAGCTTCTGAGTGTGTGGAAACCAATTTGATAAATATCCTTTTATAACATATGTCAGAAATAAATTTCTATGGCATCGTAAGAAGAGACACACATTTGATGGCAGCGTGGCAAGGCAAATTTCGCTCCTTGCAAAAAGGGATCCTGCCACCAGCAAGTCAGGGGGCTGGGCCAAAAACTTCTGGGTGTTTGATTTCCAGTGTGGGGCTTCTGTGCTGTGCTGCTAGTGGTGGGAGTGTGGCCTCACAGTCCTTACGCCATTGGCTGAAGAGGCTGTTGGGGAAAAGCTTGGCACTCGTTTCCAGGAAGTGCTATATTTATTTATTTATTTATTTATTTATTTATTTATTTATTTATTTATTTATTGGTACTGGAGATGGAACCCAGGGGCATTCTACCTCCAAGCTCTACCCCAGGCCCTACTTTTTATTCTTTTTTTTTTTTTTTTGGTGGTACTGGGGTTCCTGGAAGCCCTTCTACCTCCGGGCTACACTCCCAGACCTATTTTTTATACTTTTTTATTTGGAAACAGGGTCTCTTAAGCCAGCGCGCGTGGCTGGCTTCGAACCTGCGCGATCCTCCTGTCTCTGCCTCCCAAGCGCGGGGATTACAAGCGTGTGCCACCACACCCGGCTACTTTTTATTCTTTATTTTGAAACAGGGTCTCACCAAATTGCAGAAGACCTCAGTAAGTTGCTGAGGCTGGACACAAACCTGCCACCCTCCTGTCTTAGCCTCCCAAAGCTCTGGATTAAAAGCCTGCACCACCATGCTTGGCCAGGAAGTGCTATCTTTAAAAAATTTCAAGCACACATAAGGTTACACAATGGAAGTTGTACAGAATGGAGCCTAATCTAGGCTATCCCTTGGATAGAAAATATATAATTATATTCTCACACGTATGTATCCTAAGGACTTGGATCCTCAAGAGAACCTAATACAGCTCCTGATTGGGAAGTCTCCCATCAGTCTGTCTTAATACTCTCTAGAGTACTAAACTCTTTAGAGTACTAAGACAATTACAAAAGGCTGGAGAAAGTCAAGGGCTCCTTCTGAGCCTCAGAGAAGCGGCTGCCCACCTCCTGCTAAACACTCCTGAGGGTGGCGGTTTGCTTCAGGTTTCTGTCAAGAACTGAAAAACTTAGAACCCCAAGAATGTGTGAAAGGGCTACACTTTGCTGTGAACCTTAGGCAGAGGGATGGAGGGAGGGGGAGAGAGAGAGAGGGAGAGGGAAGAGAACTCGAGCATGCACTAGCTGTCAAGGCAGGGAAGGGGGTGTAATTATTATTGTTGTTGTTATTATTATTGTAGTTATTGTAGTGTGGTATTAGCAATTGAACCCAAGAACATTCTACCTCTGAGCTACACTCTCAGCCCTATTTTACTTTTATTTTGAACCGGGGTCTTGCTAAGTTGCAGATGGCCTTGCTATAAATTACTGAGGCTGGCCCAGAACACAACTTGCAATCTTCCTTTCTTAGCCTCCCAAGTATTGGGATTACCAATGTATGTCACCACATCTGGCTGATAATTCTTATTAAATTCTGATGCAAGGAAACTCAGGTAGCTGTAGGTCATAAAAGGAAGTATGGCTTAAGAGAACGAAGAGGAAGAACTCAGAAGGGAATCTGTTCAGAGGAGCAGAGGAGGAGGGTTCTTTTTTTTTTTTTTTTGGTGGTACTGGGGTTCCTGGAAGCCCTTCTTCCTCCGGGCTACACTCCCAGACCTATTTTATATTTTTGAAACAGGGTCTCTTACGCCAGCACGGCTGGCTTCGAACCTGCGCGATCCTCTTGTCTCCGCCTCCCAAGCGCGGGGATTACAAGCGTGCGCCACCACGCCCGGCTAGGAGGAGGGTTCTGTATTTAGGAATTTAGAATTTGTCATGGACAGGGTGTTTAGGCAAGGTGTTTAATAGATACCCTTTGGCCATATCCATCCTTTCTGTAATCTAGGGAACATATTGTGTTACAGAACTCCTTCTGGGAGCAGTAATCAATAATATCTACCTTTTATTGAGTGCTTACCAAGCACCACAGGGCAAAGCACAGGGTACACGGCACAGTGAAGCCCAACAGCAACTTGAAAAGAAGGCACAGGGGAGGCACGTGCCCGACCCACGGGGCAGGTGGTGACGGGGCTGGGACTCGAGCCCGAGGATCGGGTGAGGGCTCCAAACCAGCTGAGCTGGCGAGTGGAGTCCAGGGTCAAGATCCCGGCGCGGGCAGACCAGAGCAGGGTCGTCCTCCCAGAGTGAGCCTCACTAAGTTCTGTGGAATTTTCTTAATGACGTGTGGTTGTGTTTTTAGAATTGTGTTGCTTCCAAAAATATCAAACGATGTCGTGCACAGTGGTTAGTCTGTTGGCTGCAGCTAGAGGAGACGCTGTCATTCTCAGTGCATCCCAACAGTGGAGGGGTAGCTCTGAGCAGCACGTGAGAGCTGTCGTGAGTGTTCGAACACACTAATTTACATGACTCTGTTCATCTTACAGAGTGAAAATGTCCACCCTCAAGTTCTAAAGACAGTCCCTTGGTCATAGCTATGTAAAGATCATCGTTTGCCAACCAGCTAAGTCTGGTTTGATGGTATCTCCATCTTGGTTTCCACTCTGAGGCGTTCCTTGGTACAGTCCCTTTGATACCCTAGGATAAGTTAAAAAGCACCAACTATTTAAATTTGCAACGACCACAGTAGGCTTGTAATGCATTTTTCCTTCTAAGTGACCTGTTTATTTCAAATGGTGACTTTCTGTCTTCCGATTCCTTTTCAAAAAAACCCATCCCATCCCGGTCTCCTCAGGGACGTGTGCAAATCGGAAGCGTCAGGGAAGAGAGCTAAGAGGGTGCTGAAGAGCCCTGGCTGTGGGATCAGTCGCCCCATCTCAGCAGTTATTTCTCAGCTGTTTTTCCCTTCCTCTTGCTTAACTGAGTGCCACAGACTAGGTAATTGATAGGAAAAGGAAGTTTATTTTCCACATTTCTGGAGGTTGGGCAGCCCAGGAGCATGGTGAGGCCTTTGCCATTCTGTGACATGGCAGAGGGCATCAGGACGTGAGACAGAGCTACATTCTGGCTGGCCTTTCTCTTCCTCTTCTTATAGAGCCACGGGTCCCATCACTGAAGACCCTATCTAATCCTAAGTACCTCCTGCACCCAAACGCCTCCGACATAAGAAGGTGAGGGTGATGTTTCCTACTCTGTTACAACTGATGTCTACGTTGATTGTTGCCCCCAGGAGTCTGGGCCACAGGGGCACAGAGCAGGGTCTGCAGTAGACCCTCAGGGTACGTCCTCGCTCCGTCTTCCCTCAGCAAGACGATGAATCCAGCAGGCACTGAATTATGACAGAAGAAATGAACTATGGGCGCACAGCACCAGGCTCCACCTGACAAGCCAGAGGTTTGAAAGATGAGGAAGATGAATGGGCCTGCGCATCTACAGGAGGTGCTAGCGGGGAGGCGCCTTCTTGACACCAAATTATGAACTCTCCAGAGAGAATTTACCTGGGAAACTTTGCTGTCGGCGCCACCGTAACTGCGGCGTAAGTTACAGCCCCCATGAGCACATCAAAACGTGAAAATATTAATGATAAACCTTTAAGTTTCTGTCACGCTATATGGTTTTCATCATTTTCTCAGAGACCTTGTTTCATTTAAGTTTTGTAAAAATGGTGACTATTTCCTTTTAAGGAAGAGAAAACACGGGGAGGGAGAAGGGGGCCGGGGTAAAGGACGAGCCAGAAAATACACCTAGTGCTGCGGGCATTAGTGTTTGCACCGCGTTGACCCTCACTCTGATGCGTCATTACAATGCACCAAGGAAAGTATATTAAAAAGGAGACAGTCTGAGAGGGGTTAAGTAGGGAACCCGAGCCACCCATTTACGAGCCAGGGGTGCAGCTGGGACTAGCACACAGACTGATACTGTTTTTTATTGCCTGAGAAAATTGGACATCTCGCAGGCTCAGCCTCCCCACCCTACTGGCATGAGAATTGCAAGACAGCGTTTTTATTGAAAAGCTCGAATGCTCTTTTTGGGAAAAGCGCTTTGGAAGGGCTAAGTGAAAGGGGAATTGATGGGACCAATTATGCACCTCTCAATGCCCCCGACAGCTGCTGGGGCTGCGGCTCTTCCTGGCTGGGCTCCCCTTGCTGGGCCTGCGATGTGCTCAGCGGAGGGGGAGCCCGAGTGCCATTCTCTGGGCGTCCTGTATTTCAGCCTTTTGTCCTTGGGTATCTGTGGGTGGAATCTCCCTGCGAGCCCTCCACTGCGTGTGAAGGAGGTCTGGGAGGATGCGTCCTGCTGTCGGGTGTATTGCGGCTTCTCTGCGACTTGCTGTGAAATCACATCAGCCTGCTTTCCTCCCAGGCCGGCCACCCCTGCGCGGGCACTTGGTGGACCTCCTCCACTGGGGGCTTGGCGTGTGAGGTGTGTGGTGGCCCAGCCACCATCTGACTCCAGCCTCGAGCCAGAAGATGCGGATGTCTCTCTCCTCCTCCCACCCCCGCCTTTCCTGCTCATCTGGGGTGGTCTGGGAGCGATGGAGGGAAAGCAGAGCTGAGAGGCACGTGTGGCAAAGGTTTAAACCTACCGAAGGTTGTCCATGAGGATCGGGGCGATCCAGGGTGTGTGTGTGGGGGGGGGGGCGTGCTATCACGGAGCAAAACCACCAGCCCTATTTTTTCACTTTGAAATAGCATCTAAGCACCTGTAACTCGCCTTGAACCCGCGATCCTCCTGTCTCAGCCTCACAAGTACTGAGATTACAAGCATGTACCACCGCATCTGATGGATCTGAGTTTTCTGGACCAGGAGTTCATGCCATTTCAAAGATTCTCTTTCAGAAAATGAACAACAAATTCTTTGTCAAATCTAACAACAGCACAGGTGCACAGGAGCACACTGCCCTCACCCGGTGCCCGACCTGGGGTCGCAAGTGGGGCTGTGCGGTGAGCGTCCAGGAGCTTCAGTCTTCCAGTGAGTCCTTCCCTGGGGAACAGAAGATTCCCCGTCTCCATCCTGGGTCCTCTAGTTTTTTTTTTTTTTTTTCCCACCTACAATTACCTGGAATCATTCCAGAAAGCCCACACCTGCCCAGAGCAAGCAGGAAGGGCCGCTTGGGTGAGGTGCCGCAGCTGCAGCTTCCAGAAGCTGTGGGTGTCCAGCCCTGCAGGGGGACCGGGCAGCATGGGCACCTGGGGGCACTCGCCACCAGGGTTGGTGTTTCCACACACTCACCAGCAGCAATGGCAGACAGGGGCAGGTGCCTGCAGGAGGATCCTCGGTGGGCTCATCATCCCAAGAGACACCAGAGGGCCCCTGAAATAAACAGAAGACCTTGGGGGAGGGGGACCTGGCTCAGAGGGCTACCTCATGTAGGGAGGGTCCTTGTCATCTGGTGCTGCTGTTGGCTTGCTTGCATTTCTGCTGGGAGGGTGGTGGTCTTGGGAATTGGGGCTACTGTGTCAAGTGGATGGGCGGTGCTTTGGGACAGTCATGGCAGGCAAGAATAGGACCCTTCTTGCTTTAAGAGCTTATGGCAGACTCCTGAGAGTCATGCATAAAGTCCCCTTTTGGGGAGATATCGGGGATAGAGGCAGTGAAGGGCCAGGTGTTGGCCTGGGGAAGAGATTCTGCAGGGGCGGGACCGGGCTTCCTGGGAGCCAAGCCCCTCTCCCCAGGAAGGAGACCTTTCTCCATTCCTGACCTTGTTTGGAGTTTGGGAATGCCTCAGAGACCTTCATCTCCGGAGACCGATGCCCGTACAATCACATCAACCCCAGGCTCCTTCCTGCATTCTACAGTCTGCCCTTTGCCATGGGTTAGCAACTGAATAAATAGGAGGACCGGGAGGGAGAGCATGTTCACAGAAGTAGGAGGCCACGCAGCTCACTCTGCCGTCCTTCGTGTGAGCAATCAACGTCTTCAGTCTCTGGCGGACACTTTCTTATTTGTAGAGCTTGATGTTCTGTTCTTCATCGAGCCTCCTCCACACCTCCGGAGCTTATTCTCAGTCACACTCAGGCCAGGGATGGATATGATACTGAGCTGCACAACATGTCAGCTGGAACTCAGACACTGCTGGGCTGGGGAGTAACTCCAGCAGACCTGGAGACGGGAGGAGAACCATGACACACTGATGGCACTCAAAGGATTATTTTAAAGCAACGTGCACACGGTTGTGCCACATTTCCTTCCATTCTTCCATTTGTCTTCCCCTTCCTTTCCCTCCACCGGTGGCCCCTCCTCCTATCTCTTCCTCCTTGGCTCCTGAAAACTGCATCTGAGTACCTGCTGTGTCCCTGGTCCCTGGCTCTGGAACTCTGTGCTGGGGGAGGGTGAGAGAGGACAGGGACGTACTGTGGGGACAGAGGAAGGATGTCCCCAGGAGCTCCCAGCTCATCCTCAGGGCTGAGCATTCTGCAGAAATCAGGACACTGGGCTGTGCGTTGGCTGATACTTCAAACCCAGCAATGTGTGTCGGCACTCCCCGTTAGCTTTGAGCAGTAATGTGGCGATTTGGTGCTTTGTGGCTGCAGCAGAACCCAGTAAACTGGCCCCCACTGGGGGTTCTTCGAATAAGGCATTAGTATGGCAGAGGGCTGGGTAATCGTGGAAGCGTAGGTGCCATGCCTGCCTGCCTGCGCATCCCTGATGGGGGAGGCTGTCAGGGCGCCCGTGCTTCCAGGTGATCCGCGTGCGCGTGCGCGCGCACACACACACACACAAACACACACACACACACACACACACACACACACACACACACACACACACACAACAACAGGACCCACTGGGAGGCTGACTTGCCCGTGGAAGAGTGAGAGAATGGAATAATTGGGTTAGACAAAAATGCCCACGAGCAGGAGAGACATGTCAGGGCTGACGCCTGGAATCAGGTTCTTTAAAGACAAAAGTCAGGGGTCGGGAGCAGTGGGACCCTCCTGTGTGCCTTTGCTGGCTCCGAGGCTACCCCGGGAGCAGGCTGTTGTGTACTTGGAGATTTTGAAAAGTCTAGAAGATGCAAGCCTGAGACAGGTTGCCTCTGCCATGGGAGTCCAGAGGATGGGAGAGAACAACCTGGGGGAGGGCTCAGTGGGAATAGTTTTGGGGTCCTGTCCAGAGCAGCTGGGGACTGATGGGATTTGTGGGGTGACCACCTTGGCAACCTCAAGGAAGAACCCTCTCCAACCCTGGGAATGATACCAAATGTGGGCTCCTGGGGTGGACCAGAGTCCCAAGAGGAGCTGGCCTGAGGGAACAGGAATCAGGAGACCTGGAAAGGTGGAAGAAGGATGCCGAACATGAGCTAAGATGAAACTAGTCCAGAGAGTTAGAGCTCGGGAGGGCTTGGGAGTCCTCTTGCTGAGTGCCGGCTGGGCGGCAGTGTGCTCAGCTGGTCCGATCACTGGTGGGACTCTAAGGGGGTTGCACGCTCAGATGCCTGCAGGGAAGGGGTGGGGTCTAAGAAAACCAGCAGGTAAATTTGAGGAGAGATGACAGGCACCCCCTTGACAGCATCACCTCGTCTTAATCCAACTGCAGAGACCAGTGCCCCACTGGGGTCACTTCTCAGGTGAGAACGCCAGCATATCCTTTTGGGGGGCTACAGCTCAGTCTGCACAGACACCTGTCTCGCTCATCTGGGGGACAAGGTTCCCTGCTCCTTGCCCACCCTCTGATCCACTGTGTTCCGATGTTGTCCCACTTCTCCCGTCTACTGGATCATTCTCATCAAAGTGAAAACATGCTGTCACACCTATCATCTCGACAAAGAGGGAAAGAAGGTAGAAGCCTACATGCGCCGCAGGGCCGCCTCTAGGCTCTGCCTCAGTCCTCCCGTCCTCAGGGGCAGTGTCTCCTTTCTTCCTTTCATGGTCTTTCCCTTCACCTATGTTAGGTTCTCATCACCACTACCGCACCAAAACCACTCTTGTAAGGTGCTGATCTGAGAACACAGAAGAATGCAAGTCTCCATCTCGATGCTTCACCAGTTACAGGTTCTGCTTCTGGTCTGTGACTCTAGTTTCATTAATATGACTCTTTCTTTCTAAAAAATGGGCCCAGTTATATGGCCACCCCATCTCTGATCCACACGTTGCCAAACCAAGTGGCCATTATTAGCTTCATTCTTACTTGACCTCTTACCAGAATGTGATGCAATCCATTGCCTTCTCCTCGCTCAGCCTCGGAGCACCACGTCTCTGCGTCGGCCACACCAAAGGATGTGGTAGCTATGGTGATGAGATGCTGTATTGGGAGAGGATGCATGACATGCTATGGTCAAGAGGCTCATTTTTGTTGCCTATGAGCTACACTGGTCAGAGTTCTTTGTTAGGAGCAAATGAAATGGATTCTGGCTATTTTTAAACAAAAAGGAGACATTCTTAGAAGGTGTATAGGGACTTATGAAATTAACAAGACCTCAGATGCTGGGGCTGAGAAAAATAGGAGAACTAAAACGGAACTAAATGCCTTAGAAATGAGTGGAAAGGGTGGAAGGGGAGATAGCAAATATAAACTGTTCCTCCAAGAAATTGAGCTAGAAAAGGAGGCAGGAATTAGAGAACTGTATCTGTGGGAGAGTACAATTGAAAGATGGGTATGTTTTTAAATGAGTGAATTGTGAGCACATTTGTTGGCACAGAGAGAAAGAGAGAGAGAGAGAGAGAGAGAGAGAGAGAGAGAGAGAGAGAGGATGGAAAAGAACGGGTTCTCTGAACACAATGGGATTAAACCAGAATTTAATAATGAAATTAAATTAGAAAACATTGGAGAAAACATGAAATATTTAATATGAAGTGAGGAGCATTTAAATAACCATAGGCCAAAAAGGAAGTCACAGGGTATTATGAAGTATTCTGAATTGAATGCAAATGGACACACTCATCAAGATTGTGGGGTGCAGCTAAAGAACCACTTAGGGGAAAATTAAGATCCTTAAAATGCTTGCGTTAGAAAAGAAGAGAGGTTGCCGGGCGTGGTGGCGCACGCTTGTAATCCCCGCGCTTGGGAGGCAGAGACAGGAGGATCGCGCAGTTTCGAAGCCAGCTGCGCGCACTGGCTTAAGAGACCCTGTTTCCAAATAAAAATGTAAAAATAGGTCTGGGAGTGGAGCCCAGAGGTAGCAGGGCTTCCAGGAACCCCAGTACCACCAAAAAAAAAAAAAAAAAAAAAAGAAAAGAAGAGAGGTCGCTAACCAGTCATCTATGTTTTCAGTTTAAGAAATACAAGAAATTGCAAAAAGTAAAAGTAAATTAATCCTAAAGCAACAAGGAAAGAGGAAAGAATAAATAAACTTGAAAACAGAAACTATAAATAAAAATCAGTGCAACCAAACTGTGGTGCTTTACAAAAACAGAATAAGTAGCAAATGCGTGTGTGTGTGTGTGTGTGTGTGTGTGTGTGTGTGTGTGTAATATGTGACTAGTTGGTTAATCTGTGACTACTAATATGTATGTTATTTTATTCATTTTCATATCTCTCTCTCCATGAACTAGTAGATGGTACAACCCACTGAGGTGCAGGAGACATTAGAAGTGAGAAGAAAGTCACTTTCTGTCCTATTTCCTGAGGGAATGGAAGGAATCAATGTATTAGTTTCCTAATCTGCTATAACAAATTATCGCAAATGTCACAGCTTAGACAACACAAAGGCATTCTCTAGTAGCTCTGGAGACGAGAAGTCCCAAATGAGTCTTATTGGGTTCACATCAAAGTCTTGCCAGGGCTGTACTCCTGGCAGCTTTGGGGGAGAACCTCCCTTCCAGCCGTCTCCAGCTTCTAGAAGCCCAGGGTGCCTCCTTCATCTTTAAGCCACTGGTGTACCATCTTCTAGCATCTCCTCTAACCCCTGCATCCATCATTGTATCTTCTCTGGCTCCAATACTCTTGCCTTCCTCTTGTAAGACTCCTTGTGACCGCTTGGTCCACTAAGTAGCTGAGGGCTCTTCCTATCTCCAGTGCCTCAATTTAGTCTGCAAAGGCCCTTTTGCCATGTCGGGTAGTGTTGTGATGGGTGTTAGAGATTAGGACATGGACATCTTCAGAGGTTAAACCAAGAACACCCAGGTCCAACTGAGAGTGGAGATAATGAACTCATTATATGGCCTGAACTGAGATAAAGAGCTGGGCATGGTGGTGCCTGCCTGTAATTCTAATAGCTGGGAGGCTGAGACAAGAGGATCACAGGTTCATGGCCAGCCTCAGCAACTTAGTGAGACCTTCTGCAACTTAGACTCTGTTTAAAAAATAGAATAGAACTGAGGATATGGCTCAGAGGTAGAACACTCCTAGGTTAAATTCCCAGTACCCCCAAAAATAAAAATAAAGCTGGGCATGGTGGCGCATGCTTATAATCCCAGTATTTGAGAGGCTGAGGCAGGAGGACAGCTTTCTGAGAGAAAGCCTAAACTACTACTTAGTTGCAACTCAGTGAGACCCTGTTTCGAAATTAAGAATAAAAAATAGGGCTGGGGGTGTAGCTCGGAGGTAGAATGCCCTGAGTTCCATCCCCAGCACCACAAAAAATAAAAATAAATAAATAAATGACAAAGAATTGGGATAAAGGGACTAAGTTGTAGACTGTGGGTCTAGGCCAGGTATTTTGCTGGAAGCTGAACTGAAGGACAGGAAATAGAGGCTTTAGTAAAAGTCTAACTTAACTGTGCAGTGGCGCAATCCAGGCTGGGTAAGAAGGGAAGGCAGAATTATAGCAAAGAGGAAATACAAATATTGAACAATGGAAAAGTTATAATTCAGGGTTTCAGGTATGAGTGATGGCATGATACATGGATACGAATGTCTGAGGAGAAACATTATTTTGTAAAGGCCAGATGTCAATTCATCAAACTCAAAAGCAGAACCTTCTGCTCACGTACCTTCCCCATGAAGAAATGCATTTAATATGTTCTTGATACGGGTCGGAGATCTCAGAATTAGAATCGGAGCCGAACGCATAATTTATTACAGCCTATCGTTGCAGTTAATTATTTTCATCTCTTGGGTATCACCTTGTCACTTCTACATTTTAAGGGAAAAATTATTTGCCAGAGATCAAACAGGTCTATTTGTTCTGAGCGCTATGAGTAATATCACAACCCCAAAATAGAAACGTGTTTATGACTAGGCTGCAGAGTGTGTTTCTGAGCCAAAGAGGAGGACTTGGTGACTATTAGTCTTGAGGCAGTTCTGTGCTTTAGGAATGTGGGGGGCAGAGACAGAGTGGGAGGAGAGAGAAGAAAGATGTGGGAATAAGGGTTGGGAACGTAATGAAGAGCATCGAACAACGGGGCCCTGCAATTTCTTTTCTTGTTGCTGTTTCTCCTCCTCCCCTTCCTCCTGCCTCTCTTCCTACCCCTCTCTTCCCCCTCTCCCCCTTCCTCTCTTTCTTCATGTTAGAGAGTAGAGCCTGGGTTTGGGTTCTGTAAATTTCTATGGTTTTCTGTCTCTTACCTATTAACTGCAATAATAGTACTTTATATCCTTCTTATGAGAATTACCAAGCTAATATTTGCAAACCACTTAGGATAGGATCTGGCTCATATGTGTTTGTTAAATAAAATGTAATAAAATATTTAATTTCAGCCAGGCGTGGTGGTGCACACTTGTCATCCCAGCATTCGGGAGGCTGAGACAGGAGGATCGCGGCTCTCGAACAGCCTCAGCTACTTAGTGAGGCCCTTTGCAACTCAGTGAGACCCTGTTTCAGAATAAAGAATAAAAAATAGGGCAGGGGATATAGCTCAGTGGTCGAATGCCCCTGGGTTCCATCCCCAGACCCACACACAAAAAATTACTTTCACAGTAGGAGTCTCTGCAAAAACTTTAGAGAAAACCTTGCCTTGGTTTGGAACCAAGGGTGAACTTTACCTGTACAAACAGTTAACCAGTGGCCTTTAGCCGAGTCAAATTCTCTGAACTGTTTTCTCTAATGAAGTGGTAGTAGATTTATCTCCTGTCCATTTGCCTTCACCTGGCAGAACTTTGGCCATTTTAACAAACAATCTGTGCTGTGTACCACCCTCCACCTTGCTGAGAAGTGGAGCTCCCAGCCCAAGGACGAGCGGCCAGGTTAGTTGGGCCGTTTCCGTCTTTCCATGGCCTGTAGTTGAGATATTGCCAAAGCAAGATGAGGGCTGTGGCGGCTCTTTGGAGCCGAGCTGCCTGGTCCGGGTGGCCTGCTAAGGACAGGGAAGCCCCCTCTGAGTGCTTGTCCTCACGGTCAGCAGAGTGGAGAGACAGCAGGCTCGGAGCAGAACACGAGGACTAGCTGGAGATTACTGGGCTGCGAGCCAGAGGGAAGCTACGGCTGATCAGCAGACGCTTTACTTTATTGGAGACCAGGAGTTCTTCAGCCACAGATTTCAAAACAGGGCCTTGCCAGCAGTTGAGGCCAATGTCATGTGTCATTAGAATCATCAGGACAGCAGATGTCCTGCCACAGGTGCTTATGATGACCACAGGGTTGAGCCCCCCCCCCTCCAGGACTTTTTTCCCATTTATTTATTTTTTACTTTTTATTGGTGCACTATAGTGTCACATCATAATGTGGACCGTGTTGACAGTGGCATATATTCACACAGTACCTGGTGCCCCCCACCCGGTTAATTAGTGGAAAAGCTGCATTTGAATAAGTGTGTACATGTGACTATAACATTGTTAACCCCCTAGGACTTTTAACTTGAGCTAATTAGCCCACTTTTCTGAATCTCAGTTCTCAGGACTCATCATACCTTCCTGGAGGGATTGGGGAGGCTGCAGGGGAGAAAGACCTGTGCTTCATGGGTAGGAACAGGCAACCAATGTTCTCTTTCTTTTCTGCTTTTGTGCCTGCTCCATGGTTGCCTGTTCTTGGAAGCAGGAATAAGGCCAGAGTCTGTCTTCCCTGAAGAATTCGGGAATTGTGTATTAGAGGGATGAGCCTGAGCTGTTTCTGCTGAAAGGGGCATCAATGGTAAGAAACTAGTCCGTATGGTAAGGGAGCCATCTTTACTGCTGCTGCCCAGGAGTCACATGACCTGGCGGGCACGGGGAGTCAGCGAGGAGGAAGTGGCCCAGGGACCCAGCCATGGTCGCTGTCAGCCACGACAGAAAGGCCAGGGAGCTGCCGCCTCCAGAGAAGCCGGGTGCATTTGCAGGTGTGTTTGCAAGTTTTCAGGAACTGTGCCCGTCCTGTCCCTTCAAGGGCACTGAGGGCATTCTAGTTTTCTCTGGGAACAGTTCCATTTAAACTTCAGAAATTTCAGCATGGCCCCTGTCACCCCAGCGGAGCCTCACTGAGTGGTAAAATGTCGGAGCAGGGAGGAGGATCCATCCTCACCTATGGCGGAAGTTCTAAGCACTCTCTCCAGCCCTGTCCTGGGCTCCCCAGTCTGTGGTCTAAGCACCGCTGCCTGCGGATGGCTCTGCTGGGGCTGGCGGAGGGGAGGGGTCAAGGGCACCTTGAAACGGGATTGGCTCACACCAACCACACCCACCTGGACCGCCTCTTCTTAGTTTCCTTTTGCTGGAGCCAGAGGCAGGAGTTCCCGGGGTCCAGCCCTCCCTGCCCCCACTCAGCAAGTCCTGTTGGAGGGACACCTCCCATACTTCTCCTCTTCTCTTCAGCTCGCTCTTACTCCAATTTTTTTTTTCTTTCAGTACTGGGGATGGAACCGAGGGTCATTCTACCTTCCAGCTACACCCCAGCTCTATATTTATTTTTTATTTTAAAACAGGGTCTCACTGAGTTGCAAAGGGCCTCACTAAGCAGCTGAGGCTGTCCACAAACTGTGATCCTCCTGTCTCAGCCTCCCGAAGGCTGGGATTGCGAGCGTACATCACCACGCCCGGCTTCCGCTCTCACACTACTGTCCTAGCCACCATCACTGTCTCCTGGGTGTCCCTTGCAGGAGGACCTTGCACCGAGTGGGTGGCATGAGCAGCAGGAACTTGCCCTCTGGTTCCGGAGGCTGGAAGGTCAAGGTCAAGGCAACAGTAGGGTTGATTCCTTCTGGGGCTGTCGGGAACAGTCTGCCCCAGACCTCTGTCCTCTCTTGTGGAGGTTTGCTGGAGGATGTTGGGGTTCTTGGCTTAGGGAAGCATCGCCCCAGCCACGGCCGTCATCGTTCCCCATTTCTCTCTCTGTGCATCTGTGTCTGCCTACATTTCCCATTATTATAAGGACAGAAGGTGTATTGGGCTAGGGCTCACCTGCATGACCTCGCTGGAAAGACTATCTTCAGAGAAGGCTGTGTTCTGAGAAACAGGCGACTGGAACTTGGACGTGTCTCTTTGGAGAAGGACAGAGTTAACCCACAACACCCACCTTTGACCTGTTCTTTCCAAAGCAGGGCCAGATCTTTTGTTTTTTTTTTTTTCTTCATACTGGGGATGGAACTCAGGGGCATTCTACCTTTAAGCTACACCCCCAGAACTATATTTTATTCTTTATTTGAAGTAGGGTCTCATTGAGTTGCAAAGAACCTCACTAAGTAGCTGAGGCTGACTGAGAACCCGGATCCTCCTGTCTCAGTCTCCCAAGTACTGGGATTACAAGCGTGTGCCACCATGCCCAGTGAGGCAGGATCTTTTTTATATTTGAAACTATAACCCAGAGCTTAGTCTCAAAACCTCCAGTCAATCCCCTTGCACAGAGCAGAGATCGCAAGGTCCTTGCCTCTGGCTGGCACACAGAAGCCCCACGAATCTTGTCCCGCCCTCCTCCTTTCCTTCTTCCCTTTCTTCATTGGCCTTTTGTATATTTCTCAGACACATCAAGCCCCTTCCCGCCTCGAAGTCTTTGCAGAAGCTCTCTGTTCTTCTTAGAACCCTCTGTCTGAGGCTGGCCACGTCCCGTGGTTCAGATCTCAGCATAAATGTCACCGCTGCAGGGGGCCGCTTTGACCACCAGATAAAGATTGAACACTCCATCCCTCCCTATTTGCACCACACTTACAGTTAGATATAAAATGTCCCCTAAGGAGTTCACCTAATGTTTAGAGCTGATGTAACTGAGTGATGAGGGCCGTGATCCCAGCCAGCGGTGTGTCATCTGCAGCGCATTGATTGCAGTGTGGCTGGAGGGGGGGGGGTCCCTGAGGCTGCAGCCCTGGGACTTATATGGCTTCTCCTATGCTTGCTCTCTCTCTGGCTCCCGGCCTCCATGATGTGAGGAGTGCAGCCACGTGCTTCCCTCTCTCCTCCTCCCGCCGCCATGCTCTGAGATCTGCGGTCTCCGGCCTCACCTGGACTGAACCCCAAACTGTAAGAAAATAAATCTTCCTCGCTGTCAACCACATGGTCGTGTCTTTAGATTATGCCTGTAAGAATGCTGGCTGAAACAACCCCCTATCGCCGTTCTCTATGTGGCCCATATCAGTGTCAGGCATTTTCTATTTGTTTATTAATTTGTTCCTGTCTTCTACTCCAGCCTTCCCCTTAGGATGTCAGCTCCAGGTGAGCAGGGGCTTGTCTATCTGGTTCCTTGTTGAATCTCTTGCTTTGTTGAAGGAATCTTTGGCACATCGTTGGCTCTCAGTAAACACTAGTCAGGTGGATGGAGGAATAATTAACCAGAGCAGTCTGTGTAGCTGCATTTTTGGCTAATTTAGAAGACCAGTAGGAGATTTATTCTGGCAGGATCTCGTAAGTCAGGGTTTCCCAATGTCAGTGAGATGAATGTTTGGGCTGGATAATTCTTTGTCTAGCGTCTGCCCTGTGCACTGTAGGGTGTTTACAGAGATCACAGACCTCTACTAGATTCCAGTAACTTCCTCTTAGGGTTGTTTTGGATTATCCAAGTGAGAGTGTTGACCAAGACACTACTCTCCCACCTTGACAATAGAGAGCGTCCTCTGAGGAACAAAATCACCCCTCCTGACCATCGTCATGGTTGGGCTGCCCACAACTCTGCCTGATTCATTATATCCTTCAAAGTGGGACTGAGATGGGTACCACCAGCAGGGTCCCCTTCGGGCAGTGGGTGGCCTGGCGAGGGGAGCGAGGGACGAGGCTGTGATGCAGCCTGTGCTGATCTGGAACCCAGCTGCCTCATACATGAGTTGGTAGAGCTCAGCACCTGGCGCACATCTAGAGCTTGGGTTTCCTGGTTTTTGGAGTGGGGAGTGTATGCTTTTTGTTGGAGGGAGAGGGACAGGTGGATGTAAACATGAGTGTGGTACAGTGACCGTGGGGTGCCAGAGCAGGACTCCTGCAGCCTCGGGCAGGCTCCCTTTCAGAGCTGGGGATTCTGAGCTCCAGACTCCTGGTGCAGCCAGGGAGGGGGAGCGAGGGGGACTTGGCAGGGCTTCACTGAGGCCTCTATGCACATCCAATTAACACACTCGCTCTAATTCCCTGCTCTTTGACTCTCTAATTTTCTGTTTTCTACAAAGCCTGTCTGTGCTCTGAGCAGCTGCAGCTGGTCGGAGCCCCAGGGGGGTGTGGGAAGGTGAGGGCCTGGGCTGACAGCTGGGGAGGTCTCCCAGGCCCGGCTCTGTTCTCAGCAGCACTCAGGACGGAGCATCCCGCTGGTGCAATGGCAGGCCGCCTCCCAGCACGCCCGTGCATCCTCCTTTCTCCCTCTCAGACACTTCTGGTGGGAATAGAGGGCAGGGGTGAGTGGGGAGAGAAAAAGAAGAAAGTTAAAACAGAAAAAAGTGTCTGAGTCTCATGAAAGGCTCTTTTCAAACAGCTACGCCGAAGTTCTCTGTGAAGCCTGACATATTTATATCTAGGAAAGTGACTTGGGTGAATGTCTGCCCCTGATTAGGGGGCAGCTGTAAGAACAAGAACTGGGGGTAGGCTTTCAAAGTGGGAGTGCAAAAGGAAGCCTGTTTTAGTCTGCTCTTCTCTTGCTGTGACCAAAATGTTTGATACCAACAACAGGGAGAAGTTTATTTGGCTCAGGGTTGAGAGGTACAGTCCACAGTCAGCCGGCTCCGAGGCAGACATCATGCTGGCACGGTGTGGCAGAGGAAAGCTAAGCTCAACTCAGAGGTGGTGGAAGAAGAGAAGAAACAATCAAGGACGGCTATAATCTCCAAGGCCACACCCGCAGTGTGACTTGCTTCCTCCAGTTACATCTCCAAGTTACCACCCAGGAAACCCGTTCGAATTATTGACTCTTCAGTTGATTGGCCCTTGGATGAGACCAGAGCCCTTTGTTTTGCCTCTGAACATTTTCGTCTTGCCAACGCATGAGCTTCGCCAGGGAACATTCTATATCTGGACCATAACAAAGCTCATTCTAATTTCTCTTGACTTAGAAATAATGAAGGCGTGGTGGCGCACACTTGTAATCCCAGTACTTGGAAGGCTGAGACAGGAGCACTGAGGTTCACAGACACCCTCAGCTACTTAATGAGGCCCTTCGCAACTCAGTGAGACCCTGTTTCAAAATACAGAATAAAAAATAGGGCCGGGGGTGTAGCTTGGAGGTAGAATGCCCCTGGGTTCCATCCCCAGTACTGCAATAATAATTAATAAAATAATAATAATGAAAGTCACAATCTATTTCACGAATGGATTTCAAAGGAAATAAACGAAGTTAGTGTTAATTAATAAAATACATTGTGCCCAAAGCATGTGTCCTACCCATGTTCTATGGTGGTGGAGTGGGGACTGCCTTGGGCACATGGTGTCCACATGCAGGGCCAGCTTCCTCAGCAAACCCCCTCCTGGGAGTGAAGGTCAAGGGAGGCCATGAGAGGGATATATCAGAACTGAGGAGTGCACAGGTTTAGGGTCCCAGGAATAAAAATGGGGCTTGTGAGAGTTCACAGCAGGTTGGCAGGGCTGGAACCAGGGGGCTCAGTGAGATGGGCTGCTGTGGGCCCTGCTGTCTGCACCCCGCATCCCTGCCGAATATTCCCTGTTCTTGTGTAAGACCTTCTCCTTAGGGGGAGGACATTGATGGGCCCAGTCCTAAGCCCACTGCCCCTCATCCTGAAACCTCAGGAGACTGTAGTTTTGCTCCTGGTATTAATTCTGGTTTGTACTTGAAGGGCTCTGCCTGGGCGATGGGCCTCTGAGTGCTGGAATGACCCTCAGCTGTTTTAATCTCTAGGATTCGCTCTCACACTCTCAGGACTGAGGGGTTGGGTCCATCATGGGCAGACAGAAGAGGGGCAGGTGCATTCAGAGCCACACCACCCTGCAAGACATAGTGTCACATCTCAAAGTTCAGGTTCAGAGGGAGAGGTCAGCCGAGGCTGGGGACTGGTTTGCATACATCTCAGAGCAAACCAGGGCCCTGGGCTCATTCTTTGGATCAGTGAGTGTGGTCCCTTCTGAGAATCAACTGCTCCTGGGCTCCCAGAGGCCAAGGCAGGGCGTACCCCTCCTCAGGGCTCTCCAGTCTTCCAGGAACCTTGTCTGAGGGTTTGTGTGGAGCTCTTGGTCTCCACCTCTGCTGGGCGGCTTCTTTTTGTTCCCGGGAGTGGCTTCGGGGGGCTCCAGTGTCTAACCAGGGTGACATTTGCTCTAATATGACTTTACTATTGTCACTGCAATCTTTTACAAGTTAGTAAACCATCTGCAGTGGGTTGAATCATGCCCCCTCCACAAACTCTGTCCAAGCCCTAACCCTCAGTGCTCAGATGTGCCGTCCTCATTTGGAAGGGTCTCCGAAAATGTAATTAGTTCAAATGAGGCCATAGTGGAGTCAGGTGGGCCCTATCCCAACTGGACTGATGTTCTTATAAGAAGAAAAGGCACATGCATACACATACCAGAGAGGAGAGGGGGGGGGGAGAGGGAGAAAAGAAGAAGAAGAAGGAGGAGGAGGAGGAGGAGGAGGAGGAGGAGGAGGAGGAGGAGGAGGAGGAGGAGGAGGAAGAGGACGAGGAGGACGAGGAGGACGAGGAGGACGAGGAGGACGAGGAGGATGAGGAGGAGGCAGAGACAGAGTCAAATGCAGAGAACACCGTGTGAGGATCCCTCTCCCGGAGAGGTACAGATAGTTATTGGCCAGGGCTGCTATTATTTCACCCGAGTCTTCAGCAAATCTTCAAAAAAATATAATTGTGTTTCGTGCCTGATGGGGCCTGCCTCTGCCTGGCCTCAGGCAGTCTCGAAGCCGGCACCATGTCACGGGTGGTTGGACAAGCTATGTGTTGATCCCATGTTACATAGTGACTTCACCACACTGAGATGCTTCTTACTCATTTTTGCTTGTTGAATAGGAATGTTCTCCAAATTAAATTTTAATTATTTATGCATTTGAAGAGAAAATCTGCATTTCTTTATTTATGATTTTGCAAAAGCTGTTGTATTAATCAGGGTTCCCCAGAGAAACAGAATCAATAGGATGAACACACACACACACACACACACACACACACACACACACAAACACATATGAGATAGAGATAGAGATAGAGAGATAGAGAGAGAGAGAGAGAGAGAGAGAGAGAGAGAGAGAGAGAGAGGACACTATTGTGAGGAATTGGTGCATGTAACTGTGAGTCCCCAAGCCCAAATCCTGCAGGCAGTCTGGAAACCAGCAAAGTCAGTGCTGCAGTCAAGCCAGAGGGCCGCCTGGAGGCAGAATTTCCTCTTTCTTAGGGGGCCTCATCTTTTCTCCCAAGGCCTTCAACTGAATGAGGCCCACACATAATATGAAAACTCATCTGTTTTAAACAAAGTCTAGTGATTTAAATGTTAATCGTACCTTAAAACAAAACAACCTTCTTAACTACTAGATGGTGTTTGACCAAACAGTTGGGCGCCAAACCTACCCATGTCCGCATAAAAAGACTGATCACGATAGACATTAATAGTGAATTCCTGTAAAATATAACACTTTTACATCATTTTAGTCTTCAAAATGATCTTTTTTGTTTGTTTATTTGTTTAAATCAGTTTGAAGGTAATTCAGATAGTTTTTATTCGGTCATGTTAAAACCATCATGTGTGATAAGGACTATAATAGAAAAATGGAAAGCCGGGTGTGGTGGCGCACGCTTGTAATCCCAGCATTTGGGAGGTTGAGACTGGAGGATTGCGGTTCACAGACAGCCTCAGGAGGTAGAATGGCCCTGGGTTCCATTCTCAGCACAGTAAAAAAATAAAAAGAAAAAAAAAAGAAAGAAAATAGAAAAGAAAAAGAGAAAATGGAGATGTGATTTGGGGGAGCACGTTGGAAGAATTTCATACTATCTACCTTCAACTAAACATGTACTGCGTCAAGTGCTTCACCCGGATTATCTCATAGTCATCACAACAGCCCTGTGATTCAGGATGCTCGCCTCTCTCCTTTTCAATTTGTGGATGAGGCCACGGGGCGCAGAGGGCTGGAGTCTTGCTTGAAACTTGACAACTGGGAAGTGTAGGAGCTGCTCCCTGCGGTCCAGCACCCTACCCGAGGGCTGGAAGAAGGCAGGTGATGGCTCCTTTTCTTGTGCTCAGGGGAGAGTGTACAGGGAGGAGGCTGTTGTGGTGCTGCAGGGAAATTAGCAATGATCTGAATAAAAATGGCGGGAGGGGTATATAAGGAAGAGATGTGTGTGGTCAGAGGCCAATGCATTGGACCAGACAGCTGGCTGGCTGCAGGGCTCCAGGGCAGGGGGGCCTCTAGCAGGTCCCCTCATTTCTTAGTGAAGTGTGTGGTTGGAGACGAGGTTGTGGGGCATCCAGAAGGAGTGCAGGTGGCTGGCCAGTTTTAACTGCAAAATAAACTCCATGTCGGGATGGAATCAGGCAGGGTGGCCGTGGACTGCAGAATCTCTGCACACCTGAAGTCTCTGAGAAGTCTTTGTGCCCTGTCCCTCCCTCTGCAGCTGTGCTCCGGTGAGGAGCTGTGGGTCAGCCCCTGGCCTCAGCTCCCCCAGCCCTGAAAGGGGGCTGCTGGCATCTGAGCGCCCTTCAGGGGATCTGCAGACTCACATGAGCTGAAAAAGAAGGCCGACTGGAAAAACCATCACCCAGGCCCACAAAGAAGAGTGGGAATCCAAGGCGGTGCCTGGGGGACAGGGAACCAGGACGAGGTGGGGGCAACCCCTCCTGTCTCCTCCTCCAGGAGCCCAGGCCAGGAACTTCTTCCAGACACTCAGAAGATGCGCGATTGTCTTCTCCCCCATGCGTTCACCTTGTTTATCTGCCGAACACTGACTTCATGCCAATTTACATGCCCCACATTAATTAGCTTTCTTAATAACAGTGTGCCTGGGAGTGTTTGCAAGACGTTGTGTCAGAGGAAAAGAGCACTTCCGGATCCAGAGGCCAGGTCTGCCCAAACTCATTGTTGGCATCAATCAACGTGCCTTTGGAGCAGGCAGGAGCGGGGCAGGACAACTGACTGTGTGACGTGCTGTAACGAGGCACTTGGGTCAAACTTGCCTCAGTGGCTCTAGCCCAGGTGTGTCAAAAGTGTGCAGCGTGATTGTCAGATGGCAAAAATCTTTTCAGTAACGTGGCCTAATGTGTCCCCAGGGCCGGAACGGGCTGTCCAAGCCCAGGCCCCTGTGCCCGTGGATGTGCTGTTATTTGGGAACTGGGTCTTTGCAGATGACCCGATTAAGATGGAATCATAAGGCTGATCTTCATCCAATATGTGTCTTTATAAAAGAGGAAATTTGGACACAGGGACAGACAGGCATACAGGAAAATGTGAAGAGACACAGGGAGGAGAGGGCCATCTCCAAGCTGAGGAACAAGGCCTTGCACAGGGCCTTCCCTGAGGCCTGCAGAAGAACCAGCCTTGCCCACACCTGGGCCTCAGACTTCCAAGCTCCGGGGCTGAGAGATAGTAAATGTGTGTTGTTGAAGCCGTCTGTGGGCTTCGTGATGGCTACCTGGCATAAGCCAGTGCTGGCCGAAGATCTGCATGCCTGGGGCCCAGCCTTCCCATCTCCGCGCCTGGATGCTCTGCAGCCAGGGCTTGTGAATGGTGTGGGATGCAGGGGAAGGAAAGGGAAGCCCCTGGAAGAGTTCAGCATCAGGAGCCAGAGAAGACCCTGCTGCCGCACAGAGCCGGAAGGGGCGGGAGGCAAGGAGCGCTGCGTCCAGGTCCCCGTGCTGGGCCAGTCCTCTGGCATCCCCAAGGCCACTCCATGTGGAGTCCCCCACTCCAGCTGAGCCTCCAGTCACTGGGGTGCTTTAAAAAGTATGGTTCCCATGGCCACCAGCCTTCTCGCTCAGACCCCAGAGGGTGGGACTGAGGCTGTGCAAGGAGCCTGCTCCCCAGGGGGCTGGGCCGGGCACAGGGAACAGGAGCAGGTGGCCTGCAGTTTGCACAGCTCGGCTCTGCTCTGTCCATGAAGCTGCGAGGCACAGGTGCTGAGCTCCCGGGGTGCTCCGCCGGCTCCAGGGTATTTCTGGAATCTCGTGACTCTGTGAATTTACTTAATCATTAATTTGGTATTTAAAAAAACTGGCATGATTTCTTTTCTCTCTAATAATAAAGTGCTGCTTACTCTCTGTGCAGTCCCTAAGTTCTTTTCAGGGCCAATTAACATAATTTATTTAATCTGAATCTAGAGGGCAATGAAATAAATCTAATCTGTTAGGCATGCCGTGTTTTAAATAAACTTTGCTTCAGCTTGAAGAAAAGAGAAACAACACCCAGGTACCTTGAGAACAGTCACTTAGCCGAGGAGTGAATTCTCCCACCACATCCTGACTTTCTCACTTTCTGAGTAGAAGCCGTGGTGACAGAGCTGGGCTGAGGTTGAGCTCAGGCTACCAACCAGGATCCCCACGCGGATGAACGCATTGCAACAAGTGCAGGGACAGTGTTAAAAAGTCAATAATGAGCAGTTCAGTTTGGGTAAAAATAAGAAACTATTCAGCAAAAATGGTGCTGACCAGAATGGGGACCATGCAGTTCCAGGCCCCAGGCCGCCAAATGTACCCAAGGCCAACCTGGAGCCCCCAAAAGAGATTCTATCAGGCCTCAATATAAATACTGTCATTCACCTCACATTTTTGAAATTCAGGTTTACACCCAAGTTCCAACCACAGTGCAAAGTAACAAGTCTATTTTATTATTTATAAAAATGACAATCGGGCCGGGCGTGGTGGCGCATGCTTTTAATCCCAGCATTCGGGAGGCTGAGACAGGAGGATCGTGGTTCACGGATAGCCTCAGCTACTTAGTGAGGCCCTCTGCAACTCAGTGAGACCCTGTTTCAAAATAAAGAGTAAAAAATAGGTTGGGGAGTGTAGCTGGGAGGTAAAACGCCCCTGGGTTCCATCCCCAGGCTTGTAATAAAATAATAATAATAATAATAATAATAATAATAATAATAAAACCAGAGAATGTGATACTGTGCAGTGTGACGCCGCCTCTCTCAGAGAAGACTGTGTACGTCTCAGTTTCTTGTATTATTAAAAAGAATACACGGCTCTTAAAAGGGTAATATGTATTGGGGGAAGTACTAAGAGTGGCCTTTCATTACAGTTATGTGTGGAGTGTGTTGACAATCTCAATCTTTCAGAAGTGGTCTGTAGACCACCACACTGAGCTCATCAAGAACGGAAGGGTATGCCTCATCTCCAGCCTGCCCCAGCCCGGCTGGACTGGAGCCGGCATTTAACAAGACTCCCAGGTACATAATATGCACACGACAGATGAGGAGCGCTGCCTTGGGATACTGGAGTGTTTTGTCGGCTTGTAAAAACATAAGAGTCCCTAAACACACACACACTTTAAATTATGTGATATATATTATATATTGATATAATATATACCCATAATACCAGTTGAGTAGCCCTTATCTAAAATGCTTGGACAAGAAGTCTTCCGGATTTTAGAATATTTGCATATACATACTGAAATGTCTTGAGGTTGGGACTCAAGTCTAAATGTGACATTCGTTTCTGTCTCCTATAGCTTGTACACACAGCCTGCCGGTAACTTGCTGTGATGTTTTCGGCGTGGCTGAGCCCTTGTGCCCATCCCATGAGGCCAGGCGTAGGATTTTTCACCTGTGGTGTTTCGTTGCATTCAGGAAGGTTTGGGTCTTGGAGCACTTTGGATTGCAGATGTTTGGATTGGGGACGCTCCTCCTGTGGAGCAGAATCTATTCCAGCAGGTCAAGAGTTTCTCCTTTGTCTGGATTCTCATCTTCCAACAGGACGTAGAGGATTGTGGGAAGTGGCAGTGCAGGGACATAGAGGATTGTGGGAAGTGGCAGTGTAGGAACGTAGAGGATTGTGGGAAGTGGCAGTGCAGGGACGTAGAGGATTGTGGGAAGTGGCAGTGCAGGGCAGCATGGTTATCCCCTCCCCGAATCTCACGCAGGAATGTTTGGACAGGCAAACAAAATGGCGGACCAGTTTGCATCCCAGCTGGATGGGGAGCTGGCAGCCTTCAGATCTGGTTGATGAGCTGCGTCACCACAGCTCCCTGGCCAGGCATCCTGGGCACTGGGGGGAGATAAAGCAGAGTAGAAACACAGGTATCCAGCTGGCTTTAGAGAAGAGAACCAATGAAACGTCTGCAGCTGTTCACTGGGAGATGACGGCCTGTGCAAAGACAGTGGATCACAGTGAAGGGTATTTTTCTTTTATTTTAAATTTCATAGCAGGAAACACCTGAAGCCCTTGGTGAAGCCAGGAGGAGTGGCTGTAGCTCAATCTTTGACCAGGGCGCAGTCTGGCCTCTGAGACTCAGGCTAGCCAGCGCTCTCTTTGTGTAGAAGCAGACAGGAGCCACACCAAGAAGGCACCGCAGGGACGGGATCACAGGGACATGGGGTGAAGGGGAGAGACTATTTATATTAAAAAAGGCAAGAAACAAAGCCAGAAAAATCTCAGGAAGCACCCACACACACAGTGTGTGTGTTTGAGTGAGTGTGTACGTGTGTGTGTGTGTGTATAACACTATTACGGGTTAAATATGATTTGAGTGGGCCCCCAAAAATTCTTGTGCTGGAAGCATAATCTCCAGTGTGGCAGCGTTGGGGTGTGTTGGTGTTGGGGAATGGAGAAGGGTGATGAGGTCACGGGTCACTGATTGAAGCCTGATTAGCTCGCATGCCCGTGAGCTGTCGTAAGAAGGGCAAACCTGGCTCCCAAATCTCTCTTCCTTCTCATGTTGCTGCCATCTCTCCCTCTTGCACCTTAAACACACTCCCACCACAGTGCTATCTGCCATACCTGCCTATCTGCTACAAAGTAGCCAAAGGCCGTTGCCAGAGCAGAGCAGATGCCAGCGTTACACTCTTGGGCCTCCAGATCTGTGAGACAGGCTTCTTTTCTTTATACATTAGCCAGTATCAGGCATTTTGTCACAGCAACAGAAAACGGACTAGGACAATACTATATAAAAACAACTAGCCGGGCGTGGTGGGCACGCTTGTAATCCCTGCCCGTGGGAGGCTGAGACAGGAGGATCGCACGGATTCGAAACCAGCCTCAGCTACTGAGTGAGGCTCTCTGCAACTTAGTGAGACGCTGTTTCCAAATAAAATATAAAATAGGTCTGGGAGTGTACCCCGGAGATAGAAAGCCTCTGGGTTTACCCTCCGGTACCACTAAATATATGTAATTTTAGGCTAGCTGAATTCACACAAAGATGAGCAACAGGCGATCATCAGAACTGAATTCCACATGGTTACCATAGAAACCTGTGTGAAGAAAAAGTAGAAGAGCATCCCCAGGAAAACACATTGAAATAAACAGATCAGAGCTGCAGTGTGCCTGTCCAAAGTGAACTGAAGGCATTCCAACAGTTATCCGAGCGTTATAAATGAGAAAAGCTCAGAATGAGACAGTGGAGTTCAGAAGGCAAAGGAAGGAGGAAAGTCATTTCATCATGAGGACGGAACCAGAAGGAAGACGGCAGCAAGTAAGAACAGCAGCCAGAGCCTTCAGAGAGACGCGAAGTAGGATATCTTAAATAAGAAATGAAGAGAGAGAAAATTATTTAAAACAATGGCATATACTGAAGGCAGGCAAAGAGAATACAAAAATTTGGTCATAGGAGTCCATGAAAAAGACAACCAAAGCCCAGTACTAAAAATGACATCTCAAAAAAACCTTTGAAGTTAAAAAGCGTATGTTTGAAAGTATGTCTTAAAAGAAAATACTGTGTGTCTAAGACTCTCAAAACAAAACAACCAACACCAAGACAGTTTAATAAAATTAATGAGCTTCAAAGAAAAAGAATCTGTTAGGGTAGGTAGGCAAAAGAACCCCACATTTATAAAGGAAAGGGACTTACCCTATCATGACATGCCTTTCGCTGTATTGCTTTGTGTGAGAAGGAAATGGAGTAACATATTTAGAATAATCAGGACAGGAATGCAAACACAGATTTACAGCCAGTAAAACTGTCCACTGAATATGAAGGGGCATAATAAAAGATTTCCTACCTGAAACCACCCGAGAAGACTGTTCTCAGGAGATCTTCGTAAGAACGCCACTGAAGTCAATAGCAACCAAGATGGCCAGCGTCGTGAGGACCGCCAATGGACTGAGGACCCGGTCGCAGGAGGATGAAGGCCAGGGTGAGAGGAGCAGGGGCTGTACCACCCGACAGCCAAGATGTGCCGCGACCTCTGGAACACGACTGCTGGTGCTGTGTTAATGTGCCAGGACTGCTGTGGGCATGGTAACAGCTAAAGCCCATGAGCGAACGAGTGACTCTGGAACATTCTGATCCCGTCATCCCTTGTGATTTTGAGACTCTTAATCCTGGGTATGGAAGACAGGATACACAAATAGAAAAGAGATTTAAAAAAAGAACCTCTGACTTCCAGGAAGATGGCGACCGAGAAAAGCGGGGCTTAAGAGCCCCGCTAAAAACCAATCTCCATTACCACAAAATCAGCGCCTTTCATAGCCAGAAAACACCATCACTAGAGAAACAAAAAAATCACCAGGCTCCAGAGAGAAAGCGGACTGAGAACAAAGCTCAGAGCCACAGAGGAGATACACTGGCCTCACGCCCGAGGACACGGCAGCAGCGCCATACTGCCGGCGGCAGCGGCGAATTCACCAGACGGCTACAGTGAGCCGAGGTGAGCCTCTGCGGAACAGCCAGGCGGGATTTCTCGGCGCAGGGAGCATCTAAAGCTCCCAATGGCTGAGCTCAGCACACGCTGCAGGGACTCAGAGTGGAACTCAAAACCAAGAAGAAATACGCCAGCCTCACGGCCGAGGGCGTAGCAGCGGCGCCATATTGTCACTGGCGGCGGCAGCAGCAGCGAATTCACTGAGTCCAGGACAGCTACATCTGCGTACTCAAGAACAGTGAGTCAAACTGCGGGCCACAGAGGAGAAATCCCAGTACTGTACTCCCTGGGACTTGACCCAGTGGGGGAGTGGCAGTGGCAGAGATATCACACCATAGGAGAACGCCCAACCTGGCACCCCCCATAGCTTAAAGCAGCCTCTATCGACTCCCTGGGTTGGAGACTCTGTGATAAAACTCAGTAAAGGAGTAGTGGGGTCAGAGATACTACAGACTCGCGATCCAGAGCACCTTAAGTGAAGTCATAGTGACCCAAGGGAAGAACCCAGAGAAGGTACAAACTTCCAAAATCATGGGAAAGAGGAATAACACTGGAGCAATGAATGCCCACAACCCCACAACATCAGAACCCGATAAAACAGAAATTCAGAGATTTCTAGAAGATCAAATCAGGAAAATAACTGTAGAAATAATAGAGGTGCTTTGAAAAGAATTCAGAGAGAGCCAAAAAGAGATAAAGGATGCAATTAATGAAGTAAAGGCCTCAATTCAAAGCACAAACAACCGATTAGACCACATGGAGAACAGAATCTCGCTCTTAGAAGATGATCATTCCAAAAATGAACACATAGTTTCTAATCTAGAAAAAAATATCCGACAGCAGGAATCTGACATTGAAGAAATATGGGCCCATCTTAAGAGAGCTAACCTAAGAATAATTGGAATAGAGGAGGGAAAAGAAAGTGAAACCAAAGGGATCAACAATCTCTTCAAGGAAGTAATAGCAGAAAATTTTCCAAACATAGAGCAAGAGGTTGATACACAGGTCCAGGAAACTTATAGAACTCCCTTTAGACAGGATCGGAGAAGAGGATCCCCGCGCCACATAATTGTCAAAATGACCAATGTGGAAGCCAAGCAGAGAATCTTAAAGGCAACAAAAACAAAAGGCCAAGTGACATTCAGAGGCAAACCAATTAGAATCACTCCAGACTTCCCAAACCAAGTCATGAGAGCCAGAAGGGCTTGGAGTAACATATTCCAAACTCTGAAAGAAAACAACTTCCAGCCAAAAATTTCCTACCCAGCAAAACTTTCTATCAAATTAGATGGGGAAATAAGAAGCTTCCAGGACAAACAGAAACTGAAGGAATTTATGTCTTCAAAACCAGCACTAGAGAAAATACTCAAAGAGATTAACTACAAAGAAGAAATAGGTAACACACACCAGAACCAGAGAAACAAGATTTTCCATCCAACAGAAAACTAAGATTGGTTATCTGTGGAGATACATTATTTATGTTAGTCTTTTACCTATTTTAAATTGTATTGTTTGCCTTTATTGTTGTTAATTTTTAGGATTTCTAGTTGGAATATTAATATACCTTCAGATATAGCATTTGGAAATATTTTATCCAATTCTATTAGTAACTTTTAACTCTGTTTACATTGTCTTTGGATATACAATTTTTTTTATTTTTTAGGGAGTTTGTATACT
This sequence comes from Muscardinus avellanarius, assembly GCF_963383645.1. Lineage (NCBI taxonomy): Eukaryota > Metazoa > Chordata > Mammalia > Rodentia > Gliridae > Muscardinus > Muscardinus avellanarius. The sequence continues at coordinate 5,800,088 of NC_137787.1, forward strand.
CTTCTGTTGCCTGTGCCATTGAAATCATATCCAAGAAATCACTGCCAATTTCAATGTTGTGAGGTTTTATGACCCAGATTTTCTTCTAAAAGTTTATAGTCTTAAGATTTATATTTAGGTCTTTTATCTATTTTGAGTTAATATTTGTATATGGGATTAGGTAAGGGTCCAATTTTATTCTTTTTCATGTAATTATTATTTTTCAACAATATTTAGTTAAAATATTATTATTTCCACCACCAAATGTTCGTGGAAACCTTGTCAAAAATAACTTGACAATATAGGGAAGAATTTAGCTCTAGGCTTGTATTTAACTCCAATGGTTTATATATCTGCCTTTAGAACAGTACTACACTGTTTCAATTATTGTAGCTTTATATGGTTTGAAATCAGAAATTATATATCTTCTAGCTTTGTTCTTTTTCAAGATCGTTTTGGGTATCTAGAGTCCATATTCCATATTAGGATAGATTTTTTTTTCTGAAAAATAAATATATAAATATATGATAGTTTCACCTAAAAAAATAGAAAAAAAATATTCTCTGGTAAGAAAGAAAGCAAAAAGAAATATTGAAATGTTATCTTTAAGTCATCAAAAGCTTGGTATCAGACAAATGAAACTGTTTTGTGAGATTATCATTTTTAATTTTGGATAAATTGCTAAAATACTAGAAGTCAACCACTAAGCCAAGCATGGGAAGGAGGGATGGGGAGAGAATGGGGTGGGGATCGGGTGGGGGCTGACTGGGCGATGTGTGCATGTATGTCTACAAAAGTTTGTATCCCACTATGATGTATGAATACAGTGCACCAATAAAAAAAACAAAAACAAAAAAAAGAACCTCTGAGTTTTTTGTTTGTTTGTTTTTCCAGTACTGGGGATGGAACTCATGGGCATTCTACCTCTGAGCTACACCCCCAGTTCCATTTATTTATTTATTTATTTATTTATTTATTTATTTATTTTTGCGGGTCTGGGGATGGAACCCAGGGGCATTTGATCTCCGAGCCATACCCCTAATCCTACTTTTTATTCTTTACTTTGTAACAGGGTCTCACTAAGTTATGGAGGACCTCACTAAGTAGCTGAGGCTGTCTCCAAACTGCGATCCTCTGATCCTCCAGTCTCAGCCTCCCGAATGCTGGGATTACAGGCATGCACCACCATGCCTGGCTCCCCCAGCTCCATTTTTTATTCTTTATTTTGAAGCATGGTCTCACTGAGTTGCAAAGGGCCTCACTAAGTAGCTGAGGGTGTCTGTGAACCGTGATCCTCTGTTCTCAGCCTCCCAAATGCTGGGATTACAAGCGTGCGCCACCAGGCCAGGCTCAAACTCTTGAGTTTGAAACTAAAATATCATTATAGACTCAAAAAACATTTTCCATGTGTGTTCATCGAGACACCTGGATGTACCTGCCTGTTCATTCATCCCCAAGCCTACACCCATGTGGAGGGACACTGCAGGTCTAAGATTCATAATACCTCATTAAAAATATTGTAAGGAAGAGAAAAATAGCAGGGATCTGGTTGGTTAAGAGATTTAAAATCTGATAAGTTTTAAAAAGTGAGTAAGACTGAATTTGTAATAGCCAAACGCACATATCTGCATGGTAGACTGGAAACACCTGGCAGATGGTTTTTCTCCAGAAGCAGAGCTGTGGTCGCCTGAGGCCGGGGCAGAAGGGCGTGCGGGTGGGCACAGGGCCCATTGGTCTATTTCTCGATCAAACCATGTTTACAAGATTCAGTGTATTGTAGTTCACTAAGATATAGATTTGTTCAGTGTGGCTTCCTCTATTTGTGATTTGTTTTACAGTGGAAGGTAGAAAGAGGAAGCTGAAGAAATAGAGGACAGGTCAAATGTTCCCTGGGATGATTAATCCACTCATAGTGCGCACTGGTGTCCGCGTGTGCCCGGGTGGGCGCACGGCGTGGTACAAACAGTGGAAGACCAGAACTCCCTTCCCCACCCTCGTCAACTGGGTGACCTTGGGCCTTTGCCAGCCTCTTTTATCATGTGAAGAGCTCTAACAATGCTAATACAGAATCCACCGGGCTGCAGAGCACTCAGATGAGAAATGAATGAGCAAGCTCTTTGCAAACCACAAGGCGCTCAACAAACACGTCTTCTCATTACTGCTGAAATATTGAGGACGGAGCGTTCCCCGCAGGACTTATTTTTTGACATATTGCTCAGGCCGGCAAATTCTCTTCTCCTGGCCGTCTTATGAATATCTGAGACACGAGACAGGCGTATCAGCACTCTTAGAAAAGCCCAGCTTTTCTAAACAGGTGCAATAATGTCTTAGTCAGCTTCTCGGTCACTGTGACCAAAATGCTAAACAGGAGAAACAGATGGGAAAGGCTTCTTTGGGCTCATGGTTTCGGGGGTACAGCCATAGTTGGCTCACTCCAAGGCAGAGATCATGGCGCCACGGCGTGGCACGCAGCAGCTCATCTGTGCTACGGGAAGTGAGCGGGACAGATAGAGTCCCCAAGGCCACTCTCCCGTGACCTACCTCCCCTGGGCACGTTCCACCTGCTTAACTGTCCCATAAATCCACCCAATTATCAACCTTCAGCGGATTTTTCCACCGATGAGATTAGAGCCCGATTCAATTAATTCTGAATAGTGTTGCCTTTGGGACGTGCTTCCAACACTGGAGCCTTTGGGGAGCCTTCCAAACCCAACCACAGCAAATAACAAGGTGCTGTCTGTTAACGTTCACGAAAACTAGTGTTTTCTCGTCGGCCCCAGCTGCCGTGGATGCGATCTTTTCATTCTTTCATGCACCAAATATTTGTCAACTGACCTCTTTGCTCCAGGTCTTGATCAAATACGCGAGTTCATCATGGGGGGGAATCCTCCTTTTGGAGAGCTGATAATCTAGCAAGGGCACAGAGACACAAATTCCAACAAATACAGAAACTGTGCAGAGCTCGTGAAGGTGGTAAAATGACAGGAAGCAGGAGAAACGCAGATCAGGGCTCTGGGCGCTGGAAGCCAAAGCAGGAGTGGACTGCAAGCGTACGGTGGGCAGGCCGGCCCGATGGAAAGCCGGCATTTGAACCTGAAGAAGGGAGGGAGGGAGGGAGCTGTGTGGAGGCAGAGCTAGCAGCTAGTGCAAAGGCCCTGGGGGGCAGAGTGACTGGCAGGCCAGAGGGGTGGCTGGGGGGAAGGGAGTAAGGGCGGGGCAGAGGAGCAGAGGCCAGAGGAGAAGGTCAGACCCTGCAGAGCTCGTGAGGCCTTGAAAAGACTTGGGACTTTCAGGAAAGTGGGTAGCTGTGAGGGTAAGGGGTGGGGGAGGATGTAAAGGGATTTAGGGTCTTCCTTCTCCCAAGACTGCAGACTGACCTTGTACACACCATGCAGACTGACCTTGTACACAGGCAAGTACCCTGAACACCTCTAAGCAGTCTCTCCTCTTCAAGAAGCTCCACGTTTTCTGTGCCGGTATTGGAAAATTGCTTTGGTATTAATTTTCAAAATGTAAAAAGCAGTCAGAGCCTGGTTGCTGCGCAAACACTCAGGCAGGGAGGGGCGGCAGCTGTTACGATACAGGGTCCCTCTGTCTCTTTGCCCTTCTTTCTAACGATTAACCTACAGTAGAAGCCTTAGCATCAATTGAAGCCTTTAGCCCCCAAAATATAGAGGGAGCCAGGTGTGGTGGCGCACATTTGTAATCCCAGCTTTTGGGAGGCTGAGACAGGAGGATCACAGTTCGCAGACAGCCTCAGCTACTTAGCGAGGCCCTTCGCAACTCAGTGAGACCCTGTTTCAAAAATAAAAGACTAAAAAATAGGGCTGGGAGTGTAGCTCGGAGGTAGAATGTCCCTGGGTTCCATCCCCAGTACTGCAAATAAATAAACAAATAAATAAAAATAAAAGGGATAGGACTAGAATTTAGTTAAATTTAAAAAACTTTAGTCCTTAAACCTTAATTTTATTTATTTATACTTTAAAAAATGTATGAGTGCCGGGCGTGGTGGCACACGCTTGTAATCCCCATGCTTGTAATCCCCGCGCTTGGTAGGCAGAGACAGGAGGATCGCGCAGGTCCGAAGCCAGCCGCGCTGGCTTAGGAGACCTTGTTTCCAAATAAAAAGTATAAAATAGGTCTGGGAGTGTAGCCCAGAGGTAGAAGGGTTTCTAGGAACCCCAGTACCACCAAACAATAAAAACTGTATGAGACTCACATGGTACAAAATTCTAAAGTTGCAAAAGGGCAGGAGGTGAGGAGGAAGGCTCCCTCGCAGTCCTCCCTGCGCCTCTGTCCTCACAGATAAGCATTATCCTGCACTCCCTCGCACCTAAAGAGATACACTCTGTAGGGACAAGCAAACGCGTGCTGTAATGCTGCACACGCACGGGTGCACTCAGAAGGAAACGCATAATGTACCTGTTCCTCCTGGTCCCCCCTCGGGTGAGAATAGCAGTGTTGTTGGGCATTTATTTGATGTCAAAGGAATGCATAATTCATAGAGGAAAGAGGAAAAATGAAGACGATACAGGGTCAGTCCTGTGAGCAGCATCACAAAATTGCATTGACACTCATTCACTCACAGCCCTGTTCTTTAAACATGTTTATATATAAAAAAAAAAAAAAAAAAGTAGGAGGCTGAAGAACACGGCCAGCACCTTCGACGTCTTTTCACCCCCGAAGCGTCTTGGGGAAACCACAGTGGATGCAGAGAACTACGTGAGAATTCAGCAGCTGTGATCTGCTGCTGGGCTCTGTGTTCTGCACCTCGTCACTGACCTTCCGAGGGCATCCTTTGACGGGTCTCTGGGTGAGGAAGGGGACCTGGGGGAAGGAGGCCACTTGGCTCTGCTTTCACAGCAGAGACCTGCTGACCCGGTTTTGGAGTTCAGGCCAATAGTTTCTTCTTCCGTCTAGGAACTGGTAGAATTCCCTTCCACGGAGAATTTTAGCACGGTGACTGGTGTTTGGCGGCCACACCGCAGGACGGTTACTTTCCTGTAAAGCACAGGACTTGGGCTGGGGAAGCCCCGCGCTTTCAGGCCAGGGCGCCTTGTGAGTGGGAGGCCTGGGTGGTTTGTTCCCAGGGACTGTTTCCTTTCTCCTTAGAGTTCTGCTTTCCCTGCCCACTTATTTCTGCATGAGTGCCCCTCCACATCAACCTTGGATGTCGGGGAAGTCACATTTAATCCTCAGCTCTCCAGGGAGCGCATTTGTTGACATTGGGGAAATTTGCTCATTATAATCAGAATGATGGAGGCCAGGAGGCTGACAGAGCTCTGAGCCTGGGAGGGCTTGCGCTCAGCGCCCACCCTCTGCAGTGTCCCCTTGAGTGGAAACAGGATGCCTCACGCCCATTAATACCTCAGCGGAGTTCCCAAGGACACGCTTCTCTTTCCACATAGAAGCCTGAGCTCGCAGAAGGAATGAACACCCACACACCATGGCATCGCGACCTCCAGACCACACCTCACTGCCCAGCGATGCCCTTCCCAGGCCAGGGCAGGCCCGGGGGTCCTTCAGGCTCCCTCATCTCTCCTTGTCCTGACCTTGACATTCTTGAGCACCCTGATCTGTTGCTTTGTACAGAGCACCCCAGTTATTCTTGCCTGACGTTTCCTTGTGATTGGATCCAGGGATACATTGTGAGAATCTCATTGAAGTCTTCTCCTTCCTTCCTTCCTTCCTTCCTTCCTTCCTTCCTTCCTCCCTCCCTTCCTTCCTTCCTTCCTTTCTTCCTTCTTTCTCTTTCTTCTTTCTTTCTCTTTCTTTCTTGGTACTGAGGATTAAACCCAGGGGCATTCTACCTCTGAACTACACTCTCAGTCTTATTTTATTTTTTATTTTGAAACAGGGTCTTAAGGTGGAGGTCCTCACTAAGTTACTGAGGCTGGCCTTGAGCCTGTGATCCTCCTGTCTCAGCCTCCCAAGCACTGGGATTACTGGTGTGCGCCATCACGCCTGTCTTTCTTGAAGCGTGCTCTACCGTTGGTGGCTGACACCCTCATGGGCATACTGATTCATTCATCTGTTTATTACCAGAGCATTTGTAGCCTTCTCTGCTGAAGAGCTAATTAAAAAGCATATATGAGCCGGGCGTGGTGGCGCACGCTTACAATCCCCGCGCTTGGGAGGCTGAGACAGGAGAATTGCACAGGTTCAAAGCCAGCCTCAGCTACTTAGTGAGGCTTTCAGCAACTTAGTGAGATCCTGTTTCCAAATAAAATATTAAAATAAAATGTAAAAAGGTCTGGGAGTATAGCCCGGAGGTAGAAAGCCCTTGGGTTCCACCCCCAGTACCACCAAAAAAAAAAAAAAAAAAAATATATATATATATATATATATATATATATATGGTAAGCATTTTTATTAATAAGTAATTGATAGATAACCTGTGGGGAGATCATTTGAGACTATACAAATATTTTATCACAAGACTTTTCCCTTCAGAATCAACATTTACTGGTTGTTATCTAAATAATTATTACTATGTTAATGCCAAACAGTGATGTTTCTGTAATATATATATATATATATATATATATATATATATATATTTATTTCGGGTCTGGGATGGAACCCAGAGGCATTCGACCTCCGAGCTACACCCCCTGCCCAAATTTTTATTCTTTATTTTGAAACAGGATCTCACTGAGTTGCAGAGGGCCTCTCTAAATAGCTGAGGCTGTCCGCGAACCGTGATCCTCCAGTCTCAGCCTCCCAAATGCTGGGATTACAAGCGCCACCACGCCTGGCTTTGTATCATTTCTTTTAGATGCCATTCTGCTACACCCCAGGCTCTATTTTATTTTTATTTGGAAACAGGGTCTCACTAGGTTGATGAAAGTCTCATTACTTGCTGAGACTGTCCTCCAACCTGTGGTCCTCCTGACTCAGCCTCCCAAGTACTGGGATTACAAGTGTACATCACCATTCCCAGCTGTATGAACCTTTATTTCTTAGTATCTCTCTACATGAAGCAAAGAAACAAGTCATCCCCCTCTGCAGGCAGATCCATGTTCAGGCTGTGTCCCTGCTCTCTCTTGGGGACTGGACTGTGGGGCTGAGTCCGTGAAGCACCCTCTTAAATTGTGGATGAAGCCGGGTGTCAAACTGGCACCTGTAGTTTTAAGATCCTCTGCAAAAAGCAGAGTCCTTGGGAAATCACTTTGTTTACCAGCAAAGAGAGAGTTTCCTGGCAAAGAAGCCAGCAGAGGGCCCTGCCCAAACCTTCTCTGGTTGCCACACACTCTGCCCTACTCAGTCACCCTACCTGAACATCCCTGACACCAGCCCGGCTCACGACACTCACACAAGAATTCTTCCAGGACCTGCAGTATGCCCAGTAGAAAGGACGCGAGGGGATGGACAGACAGTGAGGAAAGAGAGAGAGAGAGAGAGAGAGAGAGAGAGAGAGAGAGAGAGAGAGAGAGAGAGAATGCAAAGTGGAAAGGAAAAGCAACAACACCCTCGTCCCACTGCTGCGCAGACAATTGCTGAGGTTTAACACGTACCGGCCTCTGTCATGGGGAACAGAGCCAGAGCGAGGGACGGGTGCCAAGTCATGAAAGGAGCTCGATGTTTCTGGAATAAATTGGCAGCACGGTGCAGCTCAGTCAGGTCGCTCCGCAACTCTTCTGGGGGAAAGAATGTCAGTAACACCTTTCCTTCCCAATCAGAGTCATCCTCCGGAGGGAAGCAGCCCGTGACACAGCAGTGTGGTTTCTTTGGCCTGTACTTGTCTTTGCCGAGAACTTTGCAGAGCAGTCGGTTTAGCCTCTAGCTTGACTCTAACAAGCAGAATTTGCTCCAAGCAAGTTGTCATGGTATGAAGACATCCTGGAACTAAATAACAAATGGGCCGGGTGTGGTGGCACACGCCTGTAATCCCAGTATTTGGGAGACTGAGACAAGAGGATCACAGATTCAAGGCCAGACTCAGAAATTTAGCAAGACTCTGTTTAAAAATAAAATGAAAATCGGGCTGGGAGTGTAGCTCAGAAGTAGAATGCCCCTGGTTTCAACTTCTAATTCTATAAAACAAAACAAAACAAAGGGGGTGGCCCTGCTTAGTAGGAATAGTCCTGTTATATTGCTTTCTGCATTTCAAACATATAATATTCCTCTTAAAATATGAGACCTGATTAGAAAAGTTATAAAAGAAAACAGAAAAAAAAGAATAAGAACTATAGAAAATTGGCAAATATTTTGCCAACACATAAGGCAGGGGGGAGAAAAGAATTTCAGAGACTATTTTGAACAACACTTTGTAACTATATAAAATCATTTTAGCTTCAGTAAGTATGACTAATTCAATTCAGTTATGAGGAGAAGAAAACTGTCAGATGCAAGACAATTTCAAAGTTTATTAAAATGCTATTTTCTATCCAATGTGAAACAAATACCTAATTTAGATTATAAGGAAGAATAAAAGTTTGCTCTGTCAAAAATCAAATTTTGATTATTCTATTCAGCAGAAATCCTATTTTTTTATAGCTCTCATCAATCATGCAGACCCGAGCTCCTGGAGGCTTTTGCTGTCCTGGTCAAGAATTAAAAGTGGTATTAGGTAGATCTCCCTATGATGGTGCCTTCCAGCAGGGGACATCCAGGCAATGGTCAGGGAGATGGGACCATCGCAAGGTTTGTGGTCTTCACCAACACGCAATTGACTGGATGATCAGCGATGGGGTCACCATCAAACTGTGGTTAAAACCTACCAAGATCATCACTAAAGATCTACTTGTGTATTCTGGGCTCACATGGCGGAGGTGGAGATGGCAGCGGTGGTGGTGACTCACAGGGCAGTCATGCGGGAGCTGGGGACAAAGCTTTCACCGTGAGGAGGTCCTGCATACTTCTAGAAAATGATAAAGGAGATTGTAGAAGCTGCCTTTGGGAGGACAGTCCCTCTCCTATCATCACATTTCTACTTTATTTACGAGCCTTTAACTGGGTCCAGGGATAACTTCCCTGTGCTCAGAATCATCTGTGGGTCAACTTGCACTGCCTCTGCTCATGACTGTGGGGAGAAGGTTGGTGTTTACAGAGTTGTGCGGACCTTTGGTGTCGGAAGTAGCCTTTTGATGTGCCCGTTCTCCATTCTCAGTACAGAGTCTTTTATGTCAGGTCATCAGTGACCTGGAGAATTCCACCCAAGGGAAGATTTTAACAAGTGAATAATAATCAATGACCTCGTTGCCAAGTTAGGCGTAAGAAGGCCAAGGAGGATGTGTGTCACCCCATACCCTTGCTGCACACACATCGCCAGTGAAGTAGACCGAGTCCCTCCATGAGGGAGTGATTCCATAGATGCACCCTCAGTTTGAACAGCTGAGTGCTCTCTTGGCCCCTGGCCCGTGGTGACTGTCCCATGGAAATAGCAAGCTCGGTAAGTCACAGGCACTGTTCTGGTGGGAGGCTCTGCCTGTCATTTATCAAGAATATCAACCATGCAGCACTTTTTCAAGGTCAAGATGAAGTTGCCACTTAAATGAAGCTGTCTGGGCCACCGTTTTAATCTAAACTCTATCTGAAAATGCTCAGGATTTTTTCCCCTGAAGTCTGTCTTTTTGAATGAAGTTGGAGTCAATATACTCCTGAGCTGGGGGGCCACCACGGAGGCAGACTGTCACCACCTCTCGGACAATGAGCATCGCACTCTTATGTTTATAAAAGTGAGAGCAGTGACCAAGGACAGCCTGCCCGGTGGCCCGCGGCCTCCTTCAGATTGATGTCAGGAACGACAGAGAGGGCTGGCGAGCTCAGCGTCTGCAGGGTAGAGCCAACAAAAAGAAGGGGACAGAGTGCTTTGAGGAAGGAAGGAAGGGGGCTCACGGTGCTGGAAACTCAGACTCCTGAGGCTGGGTATGGGGAGTAGAGAGACATGCAGTCTTCCTACAGTTCATTCAACTCCTGCACCTTTAGGAAGGAGACTGTTATGGTTGGGAAACTTACAGTGAGAGATGTAGCTGCGGGTTCTTGTTCTGAGCTAGGTATAGAAAACACTAGCCCGAACTCTGTAAGCTTAAGCAATTTTTATTATTACTAAGACAGAAAGATAGGCTAGACTTAATAAAGCCCTATGCCAGAGAGAGTGTGGGGGTGACTTGAAAAGAGGTCGCCAGAGGCTTCTGGACCCAGAGCGTGTTTTTACCAATAATCTTCTGACCCAACTAGACCCACCCCCTCTGGGGCAAGTCTTATTGAGGTGGGGATTCCTTCCTGTAGGTCTGTCTGTCTCCAGCACGGACCCCAAGCCTTTTGTTACATCTGAAAATGTGTTAATTGATCGAAAATGTGTTAATTGATCTTCGGAGTCTGGGATCTCTTGAAGGTTTATGGCATCCGCCCACATCCTTGGGAAATCTTATCTTTACAATGAAAATGGGCCCTGGGACTATTTCTGTTGTCTTGCTAATCACCCTTGGTGCTTGGAATTCTGCAGCCCTTTTCCTGAAGCTTCTGCCCTTTTTTTTTTTAACATCAAGGTTATTTTAAAATACATTTTTAAACCATTTCCCAATACTGGTACATTCATACATTTTAAAACCCTTTTCCAATACTGGCACATTAATACATTTTGAAGCCATTTTCCAATACTGGCATAGAGACCATCGTGGAAGAGGAGTGATTTTAACACAAGTGCAATTACACCAGTAACTGGCTAGACAAGAGTCAGTCTACTGGGAACATCAATTTCCAAAAACTAGAGCAAATCTTGCCAGCCCACTGGTCACAGTTTTAACCCAGGGCAGGACCAAGAGGTGCCCTAGAAAATTCCAAGGGGCGAAGGTCCTTGTGCTGGCTCTAGTTGTACCCTCCCAAGTCCAGGAATCATGTATTCCACCCAGCTGGTCAAACATAAAGGATATCATTTATAGCCACGCTCATACAGTGGCAGTACTTTAGCTACTCAACGTCTCAAGCATTCAAATGCTTGACTGTGTATATAGAAAAAAAGTAAAAACTTTTTTATAACCAGGTCTGTAAAAAAAGTATAAAATACATTTCATGTCCTCAAGAATAAATATCTATTTTAAACCGGTACTTCAGGGAAGGAAGAAACCCAGTCTCTCCCCATCTCCTGAGCAGGCATTGGCAAAAACTCACGAGCATCTTAGTTTGCAGGTGCCCCAAGTTATTAATCCACCTGGGTGGGCGCAAAGCTTGCAGTCTAGGAGTGAACGCAGTGGTGCGGGTCACATAATTCTCCTGGCTGAATCCGATTTCTCAGGAAGACTGACCTTTAGGGGGTTAAGTTCCGGGAGGGATTTATCTCGCAGATCCTTCTGACGGAAACATTAAGCAAGTTAATGACTGATAACTTTGTGAAGCACTACAGAAAACTCAGAAATGGTTTTCATGGAGATGGTTCTTAAAGATATCCTGAGAGAACCCGACGCCTCTCAGACTCAAGGAGAATGGTGCCATGTCAACAAACATTCCTCAAGAAGCCAGGACGCTGTGTGTGCCGTGCACACTTGACTGATGTAAGCACTTCACATTTGTATTAGGATGTCTCCGGAATTACAGAAAACAGGCAGAACAAATGAGTGGTGACAAGACCAGTTCCTTGGAGAGAAAAATAAGCTCGACTCAGGTAGAGAATTCTGTAGAACATCAGTTTCCCTGTCCTTTTCGTCATTGAGTTGGACTTTGGACTTTGGATTTTATTGTTATAAACTTATTTTGTTGGCACATGCATGGTGATTTTCATTGTCTCTTTCTGTTTTGGCGTTTAATTTTTCTCAAATCAAGTGAATCTATTATCTAAAGGATCAAAGGAGGGTTTATGATAAAGATAACAACCTTGTCCCTCTCTTCCTCCTCTCCATCTCTGCTCCCCAAAGGTAATCAAGATTGGTCTTCCGTATTTTTAAATAACAAGGATACACTGAGTCATGATGCAAATGTGTCCTCCAAATAGTAAGTTTTGGAAATTTAATCCCCAGATTCATATGCCAATGGGATTTGGAGGCGGGGCCTTTGGGAGCTGTGGTCTTGAGAGTGGAACCTCCACGCTGGGCTCTCTGCTCTATGAGAGGAAGAGAGCCCTGAGCTGGTGTTTGCTCTGCCTTGCCAGGTGTCGCCGTCCACCGTGCTGTGATGCAGCAGGGAGGGCCTCACCAGATGCCAAGCCCTGCTGGCACGATGCGATGCTCTACGCTTCCCAGGCTCCAAAACCATGAGAAATACCTTTCTTTTCTTTGCAAATTACTCAATCTCGGATACTTTGCTATAACCAACACACGGCTACTAATTTAAATTTTTAAGATTTTATATAATGGTCTCACTAAGTTTTGGAGGGCCTCACAAATTGCCGAGGCTGGCTGCAAACCTGCGATCCTCCTGTCTCCGCCTCCCAAATACTGAGATTACAAGCATGCACCGCCACGCCCGGCCCACTCTCATCATTCTGCATATTGTCTAGCTCTGTTTTCTTGCTAACAGGGCAGAGTTGAATGGTTGCAACAGAGAGGGCTGTGGTCTGCAAGTTTGATGTAGTTACTCCCCGGCCCTTTGCAAGAAAATAGTCTGCTGAGCCTGAGTCGCCGCTTCCTGCACAGGCTTCCTCGTTCCATCACCGTCAGAGCTCTCTCTGTATCACCCCGCATCATCTCTGCATCGCGGTCTTCACCCTTCCTCACGGCTGCACAGCCACCGGGTCTGCTCACATCCATGTGCTGCCATTCTGCACCTGACCAGGAATGCTGGACACAAGTGGTTCCCAGTCCGTTGCTGGACTGGACTTTCAAAGCAGGAAGTTAAAAATTAATTTTGATCTAGTGATGTCAAATACGGCTCTCTCTCTCTCTCTCTCTCTCTCTCTCTCTCTCTCTCTCTCTCTCTTTCTCTCTCTCTCTCTCTCTCTCTCTCTCTTTGGTACTAAAAGTATTTATTCTTTTCTACTAAAAATATAATTCAAAATTATACAAAGCTTAAAACAATGTTAGAAATGAAAAGTGTCAAAAAAAAAAAAAGTTCAAGGCCTGCCTGGGCATTTGCAGAGAGACTCTGGGGCAAAGTCCCCCCTCCCTGTATCTTTTCCTCAGTCTCTTGAGCCGGCCATCCACAGCCTCTCTGAACTGAGCTGAAGCTGGGCTACCCTATATGCAGGAGGACCGCAGGGCTGAATTTGGTCTTCTTTGGGCCTAGATGCCTGCAGCAGAGCCCTGGAGTGAGACTCGGACTTGGCAGTGCCTTCTCAGATCTTGCAAAGACCTCCCGTACCATCATTAGTCCAGATGGAGGAGCCAGCCACCATGCCCAATCCTGGAGGACCCGCTGGCTCTCTGTCCCCAAGAAGCCTGAGGGAAGCTGATCAGGGGATCCTCGAGGACCACTTCTGAGACTGAGAGAGCAATGTCAGGAGCTGCTTCCTGGCCACAGGCAGGAACTGGACCTGCAGGCTGCGCAACGTGGGCCAATAGGAGCAGAGAGAGTTATGAGACCCCATCACTGGAGGGCTGCCTCCCCCAAGGGAGCCCACATTAGGCTTGATCTCCAGGGCAAACAGAGCTGCGAGGAGACAGGGAGAAAAGGTCGTTGTGGAAGTCATGCTGCCGGTGGGGAGGGCAGAGGAAGCCCTGGCCTGGCTCAGTGGCAGGCCTGAGCCAGGCATCCCTAAGGATCACTGAAGAATTCAACTGCAGCTGAAGAATCATTTTCAGATTACAAAGATTTAAGTGCACATCATCGACGGGGTGGCGTCCTCCACCTAGACGCACTGTGGCCTGGAGGATGAAGCAGAAGACAGTCTTTGAGAAAGATATTTAGAGCAGAAAATCAGACAGGGAGACACAATAAGAAATGTGGGTGCTAGACTCGAAGAGCTAATAAAAATTGACAGCATGTTGGGGGAGGGGAGGCGCTGACCAAAGAGACGCTGGGGGAACTCCCCGTACCGCGCAGGACTTGAGTCTGTAGCCTAGAGACAACGTCCATGTTCTCGGGAGCCCCTCCAGGGGCAGTGGAGACCTTGACAGGCCAGACTCTGTACCAGCAGGGCACGGGCAGTGCCACGAAATAAATGCTCTTGAGACTTTCTTCCTGGTCTTGAAGAGATGAGAGGGGAGAAGGCCAGAGAGCCCAACTCTCTGAGCAAAAACTCAGCTCAGCCTTTTATTGCAGGTTTACAGAATGAAGGCCGGGTCATCAAAACATGAATGGTCTCTGGCTAAGGCAGAGGGCATTGCGCTAGGAAGGCTTTAGAAGATAAATTGTTCTCTGGTGGTTTTGCCAGAGTGGCAGAGGTTACTGTCTTCAGCTCCCTTAGCAAAGGCAGCAAAAGCTGTGGTAAAACAGGAGGACGGAGCTCAGACGCGCAGGGGCATCAGGCCACTGAGTTCAGCTCCAAGAGAGGCCGTCTGCTGCCGAAGCAAGCAAGAAGCTATACATCCTTAAGCCGACATCTTTTAGACTCAGAATGGTTTCCGACATTGACACATGTCCAAAAGGGAAGAATTCTATTGATACCATTAAAAAAAAATTGTGGGATTGCTCTCAGATTATTTCTCACTCAAAGCACCAGAAGATAGAAGATGGCAGAAAGAGAGTGTGGATTATTGAAAGAAAAGGGCCTCCAGCCTCCCCTCCTCCCCAGGCAGCTGAAGCCAGCGGAGGCTCAGGTCACGCACAGACTGCCTCTGCACGCTCAGCCACGGAGCCGGAGACAGCCATCAATCTAGTAGCTACTCCTATTCACCTATTCAGCAAATTACTCTTCCCTCAGATTCCAATTTGCCCGAGCGCCCTGCGCTTCTTATTACTTACTGACTTTTAGTCATTTGTTTCGGCTGAATCTGCCAGTTCTCCTCCAGGGTGCCTTCAGGGACCCTTTTGGCTCTGCTTTAGAAACAGTGGTGGCTTCTGGTAGCCACATGCGCATGAAGAAGAGAGAGGAGACAAGTGTCTCTTGTAGAACACTGTCACGTGGCTGCAAGAGGAGCTGGGACATCAACTGTAGCACGTGCAGCTTCAACAGAGAAGGAGGACAAGGGAGAGGAGGCTGGGATGGGGTCTGCCAGCTGCCACCCATGCCCGAGCTTGCCCGGGCCACTGTGCGTGGTGCCTGGACTGCACAGCAACCCTCCTCAGGGCTCTGTCATTATGAGATTTTGTGCAAAAGTCGCCTGTGAGGATTGTTTCATCAGTTAGCTTTTTCTGCAAACTCCCACTCCTCTATCCCACTGCGAAGCTTAAAGCAGTGATCGCTGGTTATGGCTCCTGAGTGTGTGAGGCTGCTGGACGGCTCTGGTCCTGCTGGGGGCGCTCCTGTCTGCAGTTGCCCCTCCCCAGGGCTCCGCACGCTCCAGCTGGTTAGCCTGGGTGTGTTCACTGGGGGTCAGGATACTCCAGGGCAAGGGTGGAAGCAGGCAAGGCCTCCCGGGCCACACGCAGGAGGGACACTGGCTATTTCTGTCACCGCTGTTGACACAGGCAGATGAGAAGAGCAGCCCAGATTCAAGAAATGGAATAGTAGTGCTAGTAGTGCTGGGCATGGTGGTACAGGCTTGTAATCCCAGCATTCAGGAGGCTGAGGCAGGAGGATCGTGGTTTGAGGACAGCCTCGGCTACTTAGTGAGGCCCTTTGCAACTTAGTGAGACCCTGTTTCAAAATAAAGAATAAATAAAGAGTGCTGGGGGTGTAGCTTGGAGGTAGAATGCCCCTGGGTTCCATCCCCAGTACCGGAAGAATTAAAAAAAAAAATGGAAAAGTAGAAAAGTAGGTGCCTGCTCCACAGAGAACCACTGAATGGTGAATTTTGACAGAGAGGAAATTCATTTTCGTGTTTATTCCTCACTCATCAAAGATGTCCGGATCCCTGGCTTCCAGGTGTCAGCAACTGCTCAGGACTCTGAATACCATAAACTGGATGAAGTCAACAGCAGCTGCTGCAGGAGAAAAAGGTTTGTTCATTTTCCTCAAAAGGAGGCATCTAGGGTCTGGAGAGTGACCGTAGGTGCTGTGGAATATTTTCTTGTTTCTTCTCTTTCAGATAAAATTGGTAATGCCCCCCTCCCCCGACTTATCACATGAAAATGAACTAAATGTATGCATATTACATTTTACATTTAACTAAAATACATATTACATTCAACTCTATCAGGTTGCACTATTAAAATGGATATATTTGTGTATGCATATTAAGTTAAATGTAATATGCATACAAAAAAGTATATGCATCTCAATAGTGCAGCCTGGTAGAGGTTTTTTTTTTTTTTTGGTGGTACTGGGGGTGGAACCCAGGGGCTTTCTACCTCCGGGCTGTACTCCCAGACCTATTTTATATTTTATTTGAAAACAGGGTCTCACCAAGTTGCTGAGAGCCTCACTAAGTAGCTGAGGCTGGCTTCAAACCCGTGCGATCCTCCTATCTCAGCCTCCCAAACACAGCGATTACAAGCGTGAGCCACCACGCCCGGCAGATGCCTGGTAGAGTTTTAAAATGTGCGTGGACCCCAGGGCATCCAGCGTGCAGGTGGAGCTGAGCTGTAGGACCAGCCCCCAGACAACCACCCAGGTCTCCTCTCAGGCATTTACCTCCCAGAACAGCCACGGTTCTTGCCTCTGTCACTGAAGAATGATTTTGCCTATTTTTGAAATATGTATAAATGCAGTCATACAATGGATCTTCTTTTGTATCTGGTTTATTGCTTTTAATACTGTGTTTGCGAGCTTCATCCATATAGTTCTACGCAGCTCTGGTTCATCTGTATTGATTATCATGCGGAATCTTATTCTGCGAGCATCCCACAGTTTATATATTCATTCTTCTATTGATGGACATTTACATCATTTCAGATGTGCAGCTATTGTGAATAATATTGCTATGAATATATTTTATACATTGTTTTTGCATATTTATACAAAGACAGTGCACTGTATGCTTAAAAAAAGAAATGCTGAATCATAGCATGGGTGCATATTTAACCCTAGTAGGTAACCCTGAAGAAAATACACATCGGCAGAACAGGTCAAAAGATTCAAACTGCTTCACAGGCATGCCCATGACGGCTCTTCCTGACTTTAATTTTCTTTAATTGTTGTCATTCTGGGGGGTATAGAGCTATTGTATTGTTTTAATTCACCATTTTTTCTCGTGCTGAAGACTGTGTGTGTGTTTGAAAGAGACTGGGGATTGAACCCAGGAGCGTGCTTTTACCCCTATCCCTTCTTTTAATTTCTTTTTGTTTTGTTTTTAAAATAGGATCTTGCTTGGTTGCTAAGAGTCTCCCTGGATCGCTGAATCTGTCCTTGAACCTGTGACCCTCCTGTCTCAGCTTCCCCAACTACTGGAATTACAGGCACGTGCCAATACACTCAGCTGAACTCTTCCGAAAACTCTTTAAAATCTCTCGTACTTACGTCTATAATCCAAATGGAACTGAAGGTAAGATAGGAATTCTTTTCAGTTTTTATAGACAAAAAAGGGCTTTCCGAGATTTTTAATCAGAATTGTACCTAACCTATAGATAAATTTGAAAATAATGCACATCTTTCACTCTTGAGTTCTGCACTTCATGAACATAGTATACTCTTTGATCTGTGCATATCTCTTACTTCCTGTCAATGATGGCTTGTGGTTCGGTATGTAGGGGGCTTGTCACTTTTGTTTGACTCATTTTTAGGTAGGTAAAGCTTTCTGATGTAGTCACAAATGGTATTCTTATGCATTATAATTTACATTCCAGTACTCAACTGATCTCTCTCCACTCTGTTTAAAGGTCCCTGTGTTTCCTACTATATCTCTAGCTTCCACATGTGTGAGAAAACATAGGACCCTCGACTTTCTGAGACCAGCTGATCTCAGCAGCACCATCTCTGTTCCTACTCATTTTTTCTGCAAATCACATAATTTGTTTTTCTCTATGGATGAGTAGAATTGCATTATGCAAGACTTACCACAATTTCTTTGTCCATTGATCTGATGAGGAACACCTGAGGTGGTTCCCTAGTTTGGCTATTGTGAATTGTCTAGAATTTTTAAAATCTACATGTCTAGGAGAAATTGGCTGGCAATGTTTTCTTCTTCTGAGGTCTTTATAGAGATGTTTTTAACTTTGAGATTCAGTTTCTTTGGTATGAAACTTCATATTTTCTATTTCCCTCTTTTGATTTCAGTAAGTTGTGATTTTTTTTTAAATTTATACATATTTTTCATATTATCACATAGTTTATTTAAGAACAGTTTTTATTTATATTGGTAATTTATGCCCTTTCTATTTTTATAGTGTTTTGATTTATTAATTTCATTAGCTTTTTTCAAAGAACTGATTTTTATTTTTATGTTGATTTCTCCATTGAATATTTATATTTTAAGCATCATTTCTGACTTTATCATTTCTTCTTCTATTTTTTGGCTTAATTTTCTTTTGTTGTTATTCTTACTTATTTTTCAGAATAGAAACTTGGCTCACTTGCGTTTCACCTTTTCTTATTTTTTAACAAATAAGTTTAGTACTTAGTTTTTAACAAATAAGTTTAGTACTTTCATTCAGGGACTGAATTTTGACATGTCATATTTTTATTGTAGTTTATTTCAAGAGATTTTATAAATGTCACAGATATTTCTTCTCAACACCCAGAGTATTTTGAAGTGAATGAATTAATCTTTAAATGTCTTTAAATGTTGGGGATTTCCTAGTTGTTTTCTTTTTAAAACCATTTTTTGGCCCGGTGTGGTGGCGCACGCTTGCAATCCCAGCGCTTGGGAGGCTGAGACAGGAGGATCGCACAAATTCGAAGCCAGCCTCAGCTACTGAGTGAGGCTCTCAGCTACTCAGTGAGACCCTGTTTCCCAATAAAGTATAAAATAGGTCTGGGAGTATAGCCCGGAAGTAGAAAAGCCCCTCCACCCCCAGTACCACACACAAGACAAACAAACAAACAAACAAATCCCATTTTCCCATTTAACTCCACTGTGGTTAAAGAACATATTCTGAATCACTTCAAGAGTAGAATTTGTCAAGACTAGCCTTATAGCATGGCTTACGTTCAATTTTGATCAATGTTCTACATCAGTGATTCTCAATCTTTTGGTCTCCAGATCCCTTTACACTCCTAAAAATTATTATGATTCCCCCAAATCTTTGTTAATGTGGGTGATACATAATGCTATTTAACACATTAAAAATAAAGACATTTGTGGGGCACGGTGGGTGCATGCCCATATCCCATTCTTGGGAGGCTGAGACAGGAGGCTTGCACGTTTGAGGACAGTCTCCACAAGTAGTGAGACTCTCATCAACCTCGTGAGATCCTGCTTCAAAATAAAAATAAAAATAAGCTGGGCATGGCAGTACATGTTTGTAATCCCAGCATTTGGGAGGCTGAGACAGGAAGATCACAGTTCGAGAACAGCCTCAGCTACTTAGTGAGGCCCTTTGCAACTCAGTGAGACCCTGTTTCAAAATAAAGAATAAAAATAGGACTAGGGTGTAGCTTGGGGGTGGAATGCCTCTGGGTTCCATCCCCAGTACCACAGAATAAATAAATAGATAAACAAATAAATAAAAATAAAAATAAAAGAGCTGGGGATGTAGCTCAAAGGTAGAATGCCCTGGGCTTGGTCCTTAGTACCACAAACACACAAAATAGAGACACTTACGCACTTACTTATTGATTTCTTTAAAATAATAATCATAATCCTATTCCATATTCTTAGCCTAAACAACATGTTTTTTTTTTAATAAAAAACACCTATGTCTTAAAAACAAGAAAATTCAGCGACAGGAGTAACATTGCTTCATATTTTTAAGATCTTTTTGATGTCTGGCTTAGTGAAAGACAGTTGGATTCTGATAATTTGTTCCTGCATACAATCTGTCTCAATATGTTGTTTTGATTAAAGCGTATGAAGAAAATCCATCTCTACACACGTACG
Source organism: Muscardinus avellanarius (assembly GCF_963383645.1). NCBI lineage: Eukaryota > Metazoa > Chordata > Mammalia > Rodentia > Gliridae > Muscardinus > Muscardinus avellanarius. The sequence goes on from NC_137787.1 coordinate 5,819,959, forward strand.
TATTTAGAAAAGAGAGGCGTATGTTAATATGCTTTTCGGATGAGCATGTCAGTCTTTAAGAGTTCAGTACGACCCAACAAGTTATGGTTTCTTAAAGGTCAATTGCAGTGTAGAACCCGAAACCTTACTAGGGTTTTTAAATTCTGTTACAATACACCTGCCACTGTACGGTGTGCTGCAGATGGACATTTAATCCATGACTTTATAACACCATGCTTTGAACACATGGAAACTATTGGTCGTGGACTTAGGGAAATCTTGCGACGCTGGCACATTTTACTACAGAATGGAAAGAAGTCGTTATCTACTCAGCTCACATCTTATCAGAAAGCACCGAAAAGCTAACTGTTGACAAGCTTATGGCAGCAGATTCCAATTTTCCAAACTTCTAGTTTTCACTTCAGCTGAAATTTTACCGCGGAGAATAAGCAGTTTGGGTGTTCTTCCCTGAAAAGACAAGGAAAAATCTGTACATTTTGAGAGTGACTGCCAGTTCGAGTCTGATTAACCATAATTGTCTGTCAGTTGTTTTTTTTTTTTTTTTTCAAGCAATACTGTTGTTCCATGAAAAAAATAAAGCTATTTAGGATGCTTTGCGTGTCCTCCCCATCCTCCACGCAGATGATTAACAAGATGGATACCGAAGGGTCTGGAACTGCGCCGACAAGGGAGCTCTTACAGACACTGGCGCTCGTGTGTTTATCTGGTGCCGAAGACATGGTGATACCACAACACTCGGATGTCGTTGTCTTGCTTTGTGGGGCCCAGCATCACACTGGGCTCATCGGGACGATGTCCACACTGAAAAAGATGTGTTATTATAGGAAGACTGATCCCGGGAGCCCGCAGGGCACCTGGTGTCCGCACTGGGCCGGGCTCTCGGGCTCCCTCCTGAACGTCTTGCCTGTTTGTCAAGCCGAGCATCTGCTTTGGCTTCTCGCTTCCTTCCCAGTGCGGTGATGGCCCCTGGAGCTGTGTGCGGCTTCTTGGCCTCTGGCTGGTAATGTCCCTGTGGGTCTGCGCTTTCTCCATGGGGCTGAGGTCTCTGGGGACAGTGGCCGGGTCCCGGGCAGTCACTCCTGCCTGCTGTCTTCCCTCTGGGACCGTGGCTGTTCTGGATTGAATGACCTGGTAGCCATGCGCTACCATTTTGACTCTGCAGACCCCGGACACACCGTTCTGCTCCTTCCTTCCTTCCTTCCTTCCTTCCTTCCTTCCTTCCTTCCTTCCTTCCTCCCAGAAGCCCCCTGCACCTCAGCGCCTCTCTGCTTGATGTTCCCCCATTAGGAACCTGTGACTGTCAGGGGAAGGAGCGTCTGCCAGGCTACCTCAAGGTGCCCAAGGCCAGGCTGCTGGGAGGCCTGCAAAGCCTCCAACAGCTCTTCCTTCGCCCCATTCCACCTCCCGGGAGTGGCTGCTGAGCCGCTGGGCCTGCCCCTTGGGACAGCCAAGGCTCCTCTCCACCCCCACCCTCCCGCCAAGCCTCCCCATGGTCTATTTACCTGCATGTTTAACTTGCACTTCTGTGGGCTCCAAAGTCTTCAGGGTTCAGAGACTGTGCTGTTTGTCTTTTTATTATTGAAAGCCCCGCAGAGCATTTAGCACAAAGTAAACCTCAATAAACGCTTCATGAATGAATGGATATTTGAATCAATAAGCAGAGTCTCCCTTAGTGGGTCTGCTTTGCTGCAAGAAGGAGGATGATGTGAACAAACGTACATTGAGCACCTACTGTGTACCAAGACATGCTCACCCACTGAGCTGGGATGCAACCTGCTCGCCCAAGAGGCCGGTGGCTGTCGAGTGCTGCAGAAGGAGCGGGTCCCGTGGCTTGTCATGATGAGGCACGGACCTAGATAAACTCTTCAGTGACACAGTCCGATCTCTGCTTTCTGCCCACTCTCTGCTCTGCTCCTTAGGCAGTGGTGATTTTATTTTTCTAGCTGCAAACTATGGATACATGGTAAAGAAAAAGGAGATTGCTCTGAGCCTACCAACCCCAATAAAACCTCAGATCTGTTCTTTGCCTCTCGCTGGACTTCCCGTATTCATTTACTAGGGCTGCTATAACCGTGTGCCACAGACAGGTGGCTTGAACAACAGGAATCTGCCTCACCCTTTCGGAGGCCAGGGTGAGCGCAGGGTGTCGGTGGCAGGTTGCTTCCTCCTGAGGCTGTGAGGGAGACGTCTCCCCCTCTCTCCTGACTCCTGTGGTTGCTGGATCCTCAGTGTTCCACGGTTTATGGAGGCATCGGCCCTTTGTCTTCATGCGACCTCTGCTTGTGTTCATATGCCATTCTCCTGAGTATGTTACCTGTGTTTCTCTTACTTATAAAGACACTCACCAGACTCAAGCAGGGCGAGCATCTCCTCCAATCCAGCTTCATCTTATACAGCGACCTCATTTCCAAACAAGGTCACACAGTCTGAGATATGTGGAGTTAGGATTTCACCCTATGAGTTTTAAGGCACATGATCCAACTCATAATACCTTCCTAATTTTCCTTAAGATATTAAATATTACCTTCCTATCCTCCTCACAGTGCCCGTGTGTGTGTGTGTGTGTGTGTGTGTGTGTGTGTGTGTGTGTGTGTGTGTAAAATGTATTCATTCTCCTCTCATGCACAGTTGAGGACGCAGAGAATAAAGAAGACAACTTCCAACACTGCCACTGCCTCAGCGAGCTCACGTTTAAGCAGGGGAGGGAAGACGATTGCATTTAGAAATTTTGTGTCCCCACCAAAAAAGAAAAAATAAGGCTCATAAAACGGGCTGGAGTCTGGCTGAATGTGGGGCAATGTTGTGCCAGTTTAGAAAAGTAGGTCTAGGGAGGTCCCTCAAAGGAGGCAGGGGGGCCAGGATCCCTGGGAAGGCTGCTCTGGGCAGAGGGCACTGCCTGGTCCAGCGCCCTCAGCAGGGCCGGCTCCCGCTCCTCTGGACCTGTGAGGCTCTCATTGTCTGAAGCCATGGGGAGGAGGAGCGGGGACTGGCTGAAGGTGAGAGTCGGATCCCGAGGAGTCAGAAGTCTGGCCAGCGGTGACATTTCACTGTTGCTGGAGTGAGTATCCCGGAGGGGATGGAAGCAGGCATGCTGTGGCTCACAGTCTGGAGGTTGCTCAGGTGCCCTGGGTCGCCTACTTGCATAACTGAGAGGAAGGCCGCAGGCGGGTGGAGGGCTACTTTTAGATCACCTCTAGGGCCCAGCTTTGACTAAAATAGACATCTCGCAATGCTCCTTCTGCAGGCCAAAGAGCAGAGACCTGCCCTTGTACTCTCCCGAGACCCTGGGAGGGGAACTGGGTGAAATATGCCAAGTCCTGGCTTCCACGTTTCGAAGGAAGACTGCACACATTCACTTCCCAGCTGAAGCCTTCCCAGTAAAAGGCAATACATTCTCCAACCCCAACCTCCATTCCCTTCCCTACCCTAGGCGAGCTGCCCATAGGGAAATGGGTCACAGGTAGAAAATGGCTTGAGGGAAACAGACTTGAAGTGGACTCAGCCCGCTGCTGGTGCTGGAGAGAGGCTGCGGATGGAGGGGTGGCACCCGCAGCCCGCAGCCTTGGAACACAGTGACTTCTGTGCTCTGACCTTGGGCCTGCTCCACCTGCCCTAGGGGGCGGCCTGAAGACCTGCCCGACTGTGGGCTTACACATGGCTTTGGCGCCCAGACCAAGATGTAAATCACCCTGTGTGCTGGTTACCGTTTTGTTCCTTCTGAAAGAAATGGACGTCCTTCATATCATGGATTCCTTTTAGGGCATGACTTGGGGAATTCTAAGCAGAGACTCTGACAAATGTAAAAAAAAAAGAAAAAAATCCCATCATGGAAGCTGATTCTGCCCCGCTGTCCCTTCCACAGAGCTAGCACATACTAGACACGTTTCCTTGGGTGGGGACGCCAGGTCCCAAGGCCCCCACTTCCTGTGATTCATAGAGCAGCCATCCCCGGCCAAAACAGAACATTAGCGCTTATATAATTCTAAATGTCTTAAAAGTCACACTGAAAAAAGGAAAAGAAAATGGGTTAAGTTAATCTGAATAATATATTTTATTTAACCTACTATATCCCAAATGTTACTATTTCAATGTATAATTAATATAAACCATCATTAGTGAGACTTGTACTCTTACCAAGTGTGCCTTCCATGTCCAGCGTGTGCTTTACACATGAGCTCACCTCCACACATTTCAAAGGCTCAGAGCCCCTGTGGCTGCCGGCTACCATGTTGGACAGCCTGCTCTGGAGCGAGCCAGCAGCCCAGCTTCCGGCCTTTTCTGTCTGTGTTCTTGGAACTCAGTTCCTATAGGAGTGCTGCTTGCGTGGCACAGCAGTGCTTTGTCCTCTGCAGAGATTGAGCCCTTCTATAGAGGGCTTCTCTTTATCCTTCTCAAAACATGTGGCTCTGATGGGACAGCCCATTAAGGAACCAGTGACCCCTGGCCTCTGATTGGTCTAGCCATGGGGTCGTGACCTCAGCTGCCCAATTAGCATTCTTCCAGTGATCTTAACAGCTGGGGAGAAAGAAATCTGTCTTATTTGGTTAAAAAATACTAAAACTGAAGGACAGAGCTCTTGGTGGTGTATGGTGACCTAAAGGGCCAGCTGGCTAGAGGGGAGTGAGGACAACTAAGAGAGAGAGACAGAGAGAAAGAGAGTGAGAGTGAGAGAAGAGAGAGAGAAAAAATAGAGAAAAAAATATAGAGAGAGAGACTATGTGATGTAGTGTAGCCATTTTACTCTGTTTTATGAGTTCCTTTTTTTGTTAAATAAATTTTTATTGGTGCATTGTAGTCATACATCTTAATGGGATAAAAAAAAACTTGTGGAGATATACATGCACACATCACCCAATCAGCCCCTACCCAATCCCTAACCCTTCCCTCCCCCTTCCTCCTTTACATGCTTAGTTTCCTGATTAACTTTAATATGTTTGTTTGGTTTTTTCTTCCATATATGGTCAAGTTATTTTTGACAAGGTTTCCAAGAACATTTGATGAAGGAAATAATAATCTTTTCACTAAATATTGTTGAAAAATAATAACTACATGAAAAAGAATAAAATTGGGCCCTTACCTAACACCATATTCAAATATAAACTCAAAATAGATAAAAGACCTAAATGTAAACTTTAAGACTATAAACTTTTAGAAGAAAATCAGGGTCATAAAACTTCACAACACTGAAATTGGCAGTGATTTCTTGGATATGATTCCAAAGGCACAGGCAACAAAAGAATAAACAAACAAACTTTATAAAAATAGAAAAATATTGTACATCCAAAGACAATGTAAACAGAATTAAAAGTTACTGATAGAATGGATTAAATATTTCCAAATGCTATATCTGAAGGTATATTAATATTCCAAATATAAATCTCCAAAGATTTTATATAACCAATAAACACATGAATATCACTCATCATTATCATAACATAACTAATCATTAAGGAAATACAAATTAAAAACTAGAGTGAAATACTACTTCACATTTGTTAGGATGGCTACTTAACATGAATTACCTTGCTCCAGCCCTTTACCTTGAGTTTTTTACTATCTTTACTTGTAAAGTGTGTTTCTTGTAAGCAGCAGATGGATGGATTCTGGTTTTTAATCCATTTTGTCACTTTATGTCTTTTTATTGGGGAATTGAGGCCATTTACATTCAGTGTGATTATTGAGAGATAACTTTTAATTCCTAACATGTTAAGATTTTATTTCTGCTTGATATTCTGTGTATTCTTCTTTGCTTAGTTGTCTGCCAGATGGAAAATCTAGTTTCTCTAGTTCTGGTGTGTATTACCTATTTCTTCTTTGTAGTTAATCTCCTTGAATATTATCTCTAGTGCTGGTTTTGAAGACATAAATTCCTTCAGTTTCTGTTTGTCATGGAAGCTTCTTATTTCCTCATCTAATTTGATAGATAGTTTTGCTGGGTAGGAAATTTTTGGCTGGAAGTTGTTTTCTTTCAGAGTTTGGAATATGTTACTCCAAGCCCTTCTGGCTCTCATGACTTGGTTTGGGAAGTCTGGAGTGATTCTAATTGGTTTGCCTCTGAATGTCACTTGGCCCTTTGTTTTTGTTGCCTTTAAGATTCTCTGCTTGGCTTCCACATTGGTCATTTTGACAATTATGTGGCGTGGGGAACCTTTTTTCTGATCCTGTCTAAAGGGAGTTCTATACGTTTCCTGAACCTGTGTATCGACCTCTTGCTCTATGTTTGGAAAATTTTCTGCTATTATTTCTTTCAAGACATTATTGATCCCTTTGGTTTCACCTTCTTTTCCCTCCTCTATTCTGAGTATTCTTAGGTTAGCTCTCTTAAAATGGGCCCATATTTTTTCAATGCCAGATTCCTGCTGTCTGATTTTTTTCTGAGTTATAAATTTTTAGAGTGATCATCTTCTAGGAGCAAGATTCTACTCTCCATGTGGTCTAATCAATTGTTTATAGTTTGAATTGATGCCTTTACTTCAATGATTGCATCCTTTATTTCTTTTAGACTCTCTCTAAATTTTTTTAGAAAGTCCTGTATTATTTCTACAATTATATTCCTGATTTGATCTTCTGGAGATCTCTGAATTTCTGTGTTACCAGGTTCTGATATTATGGGGTTGTGGGCATTCATTGCTCTATTGTTGTTCCTCTTTCCCATAATTTCAGAAGTTTGTGCCTTCTCTGGGTTCTTCCCTGGGTCACTATGACTTCACTTAGGGTGCTCTGGATCTTGAGTTTGTTGTAAGCTCAGCCACCACTGCTCCTTTACTAGGTTGTATCGTAAGTCTCAGACCCAGGGAGTTAATTCAGGCTGCATGAGACTGTGGGGGTGCTGGGTTTGGCATTTTCCCATGGGGAGCTGCGACTAGGGTGTGGTATCTTTGCCACCACTACTCCTTCACTGGGTTGGACTGCAAAATCTCAGACCCAGGGAGATTATCAAAGCTGCACAAGTCCCTGGGGGTGTAGTGCTGGGATTTCTCTTTTAGGGGCTGCAATTTCACTTACAGTTATTGTGTGTGCTGATCTGGAGTTGTCGTGAGCATGGTGAACTCTCCGCTGCTGCTGGCAATATGACACCGCTGCCATGTCCTCAGCCATGAGGCAGGCGTATTTCTTTTATGGTTTTAGCTCTGGTCTGAGTCCCTGGAAGGCGTGATGAGCTTGGCCACTGGGAATTTTAGACGTTCTTTGCGCTAAAAGAACTGCTAAATTACACCCGAATGATCCGCAGCTGCTCACTTCAGCTCCTTGTTTACCTTTCCTCTCTGGATCCTGGTGCTGTGAGGCATGATGGCGCTGGTGAGGCTCCGTAAAGTGGGCCAGTTTCTTTTCTGGTCTCTGGTTGTTCTTCTAGTCTTCTTTTTCTCTGTCCCTTGTGTTTACATTTTTTATTTCTCTGCTGATATGTTTTCTGGCTATGAAAAGCACTGATTTTGTGGCAATAGAGATCGAGTGTTAGCAGGACTCATAAATGCTGCTTTTCTTGGTCGCCATCTTCCTGGAAGTCTATGAGTTCCTGAACTAAGAATTTCCTATGTCCACTCAAAACTGGTTTTCAGTCCTTGTGAAATCTTGGCTTATACTGGGTACACATAATTTTCAAGTTCAGCAGAGTGAGACGGTTGTAAGCCAGGGCGTGTGAGTGCGCATCTCGAGGGACACAAGGTTCTTGTGCCAAGGCTCCCACCTTCTTGCCAAAGCTAGGGGGCTTGGAGGAAACACAGACCATTTTAACCACTGACTGAGAACAGGCTTTAGTGCTGTCTCATATCCCATTATGCTGCATTAGAAGGGAAAAGCAGCCCGGTGAGGATGACATTTTGAACAGTAGGCTTCAATTTGCTGTCCACCAACGCGCCGTGTTAAGTGAAATGAACTTTTCCTTATTACAGCCTCAGCCTCTGCTGAGAAGCAACTGTCTTTCTACCAAATGGTGTAGGGTTTCTGTGAAGTGTTTACTTGCCTAATTAATCAAACCCTCTCTCAACTCAGCTGCTTTGTGCTTGAGAGAATTTTAGCTTCTAACTTTTATTAAAATAGAAATAAACATGTCACTTCAAGTGCAATTGTAGGAGTAATAACAGCAAATTGTGGTCTTCTTTTTTCTTTTGGAGACTTTAACTCCATCCTGGTAAAAGAGCCTCAAGCCAGCCTGGTGGTGAAGACACACTTTTGCTATAGAATTTCTCTTAATACGCGGTAATAAACTTTTGTCAATCTTCTTTTTATATCCACCCAAGCAATGCTCAGCTACATAAACCCCATTTTCCCTATGCTATTGAATCCAAGGATCCAGAGGATTGTATACAGCAGAATTATAAATACTGCTGCTCATGCTGTTCTTTAGAATGTTCAAATCCTATCTGGTTGTTTCGTTCTCCCTGGCCTTGGAACACTTGAGAGCCAGTTTTGTCCTGAAGCATGATGCTTGGGGTGCTTTATGTGACTCAAAAGTCATATAGCCCAGCATGTGAGGCAGGGGAGGTATCAGAATGGGTGAAACAGACCAAGGGCATTAGCAACACACATTAGCTTTTATTTTGGATAATTTCGCTTTTTTATTTTTAATGGCCACAATATACATGTTCATGGGAGATAATACAATATTTTAGTACATGGGTGCGATGTGTGAAGTAGTTGACCTACCCACCACCTTAAACATTTGTCATTTCTTTGTGTTGGGAACATTTAAATACTTCATCTATCTTGAAATACACATTGAATTATTGTCACTGACAGCAATCATACGGAAAGCAGTCGCTTTGATGGCGTCTTCAGAAGTTTTTCAAAATCTTCTCAGCAGGGTCTGTTTCTCTTTAGGCCCTGGCTGAGAATGTTCTAGCATCATCCATGGTCATGAAGACTGCTCTCTGAAACCAGTCTCCAGGTCTCCTGCTCTTGGTCCCATCATCCCTTGCTGTCTTCTGTCTCTGGAAGCTTCTCTTGCAGCACCCTGGGGCTTCATACACCCCCAAGCCACTTTCCCCATCGTGGGCTCTGCATGCACCCTAGGCAGGGCTAAGGATGGGGAATTGTTCTGCAGAGGGGAGCATCCCGTGTTTCCTCCTACTTTAACACTGAGTCGGGGACTCTGGGAAGCAGATATTCTAGAAGCCTATGCCCTGGGGAGGCGCCCACAGATGCTCTGCAGGGGTCTTGTCTGCCTGTGCTCGGGGTCACTGTTCTTATGCCAGAAATGCCCCGGGCAAAGCATTACTGCTGCAAGGAGCTGCTCTCGGGTGTGGGGAGGACTTGGGGCTGGCATTTGAATCAGGGGGTCTCTCAGAAGCGCTCTATCTCTTTCTTGCGTGGACACCAGGCCCCCATTCTCTCCTCAACACCCATGGTCAGGTTCTCACCTCCTTTGCCTCCCCCATCTCCACAGTGGGTAAGAGGCACTTGCCTTTTTGGTGGGAAATTGCTTTCCTAATCTGTCTGCTCCAATTGTCAGAAATGCTCCCCAAGTGTTTCAGAAATGTTCCCCCAAGCTATTTATCCCTGACATTTCTATATATTAACCTCAATTTTGCCCTCCAGAATCCAAAGAATAAGCACACATCTATGCATGTTTTGAACAGAGCCGTCTTGAACTCCAGGCCTTCTCCTTTTAGTTCAAACATCCACATTTCTCTCATTCAGGCTTCATCTGCTGTATTTCTTCCAGTTTCCCTTGACTTCTCGTAATGTATGGACAAGTTTCGGGTTGTAAATATTTTGGGCTTTGTTATGTTAAGATGCATAATGTCCCCTGAAGAGCTCGTCTCGTAGTGTTCAGAGCTGCTGTAACTAAGTCATGGGCATTGTAGTCCCATCAGCAGACAGCTCCATTGGAATGGACTTGCTGGGTGGTAACCTAGGCAGGTGGGGCGTAGCTGGAGAAGGTGGGTCCTGGGGGTGTGGTCGAAGGGTTTGTGCTATTTCTTCTGGCCTCCCTGATGTGATATTAGAGCCCATATTTTCCCTCTCCCCTCTTCCTGCCACCATGCTCTAAAATCCACAGATCTGGACTGAACCCTCAAGTCTCCCCGATCCATCCTGACCCGGACTGAACCCTGAAATCTCCAAAAACTGTGAACAAATAAATCTTCCTTCTTCTGGGTCATTTGATCAGTTATTCTGGATCACAGAAGTTAGAACACTGTCTGACACAGGCTTCTGAGCTCTACGGTGGCTTGTCCACAGAATGGGAAAAGCTGGGGCCTTCTGCACAGCTATCCGAGACCTGCCACCAGGGTGGCCCTGGATCGGATGCACATTTTTGGAACTTCTGTTTAAGTTTCACCAAACAATCCTCTTGTCCTTTCAAACCCCACCTGGCATTTAGCAGAACCCTAAACCTCCCTGAGCTCTTCTCTTCCACAACCGCTTCCCATCCTCTGTGTGGGTCCACTTGGGGAACTCGGCTCCTCTCCTTGGGTAGACACAACCATCCATTACTGTGTCTTACTTAACTGGGTGCTGGGAGTTCTGGCTCCTAAGACCCTCTGTCTCTCCAGCTTGGGCTCCCTCATCTTGTCTTGCTTGCTTTCTGACTTTCTTGTCTGTTCACATCATCTCCCTTCTCATGGTAAATTCTTTTTATATGCAGAATGGTTATGATTTCCCTCTTCTTCTCACCCCGACACTGGGTTATGGGGACTGGTTGAGCAACGGGACTTTCATTTCAGAGTAGCTTCCTTTTCCTTTCTTATCAATATCCAGGAGAAGGGTTGGGACAGACACTGAGCTCCACGACCCTACAGATTGCTCTCTGGTTCTCACCCACTAAGGAGACAGAAAGGACTGCCATTAGTAGGTTAATTTGGCTTCAAATAACAAGTGTTTCCATCCATCACACTGTCAATTAATCAACACTGGATGGCCTAGAGGCATTATTTTTCTTCAAGGAAGTCTCTGGAACATTTCAAGGAGCCTCATTGGCTCCCAGAGATAAAGGTAAAGTCAGAGGAAACTTCTGGCTTCACAGAGTGTCATTCGTCTTGGAAGCATTCTTTCCCACTTCTACCCAAGGTCAGAAATGATTTTTAACTGTGTTAAGATTTGCACTCTTTAAGGCTCCAGAAATACTGTGCTGGAAGAATTAAAATCCCAAATGTCTCAGAACCACTGCAGGCTAAAGACATTGTAGTTTTGTTACTGAGGAAAAAAAAAATCTAATAAGCCGTCTAGTTCCGCTTCCTCTTAGTTGACTTAAAACCCATTGATTTTGGAGGTGACACAGCTGGACAACACAGTGTCACCCCCACTAGCTTTGCTGTAGGCAACGCCTCTGGCCTGTGGGTCATGATAATGGTGGCCTCGTCACTGTCCAGAGGCCAGGGGCCAAACTCTTCACTTGGGCCTGCCGGGGTCCCAGGGGGACTGGAATAGGCCCTGTTGTCTTCATACGGGGTCTGTCTTCTGCGCTGTCCTAACCTGTGGGTCATATTCCACTCAGCTCGGCATGAAGATCCACTGAAGGTCTGAGAAATGTCCAGATTCACAACATCATGTTAACTTGACCTAGACTTGCCTCTCTCTCCTCCCCAATTCGGGGCTAAAGACATCTGCCAGCTGCCATGGCTGGAAACATCAGACCATGAAAGAAGCAAAAAGAGGTGGTACCGAGTTCCCGGAAGACCTCTGCCTATTTCCGGAAAAGCATGAATATTCCTCCCCTTACTGGACTATTTGAATCTCTTCTTCATTATCCCCATCCTGTGTCTACAATTCCTCGACCCCTGGAGCTGAGAACCTGATCTGCCAGCAAAGCTCCCTCCTCTTCATGCTGTGGCATGGAATAGGCTTTTTACTTCCCCAGCAGCTGCCTCTTGAACACTGGTTCCTCCACGGCTGAGCATCCAGACCTGGTGCAGTTACAGTTGGAAACCATTCCTTTGCATACCAGGGTTCAATGTTGGATTTTCTGGAACTGAGACGGTGGTTCCTTCAATCTAACCAGTCTCAACCGCGTGCCTCTAGGGAGAATATAGTTGTGCCTTTTCTGTCAAAGGAGTTATAAAATTAAACCACAATTTTGTAATATGGTAGAAACTTGTATTCCTTTGCAAAATTAGCATCTCTTAGGAGATTGCAGGAGCTGTAACTCCCACCAACAGGAACTCAGTGCAGGAGGAGCATCGTGTCAGGAATCTAAGGCCCACTGGTTCTTTGACAGGAGTGCTTTCTCACATACCTAAGGCACCCTTTTTTTGCAATAAAGTAAAATCGCCTTGCCAAGCAATTTTCGAACACGTCTTTCTTTGTCTTTTCTTAAGCCCACGAAGTTAATTCTAACACTATAAATCAGGAGCTGGGTACGGATTAGAGCACACAGGAAGGAAACAGAGTCTTTGCCATCATCTCTGAATTTGTGACATCCTAGAGAATAAAGACGCCAAGACAATCAACACGGTGTGCTGAAGGTGACAGTAGGGATGGCGGGAACCACAGCGCAGTTGTTCCCCTTAAGGTACATGCTACGTCTTCTCTCCACGCGTGAATTGAGGGTGGGTATCAGACTTCACACACCCCACGACGACCGTCTCTGGGTGCTTCAGATTTATTGTTCCGACTGGACATGGAATTTTCCTCCCTTTACATTTTTCCTGGGTTATGACTGGTGTGAAACAAGGCCACTCATTTCTATAGATTTATTTTGTAACCAGACACCTTATTAAACTCTTTTATTGTGTTTTAAAATTTGGTAATAGCTTTTCCACCAGAGGCAATTTCCACTAACCTCAGGCTGAAGCTCTCTTTCCAGAATTGCCTTGTCTCTCCAACCACGTCGAAAGTAAAAATTGTGTGTTATAAAACCCTTTAGCAATAACTCTTGCCTGCTCCCTGCAATAAGCCCACTTCATAGGGCACATCGTTCTAATTCATCAAAATCGTGCCTTCTCTTGAATTCTTCTCTGTACGCACCTGGTGAGGCTACCCCTTCTGTCCTTACTCGGGGAGCCTGGTATTTCTTCTGTTCAGAGAAATGTCAATAGTACCTCGACAGGAGGTAGAAACTAATGCCTGTAAGGGAGTGAGTGCAGACTACAGCATGGGCTCTGAATCAACTGTGGGATGGCTTGGCTTCACCAGGGCAAGAAAAAAGAAAGCGGAGCAGTACTCAAGCAGGTGTGATGGCATGAGCCTATTTGTGTGGGGAGTGATACAACTCTGTTTTTGATAAATAAAAACCTCAGTACAGGCTTAACAGAAAGCCCTCAGTGCTCGATGTGAACGAGACTCCTGTGGACATTACCAAGGAGGTGGAATGCTACGCCTCCATGTCCATGAGGGCCCACCCATGAGGCTACAGGAAGTCAGGAGAGAGGGGCACAGCTGTGGGATTCACAGGCATCACGCAGAGGCTCAGCCTGCCACGGGCTGTGTTCCACCAGGTCTCCCAGGAGCAGAGGGCCCAGACAATGTGTGCCTTATACTTTGTCTATTTTTGTAGAATGGTGACAGTGGTTATTTGTGGTCTGCTGCTTTGTGGCACTCTCTTTCTGGGTCCCATCTGTCAACTCAGTGGAGCAACAAGCCCAGGGCTGTGTGGCCAGGCTTGTTGGCTTCAGACTGCTGGTTGTGCTTAACCTCATGGACATGGCGTACACCTCTGTATCCAGCCTCCCGCCGATGGATCCTGCAGACAGGAGTCTGAACTCCAAGCTCATTGTCTACTAGTAATGGCTCAGGAAAGCGTTCTTTGTGGCTAATGTGTGAATGTATTGGATTTGCATTCATTTGTGAGCTCAACTATTTAACCAGTGGGTCCCAGGCATAAAAGATACGTGTCCAGGTTCTCAGTTAGCTCCTGTCTGGAGAAGGGACTAGAGGACCACACATAAAATGCAAAGTAAATCCACGGGCACTGACATAGTAACTCCATGACGCAGGCATGTAGACAGCTCCACCAGACCACGCAGGAGAAAGCAACTATATATTCTAGAGCACTGGGCAAGACGCCACATGGAAATCGTTGTGGGTAGGCCTGGGAGGATTGGCCTTGTGAAATGTGCCAGGAGAAAAGATGCGAGTTGTCATTTCAGATGGAAGGGAAACAGGAGACAGGGTCATGGTGCAAGAGCAAATTGAGACGTCACCATGGGGGAAAGGTGGAGTCGAGCATTGGAACACTGGTGAAAACGGGTTCCCACTAATTTCTGCAGAAGTTTATTATAAAGAGGAACTGTAATAGTCTTTATGCCTAGAATCAAGGCCGACAACCCTGCTGCTGCCGAAGCCCCCGCTGTCTGTGGTGGTCCCTCTCAGTTGCTTTCCCTCCTCCCCGGGTCCGGCAGAGTCTCACACAGACTTTGTGTTCCCTGAATATTTATTGGACGAAACAAACAAACCCTTTAGTAGTCTAATTTTATGCACTCAGCAATTCTAATATTTATGCTAGCCAAAGCGGTGTCCCAGGAGCATGTGACCTTCTTGGATAGGATATAAAAATCCTCATTGAGTCCCTGGTGCACACAATAATGTGGGTTCCCATGTTTAGAGATCTCAGGATTATTACACATGTTAATGAGGAGGCAGATGTAAGAAAATCCATGTAACACGCTCAGCACCAGACTTGAACGACGTCCAGTGGCTCAGTGGCTGTGGACTTTGTGTCTGTTTTATAGAGACAAAGCCTTTCCTTGCATTTTTGAAGGAATGCACTTTTTCTTGCCTAAAAGCTGGCAGTGCATGGTGCGACATTTCTAGTCACTGAATGCACCCTGGGCTGAGTCCCAAGAATCCGTAGATAATGGAGCGATGGTCAGCTGGGACCTACTGCACGCTGAACATTCACCCGGACAGCCCCTCTCAGGATCAGTTGATGACTGGCCTTAGAATGGCTGCCTCGCCTACAGCTGTCCGACAGAGTGTGTTTGTTGCTACCACTCATATGATAACCCTTTGGGGAGGAGGAGCTGTTGCCTAAAGCTGCTGGAGCTGTTTTGAAAAAAGATGCTGTAAAGACATATATATGTGCCCACAGGTGGATAAGTGTAGTAGAGCCGGCCGCCCACCCACGGTGGTGGCAGGCAACTGGCCCCAGCCTCCAAACGCATTGCGCTTGATTTCCTTGGGAATTCCCCACTGTGCTTAAGTCTTTGATTCTATAAGCAGAGTTCTGCCTTAAAATGTGAGTGACCTCTGAGCCAGCAATTTCACCCCAGAGCAAATAACAAAGGTTGAGATGGAAAGATGTTCCCTCAGTGATTACCGGAAATGGAAAAATAGTCAAGGCACCCAAATGCTCAGCAAGGAGAAACACATCATGGCATATCAATAAGTTACTGACGCAGTAAACTAAAAATGTTTGAAGAACATTTTTTAAATGCAATGTTTAGCCGGGTGTGGTGGCGCACTATTGTAATCCCAGCATTTGGGAGGATAAGACAGGAGGATCATGGTTCACGGACAGCATCAGGTAATTAGTGAGGCCCTCTGCAACTCAGTGAGACTGTTTCAAAATAAAGTATAAAAAATAAGGCTGGGAATGTGGCGCGGAGGCAGAATGCCCCTGGGCTCCATCCCCAGTGCTGCCAAAAATAAATAAACAAATAAATGAATAAATAAATAAAAACACGGACGAATATCTGTAATAGCTACTTAAATTACATGAGGAAGGAAATAAAATCGCACTTACTTCAAGATTAGGATTGTGTAACATGTACAGCCACACATGTGTGCCTGTATATACATACCTGTGCACATGCACCTTCACGCTCAGCTTGATTCTGACCCTAATCAGGGTGGGCTGTGCCATCCCACCTCCGGGGGTTTACTCCATTCAACTGCAATCAGTATGTAGGAGACATATATATCAGCACTTCCATGTTCTTTGCAACACTAATGGGATAAAGCTAATTTACCAGGAATAGTGGGATCTGCGAGTCTTTGTGTATGTGATATTAGGGATTGAAGTCAAGGGTATTCTACCTCTCAGCTCCACCCTCAATCCCTTTTATTTTATTTTTTTTTAATTTTGAAACAGGGTTTCGCTAAGTTGCTGAATCTGTCCTTGAGCCTGAGATCCTCCTGTCTCAGCCTCCCAAATACCAGGATCAACGGTGTGTGCCATCATGTCTGGCTCCTCCACGATTCTTGCTTGGGCCAAGGTTGGATGACACAGGAGTGGGATGTGGGGCTGGGGCTCCGTACCCAGCCACAGCACTGTCTTGTCCTCACCTTGCCGGCGTGCTGAGATCTGTGGGTGGAAGACCAGGCTGTTCCGCCTCTGGTGCCATCCACTCCAATAGCCCTTGGTTAGATGCAGAGGCCCGGGGCTCGGGTGCTTGGTGACTCTCTCTCTCTCAATTATGTGGGCTGTAGGGACCCTCCATTCGCCCTTCTAATCCCACCCCAAGCAGGCACACTGAAATCTAATCATGAGCAAAGCAATTGGGGTCTATGCAGGAAAACTCGCCTCCTCCCCACTCCTGCCCAGAGGCTGGATTCTTCCCTCGTGTTCTCTTAAAACGAAGCTCCAGTTCTGTTGCATATGAATAAAAGGTTTAATACTGCTGAAGCCTGACCCTACATCTTATACCAAAATCATAGAGACGTGACACTTTGGAAAGGAAAAAGTCATACCAGTGCACACCTTCGTCCCTATTTCAGGTATTTCATAGCTCTTGGTGTTCATCGGGCTTGAACAAGAAAAGCAATTTGAGTTATTCAAATTTATATAAAATACTTACGTGTACCCATAACCTATGTAAGCATCCTGCCTCATTTCTGTGCCCTGTACTTCTGAGCCATACCCCAAGGCATCCCTCCTTGTCACACCACCCATTTTAAAGATGGCGGTGCTGTGGTTTGAATTGGCCCCGAAGTTCATGTGCTGGAAACTCACGAGCCCATACCCCAGAGCGGCAGCACCGAGGGGTGGGATCCTTAAGAGAGCTCTGATCTCATGGATGGATTAAGGTTGGTATGTGGAGGCAGGTTTGTCATCTCCAGGGCGGGTTTGCTGTGCACCTCAGCTCATCCCCTTCTACTTCTCCTTTTCTGTCTCTTTTCTCACCATATGAGGCTATCACGGGGACAAGGGCCCCTTAGCCTTGGACTCGCAGCATTCAGAATTGTGAGCCAGGTAAACTTCTTTATAAATTACCCTTTCTGTGGTATTCTGTTGTGTAGCAGAAAATGGACATTTGATTCAAGAGAAAACTCTCCAGAGTCCTTGGGTCGCAGTACTGCCGAGGTCTAAACACGCCGTCTGCTGTGTTAAACTCACCGTGGGGTTGGTGAGTTGTTAGAAGCTTGTGTCAGCTGGACTGTTTGAACACCTACAATGGTCTTAGAGGCTTTAGGTGAACACCAAGCCTGGGGACCCTGCCCCTGGGAGCCCATTTGAAGCACAGAGGAGCCTTTTCTAAGTCCAGCTGCCCCGACCCCAGGTGAACCCAGGATCTGCTCATTCCTGGGCAGTCGCAGCTTATGAAAACTGCCCCATGGGTCTTGGATATGCAGGGCCGCCCAAGGACTTCTGAGGCAGGAGGTACAAGTTTTCAGCCAGTCTTTTGGTCATTTGTAAAATCAAAACCAATGAATTACTAGAGCATCTGGGTGAAAAAAGGAAGACCTATTGGAAAAATAATAAGAAAGGTGAACATTTTTTAATTCAATGTGTTGGGTTAAATTAACGTCGAGGGCAGGCTCACCAAAGTTGCTGGGAAGACACTGTTGGCACTCTGCAAGGCGCTGTGTGAACCGGCACGGTGGGAGGTCCTACAGAGTAGGCCCGGCTGACTGGCTCCACCTTTGAGCGAACCCGGCTCCCCATCATCAGCACCTCTTTATCCACCAAGCCGAGGCCAGTTAGGCCAATGGCCAGTGGGTGCGGGAGACTCTTCCGGAAGGGTCTTGCATGGTGTGGTGCAGAAACTGTGCAGAGGCAGCTGGAGCTCTCGGCTGGAGGCCCACTCTGTGCAATCATCTGTGTCTGCCTGCCCGGCCCTCCCCTGCTGCCCCTCTCCTCCCCTCCCCTCCATCTGCTCTCCCTCCCTCCCAGGTACAGCTATCTTCCCTCTCTGAAGCAGGGTGCCCACCCACGTCAGCCCTGAGGGATGCAGCTGCCCCCACCACCCACGGAGAGAGCAGCCCAAGCACGGAGGAGCCTCCCCCTCCAGGCCTGGAGATCATAAACACCCCACCTCTGCACCCCAGCTCCTGTCTGTCATCTCTTCTCCTGCCTCCGGCTTTCCCTCCTTCTCTCTCAGGGGAGTCTGGGCTCATCTGTGCAGTTTACTGAGCCCTGTGCTAGGGAGTGGACCGAAACCGGGCGTGGCAGCTCAGCGAGGCTCCAGGGGCCAAGGTGAGAATCCCGGCTGTGACAGGGGTACAGGCACTGCGGGGGCCCTTCTGAAGTGGTCAGATCCAGAGCCACGTCCTCCTGAATGGGCCCGGTGCCCTCACAGGGCTCCGAAGAGAACAGAGTTGGCATCTCCTACCTTGTGAGAAGGTTGTGTACCAGGAAGCCAGCTCTCACCAACACTGCACCCACCTGCCTGGATCCTGGACTTCCGCCTGGATTTAAGAGATAAATAGCAGTTGCTTATAAGCCACACCTGGCTTGTGGCATTTTGTTATAACAGCACAAACAGACTAAGACAGCAGGGGTAGTAAAGATGGGAATGACGACAATGTAATCATCACCAGCGAATACACGCATTGAGCACATCTCAGTGACATGTATGGACAGTTCATATTTAGTCCACGTAGAGATCTCGTGCACAGGCGCTGGTTGAATCCAACTCTCTTTAAACAGTGAGTCAGGCGGAGAGGCGTTGTAGGCCCAAGACCTACTGGGTGTCCAGTCTTGATTTCAGTCTCTTGTCCTGCTTTATTCCCTCTCCTGAGCAAAGCCACGCTTACCTGCTGTCCATGACGTCTCTCTAGCCTACAGGTGTGCACCAAGGTGTAGAGAGAGGCAGGTACCGGAGAGATGTTCTGGCCCGTCCAGGTGGGGCTTTGGGCCTGGCTGGGAGCATAGTGGGTGGGTGCTGCTTGCCCGGGGCCCCAGCAGCGGGGGAGTTGGCTGTAATTACTCTTAATCACATCAAGGAATCCGAGGCATGAGCCAAGAAAATATCTCTAAACTGCTCGCAAGCCAAAGGGGCATTCTTCGGGAGTGGGAGGCAGGCAGACACAGAGGGAGCAGACACCTTTGGGGGATGTGGAGATGGGGGTGGGGGGAGCAGACACTGTGGGCTACGTGGGGAAGGGGCTCAGGGGATGTATGGCGGCCCAGTGCTTGTCCCGTGGTTCCGAGGACAGCCTACTCAGAAGCCCCTAGGGTGGGCGCTCTGCCACCTTGGCCCGTGCCTAGCGGTTGGGTCACAGCTGCCAACGGTGTAGGCACAGGCTTCAGGTTTCAAAGGCAGTCCCTGAGCTGCAGGTGAGTGATGGCCGTGGTACCCCAGCCCCTGGGGGGCCTGCCGCCATCGTGTCTTGGTGTTCTGTACCTCACCATGCCCAGCGTGTGCCTCGTGATGGGGTCCTGGTGTCCTCCACACTGCCCCCTCGCGGCGCTACCCCTCTCCCGCGTGTCCTCTCCAGGTGCCCCCACACCCGCACTTCCTCCAGGTTCCTGCTGGACCGGCCTTCCTCTTGTCCCAGAGGCCCCATCTGTGTAGAATGGAAGCTGCCCATCCCATCTCTTCCCCTCCCCTCCTCGCCCCTCGTCCTGCTGTGGTTCTTCTCGGAGCCCTCCCCAGACCCAGCAGATTCGAGTCTGGTCTTGTCTTTCCTTCTCAATCCCAGCTGAACGTCAGCCCCTGGAGGACCGGTGTGTGGTCAGCTCAGGCCGCTGTGACAAAATCTTACCCACGGGGAAGCTGGGGAGCGGCCGGTGTCGCTGCTCACAGTGGTGGGGGCTGGGAACTTAAGATTAGAGCCCCAGCGGCCCCAGGGTCTGCTGCGGGCCCAGCTATGGTTCACGGTTGGCATCTTCTCACTGTGTTCTCCGTGGTGGAAAGTTCCCTGGGGCCCCTTTAGTAGAACACAACTCCCCTCTCCAGGCTCGACCTTCACGACTCGAGCATGTCTCAGACGCCCCACCTCCTGACACCACCTCCTTGGGGGCTAGGGTTTCAGTACATACATTTTGGGAAGACACAAACATTCGGATATTTTTCACTCACATATCATTAAGGCCTGGAATGTAACAGGTGTTCCAAAAGTGTACAATTGTTGCAAGCAAAAATGCTAAAAAACAAAAACACCCAGAGGGGCGAGATGATTTACTGCAACCCAATCGGTCATAACAGAAGGCAAGAAAATGTACATTTCCAGGATGAGATGATGGGTTGATAAATTGTGGTGCGTCCCTGTAGTACTGGGGTGTCACATTCCCTACAAGGAAGGAAGCTGTCCGTAGACTACAATGGCCGACAGCAAAAATCCTCAGCCCAAGATCTTAAAGTTTCAGCAGATCTGATTTTGGTGGTAGATTGGACTTCTCCTTCTTCTTTTTCCTTTTCTCTCCTCCCTCCTCTTCCTCTTCCTCCTCCTCCTCCTCCCCTCCTCCTCTTCCTCCTCCTCCCCTCCTCCTCCTCCTCCTCCTCCTCCCCTCCTCCTCTTCCTCCTCCTCCCCTCCTCCTCCTCCTCCTTCTGTTCCTGCTTCTGCTTTTTCTTCTTCTTTGTGGTACTGAGGATGGAACCCAGGGGCATTCTACCTCTAAGCCACACCCCCCAGCCCTTTAAAAAAAATTCTTTATTTTTTTTTTGGTTTGTTTTTGTTTTGTTTTGGTGGTACTGGGGTTCCTGGAAACCCTTCTACCTCCGGGCTACACTCCCAGACCTATTTTATACTTTTTTTACTTGGAAACAGGGTTTCTTAAGCCAGCGCAGCTGGCTTTGAACCTGTGCGATCCTCCTGTCTCCGCCTCCCAAGCTCAGGGATTACAAGCGTGCGCTAAAATTCTTTATTTTGAAACAGGGTCTCACTAAGTTGCAGAGGGCCTCACTAAGTTACTGAGGCTGGCCATGAACCTGGATCCTCCTGTCTCAGCCTCCTAAATGCTGGGATTACAAGTGTGGATCACCATACCTGACATTCTTCTTCTAAGGCTACTGTTTATTGGTGAATAGAAAGCAAACATGTAATGGTGCTGGTTTCATGAAAACCCAGAGTATAAGAGAAAGTCATATTGATGAATTTCAGAGAAAAAGTTCCCTCCTGTGAATCAAGATGAGTTGTGTCTGAATTTTTAAAATTTTTCTATAAAAGGACTTAGAAACAGTGGCTGAGCCAGTATTCATTAGTACCCTTGGACCCCCGATTGTGGTCTCTAGATACCATTTCCCACTAAATGGAATCAGATTCCCTGGGGAAAGGTTGGTGTAGATTCTGGGGCAAGGAAAATGCCGGGCGCATCTAGGACTTGTCATCCCATTAGGCAAGGAACCTACCAGCACCTCCTGTGGTATACCCAAGGACCCAGGCAAGGAGAAGCAAAACTGCCATACAGGGACAGAAAGTAATCTGGTCCCTGGGGAACCCAGTTGGGGGACAGGGGCTGGCTAATGTCTACTGGAGACTTTGTGATGGCCAGGCAGGTGAGCACCTGTGGCCTCCCTGGAGCAGCTGGTAAGGGCAGACGTCAGGAGCAGATGTCTGGCTCAGGGCACTGAGCTGGGGTGCTGGCCTCAGCAGCCTCCTCTCTCCCTCCTCCTGGGGTGACGTTTCTTCTCTCTGTTCCTGGTCTGTACTGGGAACTGTCTGCCTGACTTTCCCATTCGAGGTCTCAAGACATCTACCTTGCCCAACCCCAAGGTTATTTCTTGAACTCTTTCCCTGTCCCCTGAAAATCAAAGTGACTGTTGGCTTTGCTACCTTGGAGAGACATGACCACAGCTAAAGCTCAGCTCCCTTGGTCGTCCTACAGGAGCGTGGAGCCATCCTGGGCTTCTTCCTCTTCTACTGCCCCCGACACCCCAAACCAGCTGCCAGCCCCACCTTCAAGCAGGTCTCAACTAGCCCCTTCTCCTCCTGGGTGACAAGACTGCTCTGCGCAAGCTGCCCACACATCTCCTTTGGACACTGCGGCTTTCCGGCTCGCCCCCTCAGAGCCTCAGAGCCATCCAGACCTTGCCACACCGGCACGGTGGCTCCCCACTGCACCTCTGCTGAGAACGTTCCCACGCCTCGTGGAGCCCTGCAGCCATCTCAGCATCTCTGCGTCTGCAGGTCCCTGCAGGCTTTGTTCCTCCTCCATCTGACATCCACCGTGTGTCCTAGTTCCTCCTCATCCATAAGGACCTTCCATGACCACCAGTCCCTCTGGGCTGCCTCTCCTTCCTTGCTCCAACCCCAGCAGGCAGGGCTCCGGCCATCCTTGCAAATCACCCCCAGCACCTGTCTGTCTTATCTCACTCCTGTGTGTCATCCTACATTTATTTATGGGTTTATTTGATAATGTCCATTATCCTGCAAGTCTGTGAGGGCCAGGGGGGAGGAGGCTGTCTATTGCCATCGCTCTATCCCTCATCAAGGGTCTCAGTAAACGGATGATGAGTGAGTGGGCGCGTGGAGGACCCCTTCCTGTGGCTGACGTCACACCAAGGCTTTTGTTAACGCCTCTAAGAGTCCCGGGTTCCTCTAAACTAAGGCTCCACCTTCTTTAGCCCAAGCTGTTCCCATGCTTACCCGTGACCGACTCCTCCAGCTCCCTTCAGCTCTTCCACCCTGTGCTCAGTCACTGCTTCCACAGCAGCCTGGCCACAGGTCATTTCCACGGGCTTTGAGGCTGTCCCCCTTAAAACCTTTACCTTCCTTGAGGGAGCAGCCCCGGGTCCATCTCAACTAACTATCTATCTATCTATCTATCTATCTATCTATCTATCTATTGTCTATCATCTATCTATCATCTATCTATATAGGTAGATATATAGAACATACATCTATGATAATATATTATATATTGAACATATATCAATAATATATCTAGATATATTTATCTAGATATAATCTAGATATATAATTATTATTGATATATATCTATAATATAATATATTATCATAGATATATTTATCTAGATATAATCTAGATATATAATTATTATTGATATATATCTATATATCCACATATATCAATAGATATATATCCTATATATCTATATATCTATATATCTCCCTCTACATACACATTGGGAGATATATATATAGAGAGAATATATTCCCTATCTATCTATCTATCTATCTATATCTATCTATCTCTCTCTCTATATATATATATATATATACTCTTTTTTTTGCGGGTCTGGGGATGGAACCCAGGGCATTCTACCTCCGAGCTATACCCCCTGCCCTATTTTTTATTCTTTATTTTGAAACCAGGTCTCACTGAGTTGCAGAGGGCCTCACTAAGTAGCTGAGGCTGTCCTCGAACCGCGATCCTCTGGTCTCAGCCTCCCGAATTCTGGGATTACAGCATGCGCCACCACACCCAGCTCTCTCTATGCTCTATCGGTGCACATGAGAGCATATGCACTGATATGCATGAGAGCATATGCATGAGAGCATATTTCCCCGAGAGATGAAATTGCACATCATGAAGAGGTTCAGAGTTGCCCAGAAACACATGCACACAGCCCTGGTCCCGCTAATCCCATCTTCCTCCCCCTCCCTGTACATATTGCTGAGAATGGTTTTGAAAACTGTGTAGATGTGCGTGGCATCATTTAAAGTGTTTTCTTCACTGGGTCTTATTTCCCCCTCCCCACACCCTCCCCAAATCCCCCTCCACTATTTACTGGTGCATTAGTCAGCGCTCTCACTGGCGTCTCTAAAAGAACCGACCCCACGACTTAAAGGAACACGATCTACTGGCTCATAGTTCTGAGGTTTGGAATTCAGACCATGTGAGAAGGGACTGTGAGAGGGGAGGGACCCTAGATAATCCCGAAGGCTGCTGTCCCCAGGGACCCACCTTCTTCAACACCCCCCGCCAGCCCGGCCACCACCAGATAAATCCATTCTCACCAACCTCTCCGCTGCTGGGATTACAGCTCCCCTGACTTGACCATATCAACCCTGAGCACTACACAGGAGCTCTTTAGGGGGCACTCTGCAGCCACACCAGGCGCTCTCCCCGTATCTGAAGGCCTTAGTTCTTCAGTCTCTCTTTCACATCCACAGAGGAGAGAAGACATGTGACCCTTCGCTGTCCAAGGGCGGACCTCACTTAGCATCATACTCAGTGACATGGTCTTCTTCTTCTTTCTGGCTGAGTGGAGTCCTGGGGCGTCTACACACAAGGACGTCATCTTCTACCCAGCCTTCCTTCCTGCTTCTGGAAGTCAGCCACACTTTCTTGAACTCTCTTACACTCCTGCTTCTTTCTGCCCCCAGGCAAACCAGTGCTGTCCTGTCTCCTTTCTACTAGGCTGAAAGGGGGCCAGTCTCTCAGTTCCTTCCACAGTCTTCTAGGTTCCGAACTCACAGGAGTTGCTAAGGACACACTCCTCAAATGAATGCAAGCATTATTTCAACTATGGCGAGACTCTGTCTTTACAAGATTCTGTCTCGTGGCTCTTTTGAAGTGTTTATAATTCACAGAATAAAGGATAAACTGTGAGATTGCTGTGGACGGAGCCCCCGAGGGCCCTCTATTAATCATTCCGTATTGGGAACCTCGTGAGACCAGCTGTAGAGGAAAGCAAGGCAAGCAGACCGCAGAATCCTGCCCCGGGCGCACGATGCCTTTTGCCCAGCCTGGCCCGCAAGTCGCCTTTGTAAGTGGAAAAAGTGGCCCGGCTTCAGAGCCGAGAAGACAGACTGTTTTCATTTATTTTACATTAGACTTTAAGGCCTAAATATAAATATTCCTGCTATTCATCTCAGCATGATTTGGTTACGGAAACATAATTGGAATTGTTGAAGAGACACAGACAGCTTCTATTTTGGTCCTGGCACAGGAAATTCGGCCTTTGTCCATTTTACGGTTTGATTTATGTGAGGTGAAAAATTCATAAGGTAGGAGTCAACCCTGAGCAAATATTGCCCTGTGGACGGGCCACTTGAGACGTCCTCTCGACTCAGGTCTCCTGCTCAGGAGGTTCTGAAGCGAGGGGCTGAGCTTCTGAAAACCACGTGACTGCTACAAATCCGTCAGTCTCTGTCAGGTGGAGGTCAGTGGGGCTCAGCCCAGGTCCTGGGAAGAGGGACAGGGAGCCAGCGCTGAGACAGGTGTCCCCTCTAAGCCAGGTGCTTTGTGATCTTATTTAATCCTCCAGCCTCCCCATGATGTAGCCCCAGTTGTCTTCATCTTCCAAAAGCAAAGCCAAGCCACATTGAGGAACCCGCCCTAGCCTGCCCCGAGGGTGCGCCCTGGGCTTCCTGGTGTTGACGCAAAGAGGCAGACGGATGTCCACAGCTCGCCGCTGGCTGTCCTGCTGCCTCAGAGAGAGTCCAGGTTGCAGCCCACATCAACCCAGAGACTCCCAATGGAGGTGCAGCATCTTCTGTTCTTCCTTGCTGTACCCCGCACATGCCTTGAGTTTCCTGAACTGTAGACTCTAGTCTTCCATTCCCAGGGAGAGCGACATATCCTACCACGCAGGGGCAGGTCAACCCCCTTGACCTGTGGACACTGCTACAGACGCTCCCTCTCTGTGGACCCTGAGTCTTTCACAGCTGCGACCACAGATGCCCTCGGTTCTCTGCAAGCCTCACCTGAACCGGAAGGCTGCTTTATCGATGCGGTCTGCAGGGTGTCGCAGCATACCGCTCCGGGACTCCTGGCTTGCGGGGATACGGTGTGTGAGTTCAGCCCCTGGAGACCCAGCATTGACCTCATCTCGTCTGCAGAGGCAGAGAGGCGTGAGATGCAGAGATGCTGGTCTGTGCCAAGCATAGCATCAGTGTAAACGAACAGGGGGTCTGGGAGCCTGTGAAGGTGGCTGGAAACCTGGCAGCCTCTTTGTGAGTGCTCACAGGCAGGAGACGCAGATCTCACACCGGCGCTGCCATGGCCTGGGGTCTGGATGGAGCCTCTCCAGGCTCACTTTCCTCTATGATAAAGGAAGGCATAGATGTCATGGCAGAGCTACCAGAACAAATAGGCTCTTCCATTTGCCACCGAGATACCTTGAAGAGAAACACAGCCAAAGGCTTTTAGAATCAGAGCTGATTCAACCTAGAATTCCCCATAGTTGTTTGCCTATTTTAGCAGAGCAAGGGTTTGGCTGAGGAATTCGGAGGACTCCCCGAGTCCATCCTCCGTGGGAGGGGAGAGAGGGAAAGGCGGCCACCTCTGGCTCCTTGCTGGAGTCCACATTAACCAGAATGCACTGCAGACATCTCCCTGCTGCACAAGAGCCAGGTAGAAGCAAAGAGTCTGAAGGGCTCACTCCCACCCGGCCTACAGATCCGTCTCTTCAGCTGCTTGGCCCCAGCATGGCTGGGGGTGGGGTGGGAGAAATAGGAATCAACTGTGGTCTGCCTGGCCACCTGGCATCCAGGAACAGCAAGTCAAGGAAGGCCGCAACCTGATGGAAAGTTCTCTGGGTAGAGCAAAGTTCTGATCCAGTAGGGGTGGGGGCAGCTCACCATCTACCGGGCAAATAAAATAATAAAAGCAGATCAATACTTGGCATGTGGAGTCTTTTTAGGGGACAATCTCTCTTTCTCTCCCTCTCTTGCTCTCAGTCAGGTACAGGTGTTTTCTCTGCAACACACAAAACCAGGAGATCATGCTCTCAAATGTATACACTCCCACGAGGTCAAAGGCTAAAGTCAGGGGGTGTGTCCCCCAGTTCTCACAACACAAGGTCATTTACAGTGGTGCTGGGGATCAGAAAACGACCACTCACGTTTCCCCTTTGGGGTACATTCTACCCAACATAAAACCAGTCAACGTTAATTGCTCATTTACAGAAGGGATATCTTGCCCACTTCTTGAGTTAATACAGATTTATTAAATGGTTTTAAAGTGTCAGGCAGTGTGCTTAATAAGTAAAATGTGATGAAAACGGAAAGGTTCATACCTTCATGAAACCCACCATCTAGTGGGACAGAGAAAAATAGACAAGCACCTATTACCAGCAGTAGGATGAAGGTGGCGAGGTTGTGCGGTGGTGCTGGGAGGTGGTAGCATAACTGTGACATCTACTACAGGTGGCATAGTGACGTGGCCAGTGAGGCAAGCATAGGAGGCTGGCTGGTCCAGGCTTGGTAGCGGGTGTGGCTGGGAAGAGAATCTTGTAAAAAAAAAAACTAAAGGACGGTTTGAAACCTGAGGAATGAGGAGGACTTGGGCAGATGCACACTGAAAGAAGGGATCTTGCATCCCAGAAATGCAAGCTCGAGAGCATAGGGTAAGAGAGCCACGGGGCTTTTGCAGACCCAGCTCAGGCAGTACCTGTGGCAATTGGGTGAGACAGTGTCTCTGAGGGGCAGAGAGACAGCACAGCATTCTGCTCAGTCCACCTGGGGACCAGGCAGGGGCTGCAGAGGCCCAGTCATCATGGTGCTGTGGCTGCTCAGCTCTGTGCCTGGCTTCTGGGAGGTTCTCAATAAATATTTGTTGTGTAAGTAAGCGAGTTATGTAAGCCTGGCCACAAGAGAGGAAAACTCCAAACAGTTTTTAATTTAAATTGTTAAGTAGTGCAATGATGATATAGTGATCTAGGTCTATAATGCAAAATTAAATTTAATAAAGACTCAGAAATAATTAAGAGCATAGGAAAAGATAAAGTGTAATGGGTCTGAACTTTTATGTAACAAGGAGTCCAATCTGCTCTGTTCTTGACCTACATAATTAGAGAAACAGACATGTAAACAGATATTTGAAAGTATTAAAGGGATAATTTTTAAAAATACCATAGTGCACATCACAAAAAGTAGGAAAGGAAGCTGAGACAAGAATAACGTGGAAAGCGTAACAAAGCGAGGTGAGAGACAGAGGGTCAAACGCTTTGGTTATGATAATCCATGTTGAGAGTTTAAATTTGACTCCATCAAAGCAAAGCCTTGTGACAGGAAGCAAAAAATAGAGATGAAGAAGTGCTCTCTTACAATTTAAAATAAAAGCCTAGAAAAAGAGAGAGCAGCTCACAGGCAGAAAGGAAGTGTGATGTTTTCAATATCAAGAAAACACCGACATCCACCCAAGGAACCTTCAAATGGCAGTCAGAGTCAAGCTTGTTTTAGAGGGTGATAACTCTCTGAAAAAAAGTCGTTAGCCTCCATATATTGATATCATCAGCATTTATAAGTTTATATTTTAAAGATCAAGAAAAAACGATAAAAATGCAATCACTAAGGAGAATTTAACAATACCATTACTCTATGACAGATTGGGTCAATAAGAAGAGAATGAGGTTATATGATTGTATTAGGTGAACATAGCTGCTATAACAAAAGGCCACAAACTTGATGGTGTAAAACAACACAGGTTTGCTCTGCATCAGTGCTGGAGGTCAGAAGTCTGTGATAATGTCCCCAGATTAGAGTCGTGGTAAGATGAGGGCCATGCTCCCCTTCCTTGACTTTCCCACTTCTAGAGCTGTGATGGTTGCCTCTCTTGTCTCTGGCCACTTTCCCCTCCTCAAAGCTGGCAGCACACCATCTTGTGTGAGGGATCTCATTGCCTTCATATTCTGTACCAATCTCTCTCTTTCTCCCTCTTATATGGACATTTGTGATTGCACCTGAGGCCCACCTGGGTAATCCTGGTGCAATCAAGCTCCTCATCTCATGATCCTTAATCACAACTGCAAAGGCCCTTTTGCTGGATAAAGTAATTTTCACAGGTTCCAAGGATTTAGGACCTAAATATCTTTGCATCCATTAGTCAGCTTATCACAGTGATACTAGTAAAACTTCATAAAGATCAAGCCTGCACTAATAGGGACACTTATTTTCAAGTGTCCATGGGATATTTTTAAAAGCTGCATACATTTGGCCCCATGAATTCCCAAAGCAAAAATTATTTGCTGATACAATTTTCTGAAATTCAAAATTTGTAATAATACAAAGAAGACTCTAATAATTTATATATTAAAATAAAACAAAAACATTCCCAGATACCTGATAGGAGCTAAATGTTATTTTATATTATTTAGAAAATCTTACATATGAATATGTATATACATATATATATAATCATTTGATTCATTAAATTAGAAGATTAAATAGATAAAACTAGAAATTAGTGAATTAGAAATTAAGATTAATAACTAAAATACAAAATGATTTATTTACAAATATAATAAATACCTCTGCCAACTGCAATAAAAGAATAGAGAAATATAACAAAAAAAACTTAGAAGTGAGAAATGAGGACCTCTGTTACCATCATTATGTTACAATGTTATTTTTGAAGTTCTGGAGAGAGGACAGAAACAAAAAAATATATACTTGATAGGAAGAAAATAGATTTTACTATTTATAGCAGGTAGATTATATATAAACTCTGCAGATTGTCCATCAAAATAATACTTATATTATTGGGTTTTTTTTAGTAGTGACTATGAAAGTAAGAAATAAAAAGCAAGTCTTGTATTATGTATTACTGCTATCATCATGAGGGCCATCACGGTCACCACGATTACAATGACAGCCATTGTCACCACCGTTACCATCGCCACCTCCACCTTCATCACCCTCCACCATCCCCACCATCCCCACCATGGCTATTATGACCACCACCACCACCACTACCATCACTCCCACCCCCACCATCACCCCACCACCACCATTGCCATCATGACCACCACCACCAGCACCACCATTATCATCAGTACCAACACTACCATCACCACCATGGCTATTATGACCACCACCACCACCATCACCCCCCCCACCATCCCCACCATCAACACCATGGTTATTATGACCACCACCTCCACTACCATCACCCCACCACCATTGTCATCATGACCACCACTGCCAGCACCACCATTATCATCAGTACCAACACCACCATCACCACCATGGTTATAATGACCACCACCACCACCACCATCACCACCACCATAACCACCACCACCTTCATCACCCCCCACCATCCCCACCATCACCACCATGGCTATTATGACCACCACCATCACCACCACCACCATCACCCCACCACCACCATTGCCATCATGACCACCACCACCAGCACTCCATTATCATCAGTACCAACACCACCATCACCACCACTGCCATCATTGCCACCACCACCATTACTACCACCATCACTACCACCATCGCCATCTGCATCGAAGACTGGGAACTACATTTCTTAGAATCCCATTCCTTATGCAGCTTTTATTTGGAGTTTGCCCAGGAGGAGAGCTTGCATAAAACTTGGAAAATGGGAGTGATCGTTTTGGTTGAGTCAAGGCCTTATAGAGCACCACGCATCTCCACGTGCCATCCAGCCGTCATCACTGTGGGAAGATGAGAAGATGTTCCCCTGACGTCTAGTCACAAGGACGATGGTAGACATGCATGGAGAGGTCACCAGAGCCTGCGATAAGGGCCACCCTAGCATGAGAAGACAGTGCCACCGAGGCTTGCCACTGTCCGTCACACAGCACTTTTGTGGCACTAGCTGACCAGTACACACACATGCCTCATCTTATTTTTCCTATCCTTGGTTTCTAGTATTCCTATGTTCTCTTCCCTTGACTTTAAAGAAAGATCTTATTTTATTATCTGTATAATGGTGAGATGCCTCAAGTACTTTTTGGAATAAGGTGAAGTGTAAGTGTATTAATGAAATATTTTGGAGGATGCTACTTTATCCCCTTTAATTTCCACGAGTGGTTCAGATAATTTTGAAAATGGCATTGTGTGACACTTCTTAATAGATAGTAGTTTGGAATGTAGCCAGTAAGGAGAAGTGTAGGGTAAAGAAGTCAAACAAGAAGAATGTCAAATCCCATCAGCCATGGAGAGAGGAAGAATTCTGGAGCGGGAGCCAGGTGGAATATTACAAGCAGGTGATGTATATTTAAACCATGCAAATGAGGTAATGATCCAATTGAGAATCATCACTGGGGCTTAGATCTGTCCTATTCTGTGACTTTTTTCCCTTGAAGAATTCCATGATTGTATGTTTTATTTTACATTTTCTTCTGCTCGTACTTTCTTATTCCTTAATGTTCCAAGATCATAGTTAAATATATTCTGAAAGAGGAAATCTCAAAATCATTATATAATGAAACCTTAAGCAGAATTATGTTACAAATGATTATTACAGTTATCTTCATTTTTTAGGTAAAAGCACTAATATTCTTTAGATTTTAGATAGATTGTCCTAATGCTCAAAATTTAACTTTTTACAGCTTCCTGTAAGTGGCATTGAAACATCTCTAATGCTCGGTGACCCAAGAACACAGCATCAATTGATAATGATAAAAAAA
This sequence comes from Muscardinus avellanarius, assembly GCF_963383645.1. Classification (NCBI taxonomy): domain Eukaryota; kingdom Metazoa; phylum Chordata; class Mammalia; order Rodentia; family Gliridae; genus Muscardinus; species Muscardinus avellanarius. The sequence goes on from NC_137787.1 coordinate 5,851,296, forward strand.
AAGAAAATCAATCACCACCAATATGAACCCCTGGGGAAACCCACTGAAGTGGAAAACGATATATTTTGCACAGACACTTAAAAGAAGGGCAAATCATGGCTTTGTCAGATTTTGCCTACATTCTGCGAGCACATAATGAGTCCGTGTTATTTATTTTCTGAGGCTGCTCTGCCTGCCTGTGCTGAGACGCAGAGAGAACTCACTGTGAAATGGACCATTAATTCTCTCCCCATTTTGCTGCATTGAAGCAGATGATGATTATTAACCGAGCAACATGGGGAGAAAATCAAGGCGCTCTTCGCCCCCCAGCGATGGGGAGACATTGGTAATTATGTGCGGACCGTCAGATGTTCCTTCCTCCTTTATAGGAGTGACCTTGTTCTCTTCATTTTTCTGAGTGTCGATCTGCAGTGGGGTATCTAAGGAAGGGATCTTTATGTCCCTTCGAGCTCTTGGTCATAATTTGAATACATGAGCTGGGTGAGCTTTTTCTTTCTCATGAAGAAAGGGGAAGGGGCAGCCTCTGCCCTTGGAGGCTGAGGGGTTTCATCTACATGAAGAATCAGATGAGGGTCCCTGAATCAATTTGGGGCTGCAAATGGAAAGTGCTAGAAATTGGTCCTCTGCACAAGCCTTGGGAGAAGCAAGGGTGTCAACCCAAATAGCCAAGTTATTGGAGAGAGAGCTGAGCCTGGGCTATCGGGAGTGGAATCTGGGGCCCCTGAGCTGCGGACCAAGGTAAGCACCTGCAGCCTCCTGGAAGCTCACGGTTATGTCCAACCTGCAAGTGTGTCTACACTGGGAGCTGTAAGCGAGGACAGGCCCTGCTTTAGGTTCACTGAGGTGCACATCCAATCTGCAGCAAACTTATGGCAAAGAACAAGGGGGCAGGAGCTGGTGGCTGTGAGCCTGGGGTTTAGGAGCCACACAGCTAGGCAGTATGACAACCGCCAAGAAGGTCGGGCCAGCCCGAGAACAGAGCGCTTCCTGATTTCTCTCTCCCCTGCTGACCCAGCATGGGGCACAGATGGGTCGTGGCTGGCAAGCTCCTGAAAGTCTTTGATCCATCTAGAACAGAAGGTGGTATCTGTATAAAAGAAAGATGTTCTTTCAGGACCAGAAGCAGGCTTGACCCATTTGATAATTTCAAAAATACGAATAAATAATATTTAGGCTATAGTTCACAGTTGCCAATTATGGAATCAATCTAGTTGTTTGACAACAGATAAGTGGATAGAGATGTGGTATATAGACACAGTGTGATGTCACTCGGCCACAAAGATAAACAAACTCTGGTCACTTGCAGGGGAATGGATGGAATCAGAGATATCAGGTAAGTGAGATGAGCCAGTCTCGTCAAGTCAAGGGTCATATGTTCTCTCTCAAATGTGGAAGCTAGAGAAACAGAAGAAGAGTTCAGGTAAAGGGGATAAGGAGAAGGAAGTGGAGAGGAGAAAAAGAGGAATGAGGAAGAAGACAGTTCAAATAATGTTATGTCCACACAGAAAGGTCTCACCATCAATCTCATTAACATGTATGGAGAGAAGGGGGAGTGAGGTCGGACGCCAAGCGATACCTGCGTGTATACTTGTATTACTCTTAATTTCACTATGTTATACAATTACAATGCACCAATAGAAGTGAAAACATAATGAAAGAATAAGAATAAACATAATGAAAGAATAAGATTTGAGCTCATGGCTAAGCCAGACAGAGGAGAGGGCTGTGTCTGTCCTGGAGATGGTGTTGTTATGGTTTGGTGCTGAGTGGGTTCTTCTCCTCGACTAGTTTAGAAAGAAGAACGAGGACTTCCAGAGACTCTTAAAGTTTTACTACAGAAAGAAAGGAGCAAAGAGAGTGGGAGAACATGACATGCTCAGCAGGACGTGTGTGTTGGGATGCTCTGAAACAGGGTTCGGTGGCCTGAACCCACAGTATCTTCCTGAAGTACAGACCTTCTGCTGCCTGATACCTCCCTTGTGCTGAAAAATTCTGGGAAGGTTCTAAGCACCACTGGAACACCTGATGGCTTATGTCAGAAGAACAGCATTGATGTCACGTCCTCACGTGTGCAGAACACAAGATACTTTGAGGGGAAGATGGCACACAAAGAAAGTCAGGGCGTGACAGATCGCGTCCACCAGAAGCATTCTCATTCCTGAGCAGGACTTTGACCAGATGTCACTATAGAGGGGTGGGTAATAGTTAGAGACTGAGTTAATATCCTATTACTGACACGTAACAGGCGACCACTCATTCAATTAAAACAGTGTAGAGTCCAGCTTTGTTCTCTGCAGACTCTGCATGTGTGAAGTCACCCACTTGCCAAGGGGATTTGCAATTCTGAAACCGATACCTGTGATATGTCCGTGGTCTTGGGGGGACACGTGCAGGTCAGTGAGAGAAGTGAGTCCCCGAAGCCCATGTTCCCAGCTGAGTTGGGACAGGGCGGGGTGGACTCTTGTTTCTACTCACATGGTACACAGCGTCCTCGTCACAGTCTTGTTGATAACATCTTGATCATAGTTTTGTGTCTTGTGTGGTGATTTTATGTTTAAAATGTCCTCCCCAGCCGGGCCGGGTGGCGCACGCTTATAACCCCCGCGCTTGGGAGGCGGAGACAGGAGGATCGCGCAGGTTTGGAGCCAGCCGCGCTGGCTTAGGAGACCCTGTTTCCAAATTTAAAAAGTATAAAAACAGGTCTGGGAGTGTAGCCCGGAGGTAGAAGTGTTTTCAGGAACCTCAGTACCACAAATAAATAAATAAATAAATAAATAAATAAATAAATAAATAAATAAATAAATAAAATGTCCCCCCAAATGGAACTGTTACCAGTCTTTGGTAGTGTTCCAAGAACACAAAGGTTGCGCTGTGCCGTCTGGAGAAAGGCCTTACACTGAACGAGCTTCGCTCAGGTGTGAGTTTTACTGCTATTGGCCTCCAGCTCATTGTTAATGAATTAATAGTACGTATTCAGTAAGGTGCTCTTAAATGGAGGCACACATCGGCATGTACTGACTTACTGATTAAATGTTGTGCCCAGAGGCTCCAGGAACTAAGCCTCTCAGCACTCACTAACTCCGTGCTCACGGTGACTTCACAGAACACGTTCCTGTGACTCAACCTAGTCGACTGTGACTTATTCTCCCTCAGTGGCTGGCTGTGGTCAGGGGTCTGAGCCTAGCCTCCACTGGATCCTCTGTGCAGAGTCCCTCCGGGCCTCGGTCAGGTATGAGCCAACCTTCCAAGCTTGTAAGTCAGTCTCTTCCAAGTCCTGCGTTGGTTGGCAGAGCTCAGTCCCTGTGGCTGGAGGAGTGAGGTCCTGTTTTTCTGTTAGCTGGGGATACTCTCAGACCTAGAGGTATCCTGACTTTCTTTGGGCTTGTGGTGCCCTCTAAATATTATGGTTTAGATATGGAATGTCCCCCAGAAAGGCTCATGTGTTAGCACTGCAGAAATGTTCAGAGGTGAAATAACTGGATCAAGGCCCTCACCTCATCAGTAGACAGATCTGTTGGTGGGTTTACCAGGTGGCACCTCTAGGCAGGTAGAGTGTGGCCTGAGGAGGCGGTTCACTGGGTGCAGGACATGAGGATTATATCTGTCCCGTCACATAGTGGGCAACATGGTTAGAAGTCCATGGATGGGTATGCGGCAGACATTTCTAAGGCACTGAAATTCAGGTGAATTTGAAAGATCCCTTTTGGTTTACAGATCTCTCACACTGTAGGGCAGATGGCCAGGGAGGCCATGTTTCCTACTTTCCTTCCATAAATAATTCTCCAAAAGACAATTCCAGAGAAATGGAAATGGTGAGACCCAAAATTTTAGAGAGCACATTCACCTCTAGCTGGGCCTGCGATCCACCAGTCTACGCTGGCCCGCGGTTTGCACGTCACTCCTTGACAAGCCCATACAGGTAAGGTCAAAAACAGTCCATCCCAAGAGAATGTGGGACCAACTTTCCAACAATAGGCGCTGGCCAAGACCCTCAATAAGACCCCCGAAGCTTGAGAAATAAAAATGAGAATCAAAAAATGAGATAGCGTTAAGTTAAAAATCTCTATACAGCAAAGGGAAGAATCAGGAGTCTGAAGAGAGAGCCCACAGAATGCTTGCCAGCTGCTCCCCGATAGAGGACTAATATCTAGAATATACACAGAGCTTAAAAATTCAGCACTGAAAAATCCAAATAGCCCAATTTAAAGATGGGCAATTAAGCTGAAGAGACACTTGTTAAAAGAAGAAATACAAATGGCTAATAAACATATGAAAAAAATATTCAACATCATTAGCAATCAGGGAAATGCAAATCAAAGACCATGTTGAGATTCTGTCTAACTCCAGTTAGAATGGCAGTCATCAGCTGGGCATGGTGGCACACGCTTGTAATCCCTGCGCTGGGGAGGCTGAGACAGGAGGATCACATGGGTTCGAAGCCAGCCTCAGCTACTTAGTGAGGCTTTCAGCAACTTGGTGAGACCCTGTTTCCAAATAAAGTATAAAAAAGGTCTGGGAGTATAGCCTAGAGGTAGAAGGCCTCTGGGTTCCACCCCCAGTACCACCAAAAAAAAAAAAAAAAAAAGGAATGGCAGTCATCAGGACTACAAACAATAATAAATGCTGGTGAGGTTGTGGGGCACTGGGAACTCTTATGCAACCTCGGTGGGATTGCCAATTAGTGCAGCCACTATGGAGATCAGTGTGGAGAGTCCTCAGGAGACTGGGATGGAATCACCATATGACTCAGCTATAAAGATACCCACCTGGGTATCTTGCCAAAGAAATTGAAGTCAGAATGTTATGGTGATGCCTACATAACTATGTTTATGGGGACACAATTTATAGTAACCAAATTATGAAACTGACCTAGGAGTCTACCAACAGATGAATAGATTATGCAAGTGTGATATATATATCACAAATTTCAGTATATATATACATACATATATATACATATATACATACATATATATATACATATATACTACAACTTTACTCAGCCATATAGAAGAACAGAATTATGTCATTTGCAGGAAAATCAGTGGTACTGGAGAATATCATGCTAATGAGATCAGCCAGTTACAGAAAGTCAAGGGTGGTGTGTTTTCTTTAAATGTGGAAGCTAGGGAGAAATTAGGAAAACAGAAAGAACTTCAGATAACGGAGGAGAGAGGTCAGGAGTCTCGTGGAAGGAGTCCCGGGACCCGGGGAGGGGGAAAGGACTTGATGAAGGAAGCAGTTCAAACAGTGCTATGTTCAGATACAGGGCTATCAAGGCCGATTTCAGTAACATGTGCCAGGAGGGGGCAGGAGGGGTGGGACTGAGACGGAGCCATTCCAAGTGCCGTGTGCAGGCCTGTTTCCACCCCTCTTAACCTCATCGTGCTGTATAATTACAATGCACCAATAAAAAGTATATTTAAAAAAGAAAAATCAGGTCTGTTTACAGATCCTATGGTTCAGTGGGAACTGGGGTGAAGGGTGGGCAGAATTGTTTGCTTAGCATGCATGTGTCGTTACAGGTAACTCCAGGGGCACTGTGTTTAATTTCCTGATATCTCTGACAATCTCCCCGAGCTTCGTGCTCCATCAGGAATACAGAGAGGAGTTGTATTTGGAGGGACCGCCAAGCTGCATGCACACGTGTGGCCTGATTAAGCTCCATTTGGGGCAACGCGCATGTGTGGGGGCCTTTCTCTTTAAGAATCACTTTCGGGCTGCAGTCTTTTTGTTTAAGGATCACTTTGTTTCCTTTTTATTTGAAGCCCCAAAGCCATTAGGCGGCAGAGTCCCTGCCTCTTGTGTGGCCATTCAGAGGCAGACTGCAGATGGCCAGACAGAGGCGCCTTGTGCTACAGCCCAGATCTGCCCTGGGCACTTTCTCTACTGTATAGCATCTTTCACTAACATTTGCTTTTTCAAAGACATCTTTTCTGAACAAAGGCTCTTTCTGTATAGATGATTTCTACTGCACCCCTTTGTTCCCTGTAAGGTTATTTGCTTCAAAACCTTTATAGAAACAGATCCCTAACTCTTCTATTTAGGGAGAGGCAGCCTGGACCAGACTCTGCCTGGGCTCTGCCAGGCCTGGCTCTCACTGGCCAAGCCTGGTCCTCTCTCTCCGGTTCAGTGCCATTTCTCTGTAAAGCAAAGAGACAGAGTCACAAAATCTGCAGGTTCCTCTTTCGTATGCCAAAATACCGGTGCGGGGCATGGGGATGTCCAGTGACTGCCTTCCCCGGCTGCCAGCACTGTCCACTGCACACACTGGACTGGGATCTTGGGGGTGGAGGGAGAGAGCTGGCAATTTGTATTTATAGTAAACACCCCAGGTGTCCCAGGCCTGCACGTCTAGAGAAGACTGGACACAGCAGATTTCTGCTCGCACGGACAAGAGAGCGCAGGGCCACCTGCTCACTCTGCCGGCTCAGAGTCTTTTTCTGCAGGAGACAGGTGTGTGGTCTTTGGCTCGGGAAGAAAACACTGTCAGCCGCTCTGCCAAACAGTGATCCCTTCCTTCTGCAACTGCCCGGCCTCCCTCCTCGCGGCCCTCATCCAGGCTCCGGCTCGCAGGAGGGTAGAGACAGGTTTCAGAGACGCTGGCCACTGACATCGCGAGAGCTGCAGAAAGCAGTTCACACGCAGACATTGCCTATTTTCTTCTTCTTGACGCCGCCATCTTGTTTCAGTCTCCCCGCAGGAGGGTGGGGCCTCACCTGTCACTTAGGAATTTTGCATTTGGGGACCAGAAGGCAGCCTTGCTATTCATTTGTCGTAGTTTCCACCCGTGAGTGCGCACATGAGAACTTCATTAGGAGGGCACATAGGTGTCACATCTCCCTGCTTTGAGGATGACAGGGGCTCATTCTACCATGAGATGCTGGAGGAAGTCCATCTCGGCTTCACTGTCCTCCTGAAGCTATTTCTGGCTGTTGCAGGTTATTATTATTTTTTTTAACTCTCTGAGATGAATGGAAAAAAAAAGTCTGGTTGCTGGCCTTCTGGATTGCAGAGGAAAGGTCAAAGTGAAAGAATTCACCTGAGTCCTGTGATGGACGGCGAGTGCTCAGACCTGAGAGGTTTGGGGCTGGGGGAGCCACTGTCCTCTCCAGAGGTGGCCAGGTGCTGGGGACCTCCCCTCCAGGGGTCTTGTGTCCGTGTGGGCACACACGTGGAAGCACACCGGGACCCCCTCTGTGTGGGCCGTGCTGATAGCTGGGCTGTCATTCTGGGGTTGCAGGGTCTCCCAGGGCATGACGGGGCGACAGTCCCCACGTGGCTCTCTGTAGCCCAGATGAGGCTGCCTTCTGCGGTACGTGGGTTGATCTGCTCCCCAGCGGTGCATTGCTGTTGGTTTTGCTTTGCTTTGTTTTGTTTTGCTCTCCATGTGAGTAATGCTGAGAATGATGAGTAATATGGTAAAGTAGAAGAAATAAAATTTTAGGTAGAAAGGAGACGCTTTGGGAAGGGAAGGAAGAGTTTAAAATCTGAAATCTTTGGTTAACAGAGCTTGGTTATTCTTAAGAATCAAGCCCACACTTTTAAATTTAAAAAGGATGGCTCAGGAAATTCCTGGGGCCGATTAAAACCTGAGAGCTTCACCCTTTGTCAAAGTTCCATTCCTCTCCAGAAAGATCCCCAAAAGTCACACTTTTTGCTAGCAGGCCCCACACCTCACAGGCCTATGTCTGCTCCCTACTTCCTGTCTCCAACTCTAAGGAGTCCTGGCCCAAAGGAATTGTCATTTTTTTTTTTTTAACTAGAAAGCCTCAAAGAAGGATCTAGCCATCCATATGACCTGGCCACCCCCTCTAGTAAGCCCTAGAAGAAAGTAGAGCTCAGAGGAGCTCGGGGCCTTTTGGACCATTTGGAGCCATTTGGGGGCAGCTCGTGGACGCTCTGGGCAATGTTTTGAGCTCTTGTCTCTCTTCTCACAGCTGCTCTTGTGCTCTCTTGAGATGGTCCTCGTTTCCCCTGAATATATATCCTTACCTTGCTTAAACTAAAACCTCTGCCTTGCCGGGCGTGGTGGCGCACGCTTGTAATCCCCGCGCTTGGGAGGCAGAGACAGGAGGATTGCGCAGGTTCGAAGCCAGCCGCACGCGCTGGCTTAGGAGACCCTGTTTCCAAATAAAAATGTAAAAATAGGTCTGGGAGTGTAGCCCGGAGGTAGAAGGGCTTCCAGGAACCCCAGTACCACCAAAATAAATAAATAAATAAATAAATAAATAAATAAATAAAACCTCTGCCTTTATCTCTGACAGGTGTGTGTTGAAATTCTTTTTGCTCCAGAAGCCATGAACCCATAGAAGTTATCGTGTTGTTCATGACCATAAACCAAAAGAAAAATGGTGGGCAACTGAAGTGAGGTGATGCTCCTCAGAAGACAGAGACGAGCCGGGCATGGTGGGCACGCTTGTGATCCCAGCATTTGGGAGGCTGAGACCGGAGGATCGTGGTTTGCGGACAGCCTCAGTTACTTAGTGCGGCCCTCTACAACTCAGTGAGACCCGGTATTCAAAATAAAGAATAAAAAAATAGGGCAGAAGGTGTAGCTCAGAGGTCAAATGCCCCTGGGTTCCATCCCCAGACCTGCAAAAAACAAAAAAACAAAAAACAAAAACAAAAACCCAAAAGACAGAGATGGCTCCTCAACGCTCCATGTGAAGGGGCTCGTGTCTGGGGAATGGCCTTGGAATGTATCTCAGCCTTGTCCTAATGAAATTTTTTTATCCTGCCTCACTTGTGATGACAAAATTTTAGAGTCACCAGAAGAGAGCTCCCCTCAGAGCTTTAGCTCTCAGTCCTCCTGCCTAAGAAGAAATGGCAGGGACTTGGGCCGGCGCTGTCTCTGCCCTGGACCGTGGATGGTCGGCGCTGTCTCTGCCCTGGACCGTGGATGGCTCCCTGGATCTGGGTTGGTATTTGCGGGCAGGAGCTGAGGTTATGATGTAATATTGGGCCAGTAGTCCCCCAGAGTTCCACACTCCAACCTCCTCCTGTCCTTTTGCAAAGGTGTCCAGGAGAGAGGCATGCCCAGAGGACCATCTCAGGGGAACTCTCCTGAGCGCCGCGCTCCAGAGGGAGTGCTCGCGTCGTCTCCAAAGCTGACAAGGTTTGGATTACGTCAACCAACCACGGCCCCAAGGACTAAGCAAGAGAGAACATTTTGTGCTGGGCTGGGCCTATCTTTAGCCACCCGAAGACCAGGGAGGCTCACACATGAACTTCTAACCTCAGCTACATGGGGAGAAGACAAAGGGAGCTTTGAAAAGCCAAAGAGAGAGATTGGAGTCCAGCCCAGAAAGGAAAAAGAACCTCTCCCAGCGAGAGCATCTACGCCCTGCACTTGACCTTTAGTTGTTGACCTTGGAGCTGTCTCCGGGCCTGTCTCGTTTGTGTTACGTCCTCTTTTTGAGTCAACTGTGGGCAGGGATGCCGACCTGAATAAGAGGCAGGAGAGGTTTGCGTCACCATCCCTTTGCCCTGTTCTTGGTCTGGATCCCTGGACTTAGTTTCTGGGCCTGGGAGCAAGCAGGGACATCCCAAGCTTTCCCTGCAAGCCTGGGATGAAGACATGAGCGATGCATCCGTGGGGATCTGTGTACACCTTCCCGAGCCAGCTTCCTGCCTCTCCTGCTCCCACTCACAATCCTGATACCCATAAAAGAACTGTGAGAGCCTTTTTTTTTTTTTGTACTGGGGATTGAACCCAGAGGCATTTTACCCCTGAGCTACACTCTCAGCCCATTTTATTTTTCTTTTATTTTGGAACAGGGTCTCGCTAAGTTGCTGAGGCTGGCCTTGAATCTGTGATCCTCCTGCCTCCGCCTCCTACTGCTGGGATTGCAGGCGTGCACCTGGGTCCTTGAATGTCTTTTGACAGTTGTAGGAAACTCTTCCCAGTTGGCCAGGACCCACCTTCCGTGAGCCTGCCCCACGGACACCGTCTGTCCCAGCTCCTCGGGGTCCCTCCAGGAGAATTGCACAAGATGACCCCAGCACATGACCGCCCGTGTTAAATAGGACAAGGTGTGCATATAAAACAATGTAGATTTGCTGTGATTGTGTAAAACATTGTTTTCCTAGTACCACACAATGAGCCTTTCCTGGGACTCACTTCCCCAGAGAACCAAAAGGCCCAGGATACAGACAAAAGTCACGGAGCTGGCTCCATGTCCGCCAAATCCAGCCTGAGCCACAAAGCCAGCAGTTGAGTGTCTACTAGGAGGCTTCGAACATCCTATGAGATGAGGATATTGTCTCCTTGAGAGCCTGCTCCAGGCCTGAATGACAACCACTGGACTCTTCTTCGGGGGAGAGAGAGAGGAGTCTCATCCCTTAGTCCAAGGGTGAACCAGCTCCCTGAGGGCAGGATAGTAAGTATTTGGGGCTTTGCTTGCCATGGCTCTGCCACACTCTCTAAGGATCCCGTTGTAGGAAGGCCACTGGGTGTGCCTGTGTTCCAGTGAGACTACAAAAACACGTGGCCAGCCAGAGTTGGTTGTACTTTGCCCAGCTCTGCTTTAGCACTTAAGGAATAATCCCGGGGCCTGGACCCCTCCCGCGTGGTCTGCCCCACTGCACCTCCTTCTCCCAGAGGCTCCCTCCTACATGGTGAAAGCTTCAGCTTGTCTGGTCCAGAGATGGGCCTGACTCACGCCTGGCCAAATGGGATTTTTCTCTAAGAATGTTTTGAAGAGAATGTGAAAAAGATCCCGTTGCTCTTTGGTGGGGTTGGGGGAGTCACGAGGTGAGAATTCAGGCCCTGCCAAGGATGCTCAGCTGTGCTGAGAGGAGAGGAAATAGTCCTTGGGGCACAGGGAGGACTGAGGCAGAAAGCGGAGGCTGTGCACGCACAGGTGCCTGGCTGCAGCGGCTCCCGAGGCCCATCTTTATCTCACTGTATCCCACAACTCTGTGGCCTCCTTATCACCCCCCTTCTTGCTCCAGTGTGACCTGCACTTCTGTTCTTTGTGATCCGAGGGCTTTCATGGGACTTCTGTGCCGTGTCCTGTAGGATAAGCTGGTCTCATTAAGTGCAGAGCAGGCTTCTCCTGGGCTCCCAGGCTAGCGCTGGGTGGTGGAGCCGGCCTTCTGATGAATGCCCAGTGCTGCAAGTCATCGGTGGGAGCCCGCCGCGCCCGTGACGAGAACACCACCCTCAGTTCAGAGCTGGTGTCAGCACCTGGGCAGGTCGATTCCAGGTAGTGGATGCAGCGCCCTAGTTTTTTCTGTTCCTATGCAAAACACTGACTGGTGGTGTGTGCTCCCTTCTGCTGGGGCCTCCTCGGAGCTGGAATCCTGCACTGCAGTGACCTCCGCCACCACTTGCAAGTGAGTTCCAGCCCATCTGCCGGCTCCCACTGCTCACCCCGCCTTCTGGATGCTTGCTTTGCAGCTGTGACAAAGTGTGAGAGAATCCAAAGACCCAGAAGGGGGTCCCGGGGGAAGAGGCTCCCTGGGGGATGCAGCTGGGCCAGCTGGGCGCGCCCACTCCACAGAGCAAGGAGGTGGCCCCTGACATCAGGTGACATTCGCCATGGCTTCCTGAGCCAGCTCCTCTCTGAGCATTCTCACTGGGCTCTGGGTGAGCACATCCTGAGGCTCCTTTCTTAAAGCTGCCCCTTCTCTGGCATCGGGTTTCCCTGACGTCCAGGGTCTGCGCTTGTGCTTTGCTCTTCTCCTGGGCTGCCACGGTCGGTGGCAGCACCAGTCTTTTGAAAGCCTGGAGCACCATGACATTCCTGCTGCGGGGCCATCACCCCCAGATTCTGCCGGCCCTGTGGTCGGCTCCTCTGCAGCTCTGCCCAGCATCCACTCTGCCCTGTTGACCGTGGGTGTGTTTATCAGAGTGCTCGCTTTATTTTATTTTTTGCAGTATTGGGGATGGAACCCCGGAGCCATTCTACCTCCAAGCTACACCTCCTCCAGCCCTATTTTTTATTCCTTATTTTGAAACAAGGTATCACGAAGTTGCAGAGGGCCTCACTAAGTAGCTGAGGCTGTTTGCCAACCGCAATCCTCTTGTCTCAGCCTCCCGAATGCTGGGATGACAAGCGTGCGCCACCGCGCCCGGCCGGAGTGCTCACGTTATACTGACTAATTTTCCATCTTCAGCTTCCTACTTGCTCTTTTTCTACTCCTGAGAACGGAATCATAACTACACTAAGTGAAGGACTGTCACAGCACTCTGAACTACGGCATTCATGTGAATGGATGATCTCACTTAGACCCTTTGACAAGCTATTTATCCCCACTTATCAGATGAAGAAACTGAGATTTAAGGACAACGGGCACCCGCAGAGGTGGCGTGGCTCCCGAGGGGCTGAGCTGGGGCTCAGACCCACACTCCTTCATCTAAGCGCAACCGCGGGGGCCCGGGTCTACAAGTACACACGACAAGGTCCTGTTTCTTTTTATTTTCGTGTTTTGGGATGACAGACTTAAACGACTGTCTCGGTGGCGGAGCAGGGAAAGTTAAAGTACTGACAGGCTCCTCCAAGTGATGAGTCACGGCTCATGTAAGAAATAAGTGGAATTTGGTGCTTGGCACAACATATTCCTGTCTGTTTAATAACAAAGAGACTATTTTCATGTAAAACACCAGCAAAATATTGAAGTTCCAGGGAGGTGTCACACATTTCTCTTGTGACTCTGTCTAGCCTCAGGACTCTCCCTGTTCCCTTATTTAAGAAGCAAAACATGCTTTACTTAGAATTCTTCAAGAACACGAGGAGTGGGAGTCTGTGTTAAGGATACCTTACCGTCTACTGGAGCTGCGCTCTGCAGCTGGGGGATAGACTCAGATTTCCCCTAAGGGGATCATGTGCGTCTTGTCAGCTGGTAGGCCTTAGGTACACAGTTTGCGGAGGATTGTGATTAATAAAAAAATGAACAATACAAAAATAGTTTCTTTCAAGGACTTGGTAATCTTATGAGTTAAGATGTATCCCCAAATGACAACAAAGAAGAGAGGTTTTTATGAGTTGTGATCAAAGCACACTAGCTTCGTAGCACAGACTTAGAAGTAAGCATAACAATAAAAGTTTGATGGAGGTGTTCTGAACCTTTCAGAAGGGCATGGTATGAGGCCGAGCCCTCTGTTCCTACAGGAAGAGGTAGCTTCCCATAGGTGGCCAAAGGGGCCCTGCAGCAGTGAGATCCCACGAGGAGCCCACAAGATGCTCGGTAGCACTAAAGGAAATACAAATCTATCTCCATAAAGGCACCAGGAGCCACTCAGAGATGGGCAAGGGTCCCGCCATCTCCTGGAATCAAGCCAGGACCTCCCACAGTCAGTGTTCAGTCCCTGTCCCCTGTCCTCTTGGCTGCCCGGCCAACCCTGACATCAACTCCTGCTGTCCTGATTTGCCTTCTGGTGGCTTCTGTGAGAATACAGCCTCCGCTTCTCCTGATTTGGGTCCAAGGTTGCTCCCAGGCCTTCAGTACAGTATGTTCCCGATTTGGGTCCTGGTAATCCATGCCCAGGCAGAGCTCTGGCATGTCTATGATTTCTATGCAGAGAGAGGACTGAAGCTGTGTTTGTCTTCCTGGGTCTGAATCAATGGTCCCCTTTTAGGAACAGACCAAGCTCATTGAGATCAACGCATAGGGACACTCCAGGAAGACTTCCTGGGCTTCCGCAGCTGGCGGCTTGGGTTCATGGTAGACAAAGGGGCTGTGTGAACACAGGTGAAGGAGGAAGACGGCTGATGGACTAATCCTAACATCCACCTCTTCCTCAATGCAGTGCCAGCTGTTAACCCCGTATGATCTCACGAGCCCATGTTGGCCCAGGTTTCCAACAAGATAATTCTGAGATCAGAGACTCAGGATTGAGTCTCTACAACCCAGTAAGTCTCTGCTATGAAGCTATGTGCTTTGATCACAACTCATAAAAACCGCTCTGTTATAGAAACAGACAAGTAAAAAAAATGTTTAATAGGCAAAAATAATCTAGCACTAATTTGAAATATTATCAGTGTATTTCTTTTCATATGAAAGGATAGTTTCCATGCATTTGTGTGTAGATGAAAGTTTGTGTTCTCCGCATTCGATTTCTGTCCACATTACAAAGTCCATACTCCAGGAGCCCTCGGGCACAGAGACTCTGCTTTGAAATTATCTCCTTTTGCCAGCACAGTCTACAGTGGTGTGTTTTACACACACATTGTTATGATTTGGATATTAAATGTCCCCTATACACCACGAGTTGAAGGCTTGGTCGTCAGCCTGGAGCAGCATTGAAAGGTGACGAAACCTTAGGAAGTGGCGCCTAGGGGCAGGAAGTTAGGTCATGGGGGTGTGCCCTTCAAGGGGATATTGGGGTCCTGAGATCTCTCTCCCTCTTCTCTCTCTCTCTCTCTCTCTCTCTCTCTCTCTCTCTCTCTCTCTCTCTCTCTCTCTGCTTTCTGGATGCCATAAGGTGAACAGCCTCCTTCATCATGATCTTTCGGCAATGATGTGTTATGTTTTGGACATACAGTGTCCCCTGGGAGAGCTCCCGTATGGGCAATGCCAAAATGTTCAGGAGTGAAATAATTGAATCAGAGCTCTAATCTCCTCAGTGGATAAGTCCACTGAAGGACTAAAACCGTGAGTGCATTTACAGTGAGGTAGAGTAGGCAGGTGGACCACGATACTGGAGGGAGCCATTGGAGGCGTGCTCCTGGGTCTGTATTTGACCTTGGTTGCCGCTGGCTGGTTTCTGTCTCTTGGGCTGTGATGCCATGATGTCTGTCTTGGAGTTGGCCAATTACAGACTATATCTCTAAAACCATGAGCCCAAATAAACCTCTCCTTCTCTATGTTCTTTGTATCAGGTACTTTGGTCACAGTGACAGGAAAGTGAACTAAAACATTACTTTGCTGGGCGTGGTGGAGCACGTTTGTAATCCCAGAATTTGGGAAGTGGAGACCGAAGGATCACGGTTCACGGACAGCTTCCGCTACTTAGTGAGGCCCTTTGCAACTCAGTGAGACCCGGTTAAAAAAAAAAAAATAGGACTGGAGTGTAGCTCAGAGGTAGAAGCCCCTGGGTTCCATCCCTAGTACCACACACACACAAAAAAATAAAATGAAAAATAAAACATTTACTTTGCGCCGGGCGTGGTGGCGTACGCTTGTGATCCCCACGCTTGGGAGACGG
Organism: Muscardinus avellanarius; assembly: GCF_963383645.1. NCBI lineage: Eukaryota > Metazoa > Chordata > Mammalia > Rodentia > Gliridae > Muscardinus > Muscardinus avellanarius. The sequence goes on from NC_137787.1 coordinate 5,866,450, forward strand.
AGACAGAAGGATCACGCTGGTTCAAAGCCAGCCTCACTGACTTAAGAGACCCTGTTTCCATATAAAAATATAAAAAAATAGGTGTCTGGGAGTGTAGCTTGGAGGTAGAAGGGTTTCCAGGAACCCCAGTATCACCAAAAAAAACCAAACAAACAAACAAAAAAAACTTAAAAAATAAAACATTTACTTTGCCCCAGGCCCAAAAGCCACCCAGTGCTGACCAAACATGGACTGAAATCTCCGAAACCGTGAGCAGAAATGAATTTTTCTTCTTTCTGAGTTGGTCAACTCAGGTACTTTGTCACAATGACAGAAAGCTGACACCCACGTGATCTGAATGACTGTGGTGGCTTCTTTACGCCCTCTGAGAACCAGGACGGCTTGGCTTATACCCCAGTTTCAGGGTCTGAAGACGTCCATTTTTTTCCATCAATACCTGTCAGTTCCTAACCTTGCTCTCCCTTACCCCCATCATAATCCTAGGCCAAGTATTAGAGCCCTTAATTAGGAAGAAGCCCACCCTCTCCCCATCCGATACCCAGCAGCGCCTTTGGAACTTGGCTTCTTTGGTGGGAGAACCTTGTCCCAGGGACTCCTTGGCACTGATCCACATGCCTGAAATAGCAATCGAAGACCAAGCTGTGGTCCACCCTGACCAGTCAAGGCCTTTGGTCCCCTACCCCAGCAGTGGGATCCTGCTGGCTGGCTGTGTGTTCTGCTCAGTGGAGAATGTCAACGCATAGTGCTACATGAAGATGCCCCATCCTCTTCTGTTTCAGAAGATTCCAGAACACGGTAGCACAACACTGCTAGGCATTTTGCTGCCAGCCTGTTGTATAGCAGAGAGATATTTAAATATCTTCCAAAGCTTTAACCAGGATGGGAGAGCTGGAGAGGAATTTGAAGTCAGCATTTTTATTGGGTCTTAAAATACAGGTTTGCATTCAGATTGTTAGAGAAACAGTCACCAAATTACTCATGTCAGGTCTCATTTGGGCCAGATACTTCTGGGCAGGGACCTGGTGATTACATAAGCTCTGTAGGGGATTTTGTAGCATTCTCATAGTTCTGAATTATTGACAGATTAAAAATTTCTCTTTCTACAGGTGAAAAAATTGAATACCTGAAAAATTTAATGACTTCATGGAAGTTGCGCTAGTGGATAGAATGAATCCTTGCTTGCTGGGGGCCCCATCGGATTACAGTGCCGGAGGCAGGAATCTCCCATCCGACCCTCACTCCTACTTCCAGCAGCAGGAAGCTCACTGCAGGCGAGGGACCGCCCTGAACAGAAGGAAGCTCTTGCAGCTGGTATGTGGCTGGACCTCTCTGAAAATATTGGAAATGTGTCCAGAGATCCTGGGTTTGGAAGCCAGTAGTGCAAATTTCTAGCTGTGTGATCTTGAAAGGGAAGTTTAAATGTTTAGCTTCATGTCTCTGGTTTGTACCATCGGTATTGTTTGGGAGGTTAAAATAGCACAATCAGCTGAAAATGTTTAGGGAGGTGTTGGACACACTGTGTGGATTCAATGGTAACTGTTTTCCTTTTTGGTGTGAGCCAAAGCTCTTTTTACAAATATGTCTTGCCTATAATTTTTTATTTCTATGCAATGAACATTTGAAAACTCTATTGAGATGGCATCAGGGCAATGCCAATACTCTCATCCATGTCTGGAATTTTATATTACTTAAGACACAGAGTGACACCTTTCAATGCATGAGCCAATTTCTTATTCGATCCAATTTTAGTTCCTTTCATTACTTCAAGAAATTTCTTCTTGAATTGCCGAAGTGAGAATCCAGCCCATTTATTTTTCCATTTGCTGTCTACAGAGCACATTGACTTCAATTTTCTCCACCTTTACGGTTATGACCATTTTCCCTACCGTCTTAATCTCCATCGGACCCTGCCGGCACACAGCAGAACATTGGGCAATTATAAAGACATGCGTAAACAGACTGGAAAATGTTGACTTCTTCAGCATCGGGGCTCATTTGCAGGATTTCTGAGGGGCCACTTCTCTCAGGGACTAGAGTACGGCATTTGAAGAATGCTGCTTTGGGGTTTGGTCTAAGGCTTGTTGTCCATTGTCCAAGGGGCAAAATGAAAATGGTTTTGATTTCTGGAGAATAGGGGCTCTCCCTCATTAGCCAAGAACTCCTTGGAATCTGACCTTAGGCCTGGAGGGGACTGGATTGGCCTGCCAATCAGCAGTGGTTTTATTAACTTCATGATTCCTTCGAAAGCAGGAAAGTTCAAATATGGATGGGAAAAAGAGACCTATGCTCAAGATTGTGGAAGTGAGCTATAACCCAGATCTTAAGAATAAATAATATTACAGTCGCTTCTCCAAATTCTTCCTAGTCTTGGCTTGTGGTCCCTTCTGTTCAGACAATACCTTTGGGAAGAGTGAAGGTAGTTTATTTGGGAAATGATTCCAGGAACAAAAGGTGAGGAAGTGGGAAACTGAGGCGGGCCAGGAAGAATAAACAATAGAGAGCAGGTGACTGCGTGGGCAGCTGGGCTCAGTCCTGCCGGCAGCTTTCAAAGGACTGTGGAAGATGGGGCAACGTGGCCTGCCCTGCAGGTGAGGCACTGACACTCCTCGTTCCCCACTGGATGAGGCTGCTCCCTCCTCCTGCACCCCTGGGTTGTGCCTGTAGGGGAGCAAGCTCCACATGGTGGGGGCAAAGAACTAGTCCCACTGTGCACAAGTGAACAAGCCCAGGCCATCCCATGAGCTCTCCTGGCTGGTGAACATCTGGCCTCCTGGCAGCTTCCATAGGTCCACACAGATCTCGGATCGGCCTGCTCGATGACCTTCGAGGCTAGCATGGCGAGGAGCAGCTGTACAAGCAGGTGCACCGCCTTGCAGGACTGTCCCCAGCCCTTGCAGTGGCCTCACCGAGCCGAGCTCCTTCTCAGCACGAGCAGCTTCCTCTTCCTTCTCCCTGTCCTTAGTGACTGGCTTCTGATGGGGAGTCTCCTCTCAGTACATCGCTCCTGTCCTCCACTCCTCTCCTCCGTGAGCATCCTCTTAGCCCACGCAGTCGCCTGTCCCTCAGGGACCTCTCTGTCCCTTCTCTGTGCTGTTTTCTTTATGGCACCCATCATGCCTTTTATTCATCTGTTGAACAACTCTTTCCTGCCTTCTCTGGCTGGAATAGAAAGACCCAGAGTCAAATTCATGAACATATTACCCGGCACACAGCAGTGGCCAAGTGGGTATTTGGGATGCTTTTGAGGACCTGGGTCGAAAACAGATGGGGCAATGATTTTTCCTGCAGGTGTGTGCTGACAAGAGGAAGCTCTCTGTGAGCATGCGTGTGGTGAGAGAGGATGGGACTGAGGAGTTGCTTCCCTCCATGACTGCTAGGGTCCAGGCTCCCGCAGCTTCTGCACAGATGTACTCTGCTCCAGCACTAAGGCCGTCGGACACATCTTCATGCAAAGGCTTCAGTGGCAGTGGTAGAGCTATTATTTAGAAATATTTGCCACTTACTTTTAGAATAAAGGGGAGTTACAACAGAATGCATCAACACGAGGGGTTTTTAAAAATTTAGAGTAAATCCTGGGATTAGATATGTCCATTTAACTCTCCTTCCTTGTCATTGACTGATTTAAAAAAATATTGATTTGGCATGGCAACTAATTCCTCCACAATGCTGAATTATGCTAGGAAAAATAGCCAGGAATTTTTTTCAATCAATATAAACTAAAACAAAGTGTCTCTTCACTATCGTTGACCAGAAATATATCTTGACCTCATAAATTTAATTCCCAAGTTTTTCTATTAGCATAAATTTAATACATAATATATGCTTCCCAGGTTTTTCTTTCTTTTTTGTTCTTTCCGGTATTGGGGATGGAACCCAGGGGCATTCTACCTCCGAGCTACACCCCCATGCCTATTTTTTATTCTTTATTTTGAAACAGGGTCTCACTGAGTTGCAAAGGGCCTCACTAAGTGGCCGAGGCTGCTGTGAACCTTGATCCTCCCGTCTCAGCCTCCCAAATGCTGGGATTACAAGGGTGCGCCACCACGCCCAGGTTCTTCCTGGGTTTTTTTTTATTTTTTTATTTTTTTTTTAATTTAGAAAGGCAGGACAGAGCATCTTTCTGAGGACACAGTTTGCTGTTTTTCACCAGAGTCAGGGTTTGGCATCTCAGTTTCAACTGAAGATGGCTCAGGAATTACCAACACCTAGCACCAACGTTTGCCATCCATTTAGCACCAGCCGACTCCCAGGGAGAGGCTGCAAAGGGCTGTGCAGCCTGATTCCTTGCTGGCCTCTCTCCTGACCACCCCAGTGGCCGGGTACGTTCTTTTGTTAGTGCTTAAAATCCTCTTGGAGGTCAACTGTGTGCAGGTGACACATACTCCTCAGCCTGTGATTTAGCTTCAGTGGCCAGCCTGCCTCAATGCTTCCTGAAGACCTGTCTTGGGGCCCCCAGTCTTAAGCTGACAGGCAGGTGTGAGCAGACCTGCTGTTGAAGCGGTCTTCGATCTTCGGAGATTCCGGCAGTGGCAAGCTCCCTCTGAGAGGCCATCTGTTCTGGCGCAGCTCTCCTGCTTTGTTTCTTCAAGACAAGGTGAACTTGCAAATGCAAAGAATAGCTCTCAGAATACTTTTGAGAGAACATGTGACCTCCCTCCTGCTCCCGTGGCCCTCTGTCCCTTCTCTGCTTTTCATCATTGACAGGGATGGGTAAGCAAAATGGAGAAATGGTGAAGTTTGCTTTTTCAAATTTAAATGAATGCATGTTTTCTAGTGAATGGCTGGAAAATCAAAAGAAAAGGACTCAGCCTCGCACCAACCGAGATAGTTCCCCCATATTTTGATGTTCTGTGGTTAGGCGCATGCCTTTGTTTTTGGATTATGTCTCCCTGGAGAATTCACCCCTTTTTATTATGTAATTACCTTCTCTGTCTCTGATGTCAGCTGTATCTGAAATTAACAGAGTTACTCCAGCTTTATCTTAATTGGGAATTAGCAGAGAATATATATATATATATATATATATATATATATTTAAAGGAATATATATATATACATATACATATACATATACATATATATATTTCTTTAACTTTTTTATTTTTTCAGGGCTGGGAATAGAACCCAGGTCCTTGTGGTTACGGTTTGGGGGTGAGGGTTACTGTTTGGGGGTGAGGGTTACTGTTTGGGGAAAACTGTCCCCAGGGACCTTTGTTAGACCCCTGGGAATAATTTCCCAAAAAACACACACAAAAACACAAAAAGACAGAAAAAGCGCGGGTTCTTGTCCCGAGCTAAGGATACATATGCAATAGCGCGGACTCTGGCTGAAGATTTAAAGGAGTTTATTTAAAAGATAGAAAGAGAGAGGATAGTTACAGCCCCATGCCATTCAAGAGTGGCGTGGGGGGTGGTTCGAGTGAATTCACCGAAATACAAAACACGGAACGGACTTTTTATACACATGACCTCCATCTTGTTCACGTAATTCTGACGTAGTAAACGTCCCTGTAAGGTTGGTCCCCCACCAAGGTGTCCCCTTTCACGAACCCTCCTCCCATCCTAGCTAGATTATCCAATTATGTAAGCCTGTCTTTAGAATGAGGATGAGGAAGCCCTAGTTCCCCTCTCCTATAGACTTGCTAATTACCTGTAGCTAGGTTAATTTACAGTGGAATAGTTGCCTGTTTTTTTTTTTTATGGCAGAAACCAAGTCCTTTCACCAATTTTTGAAACATATTAGTAATCAGAGCTTTCTCAAATCTTCCTGGACCATTCCCAATACTGGTACACCTGTGCATGCCAGGCAAGCACTCTACCACTGAGCCATACCGTCAGCACTATATTCATGTACTTTTTATTTTTTTTCTCCTAAAAAATAAATTAAAGCTTGTTTATTTTTTTAGATAAAGTATTTAAAAGACTGGATAGATAAAGACCAACATGACAGCAGTGATGCTTTCTGATCGACTGATACGATTACTTAGTGTTACATTTCTTGCCTATATTTTTGTAAGTTCTAGTTTTTCAATAATAAATATGTATTACTTTTTAATCTGAAAAATCCTGAGGGTAAAATCATGAAACATAGGCCCAGGCATGGCATGATTCTTCAGATACATTTGCCTATCAGTTCACTCACTGTCTTTCAGCCACTTTTGTACTTCACCCGACTCTTACTTCTCTTCCTCTGTTCTTGACAAGTTCTTTTTTACATAGCCACTAGATAATTACCGAAACTTTTGCCGATTTGATAATACATTGTGATTTTTCTATTCCAGTTTTTTAAAAAGATTTACATGTGTTTTGAGAATAGACCTGTTCTGTAATCATTCAGTTGTCAATGCTTTTCGAACTCCATATCTTTCAGATAAAAACCAAGTTTGTTAAGAATTTCTTAAATTCTGGACTGAGTACTGTTCTTTTGCCCTTTGAGTTTTTCCCATAGTGTGAGAGCTAAAAAAAAGTCTTGATTTTCCCCTGAGATTTGTATGACTGTAGAAGCCGTCATCGGTGTGCTCTGCTTTCTGTTAAAAGGCTCAAGCCGAGTAGGAAGTCCTAAGGAAAGAGTTCCTACATTTCCTCATGGAACTCTTCAGAGTTCATTGGAGTCTTGTCCCGGCACTGCGGCCTAATCAGAAGGTGCTGGTGCTGCTTGGAACTGAAACATCTTCTCAGAAATGCAGACACTACCATAGGGAACACATCTCTGTCACTGGGGACCCTCGGGCTCCGAGAAGGCTGGATTCAGTCATCTGCCCAAAGTTAAAGTAAGAGAAAAACTATTTAAAAAGAAAAATGAAATCACGAGAAGTTTTACCACACTAGGATGTTAGTTAATCTGCCTCTTATCCTACTTTGCTTTTAACCTGAGGTTTCATACTTCAGGTGAGTTTCTTATAGGCAACATATAGTAGGGTCATGTTTTTGTTATTTATTCTGATAATCTGTCTTTTGACCATCCCATGTTAAGTGATATCTTATAGGCCATTAGACTAATATCTATTATTTGTAACTACTTTCTATGAATGTGTTTTATCTATACATTCTCTTACTCTCCTCCACAATCTCATGATGCCCCTATTTTTTTTTTAATTTTTAAATTTTTTATTTTTTGGTGGTACTGGGGTTCCTGGAAGCCCTTCTACCTCCGGGCTACACTCCCAGACCTATTTTATACTTTTTATTTGGAAACAGGGTCTCTTAAGCCAGCGCGGCTGGCTTCGAACCAGCGCGATCCTCCTGTCTCTGCCTCCCAAGCGTGGGGATTACAAGCGTGTGCCACCACGCCCGGCATGATGTCCCTATTTTAAAGATGAAGAAATACTTCTTAGCAAGTGTGACTTGTCCAAAGTCATGGGGCTAGTAAGGGCCAGAACTCAGAAAGGAATACAAAGCCCAACCCTTGTATTTCAGATCCTGCATTATTTAATGGATAATTATTTGTGGGCCGATGGATGGTCAGATAGATAAAGATTTGGATACACAAATATGCTTCAACAGAGAAGAGATCATATTTGGTTCTATGGATTCAGAAATTAATACTGTCTTTTAAGTATTTTAAGAATAATTGATTAAAGATATTTCTCAAGTTGGTAAGCCCTTGTTCTGATACAAATAGCAATCACGTGAAAAAGTTGTTTTAAAATCACAGATTTAAAAAATCAGTAAATAGCAGAGCAGATTCTAAAAGGCGCTGTGGACTCATGACTTGTACTGCAGTGAGAAAAGGAATTTTAAAAAATGCTAGGTGATTGAGATACAAACCTGGTTCCCATTCCTATAGGCCAACGAAACTAACCTTCCAGGTATCTTGTCTCATGACTTAGTCCTCATACTTCATCCGTTTTCTTCAAGTTAACCTGGCCTCTCCTGCCCTCTTAAAGAAGCTCTGGCTAGAGGACTGTGTCTGGTTAGAGGTCTCTTTCTGATGGAGTCTGGTAGGAAGGGGGGTGAGTCTGGAAAGGTCTGCCTTATTCATGTAGGAACCAGAGCTCCCCCAGACCTCACCCCTGAACTGGCAGGGGCCGCTTTGGACTGCCAGCAGCACAGGTGAGCTTTCACCCATCACTTTAAACTGCTGTTGACTCCTGCAAGGGAAACGCTTCGCTTTTTCTCTTGAGTTCTTTCTTCTGTCCATAAATGAATACTTCCCTTGGCTCTAAACAGACCAGGAGCGGAAGCTTAGTCTTCCTGCATTCCTCAACGGTGAACATGTGAATGGTTGGTTCATTTTGCTCCTGAATGATTAAAAATGAAGTCTAGCTCCTCCTTCCCAGGTTTTCATTCCTCACGATCTGGTTGAGACCGGGCCTGGAGGAGCCTGCTTGGTCTTCCCTCATCGTGCAGCAAGCAGACTGCAAAGCCTGCCCCATACAAATCCTGGCTTCTGTCCCCTTGCATCCAGGTCCTTCATGTCCAACCTGGGTGGGTCAGGAGGGCTTGTTGCCTTCAGCAACAGTTGAGGGCTCCGGCCTAGACCCAGGCCATGGGAGCGTCCAACAGTGTTTCCAAGAGGGATACTGTACAGCTGTTGTTAAGCTTTGCTTAGAAGATATGCAGCTATGCCTGGGTCCCAGCTGGATGCTGGTGTCCACTGTCAGTCAGTGAAAATTTGGAGAAAAAAAAGGAGTGAAGAAATAGCACCCTCAAAACCTCCTAACAGGTCCCATTATTTCCACAAAGCAACGACTCCAAAGAACAAACCTCCTCTGAGAATAAGCCAAGGGGAATTTATTTATTTATTTATTTATTTATTTATTTATCATGTACTGGGTATTGAAACCAGTGGCATTCTACCTCTAAGATACACCCCAAGCCCTAATTTATTTTTATTTTTGAAACAGGATCTCACCAAGTTACCAAAGTTTTCACCAAGTTACTGGGGCTGGCTGCAAACCTGCAATCTTCCTGTCTCAGGAAGATTGGGATTACCGGTATGTACCCACATACCAAGCTGAAATGACGATTCAGAGTCATCTGCCTAGGAAACCTTCAGTAGCGTTAAGCATGATCTCTTATCATGACGGATTCTCCAAGAGGAGAATGAAAAAGGGTCTGTTAATTCAGCCGGGGACCTCTCGTGCTTGGAGGACACGGCACTTTGCAGTACAGACATCTGATGTGTGTCAGGTGAGCGCAGACATCTTTGTTTACGGACACAGACAGGACCAGGTAAGCCCACCGGGGTGGAGAGGTGTTTCAGGTAAGCTAGGCTGCAGTGGCTTGCTGCAGGCCCAGCTGTGGCCTCCACAGCGGATGTTGCCCCTGGCCGTTACCCTGCCCACTGAGGCTGCGCATAGCTTCCTGCTTCCATTTACCAGGAGGTTACCCTCATCCCCCAAACTGTGCAGCTGATGCAGGGATCGAAACTTCTTTGCTGTTTTTGATGTAGTAAATCAACTCTTTCCATAGGTGAAAACTTAGAGGCCTATGACCAACATATAGTCAGTCTTCTCTCATTGAGTAAAAGACTGATTTTTACTAAAGCCTGTTCTTATACTTTTATTTATTACTAGAGAATTAATAAGAAAGGCTAGCTTATCTCCAGTACTGAAAACTTCCTTATCTTAAAAAAAACTGCTTCCCAGAAAATTACCTTTGTTTCACTTTTCTTAAAAGAACTTGCGGCCTGGCGTGGTGGCGCACACTTGTCATCCCAGCATTCTGGAGGCTGAGACAGGAGGATCGCGGTTCATGAACAGCCTCAGCTACTTAGTGAGGCCCTCTGCAACTCAGTGAGACCCTGTTTCAAAATAAAGAATAAAAACAGGGCAGGGGGTGTAGCTCGGAGGTCAAATGCCCCTGGGTTCCATCCCCAGACCCACAAAAAAACAAAAGAACTTGCCTCCTAAAATGGACAGGACCATATAGCTCTTGGGAATGAGGAAGTCAAGGAGTTGACCTTGCTGGAGTTTGGCTAGGACTGGAGAAGAATTTCCCTGCACATGCATGCAGATTCACCAAGCTTTTTCTTAAAGTCACATCACTGTTTCCTGGAAAGAAGGCCTAGACGCTGTCTAAGCTGGGGCTAGAAAGCCGCAGATTCTACCTGGCCTTCCAGAAATGGAAGGCAAATGGCTTCAGAGAACCAGTGCTTTGGTTATTCTTCTCAGCCTTTCTGTTGAAGGACAGGTCTCTTCTTGACCATGGTGTAGAGTAAATAGAATGGATTTGTAAACACCCAGGAAGAACCAGATGAAGACGAGTACTCCTATTGCTGGTTTCTAGCAAGCTCATGATCACTAAATCAAATCTCCTAAACAACAAATCTCAAGGACTAAGTTTAATTGCTGAGACTCCTGGAGAAACCGGGCCTGGTCGTCAGACCCTGGGTCCCGGGCAGGGGTCGGGCGGGGCACACCGGACCCCGGAACAGCTGGGGCCCGGGTTGCAGGACTCTGGGCCCGGGCCGGCCCACGCGGAGCATGCCAGACCCCTGGAGAAACCCAGCCCGGTCGTAAGACCCTGGGTCCTGGGCAGGGGTCGGGCGGAGCACACCAGACCCCTGGAAGAGCTGGGGCCCAGGTCGCAGGACTCTGGGCCCTAGGCAGAGTAGTGTGGAGCACACAGGACCCATGCAGAAACAGGGCTGGGTCACAGTGCTACTGAGTGCCTGATCCCACTACCTCCTCAAACCACACATACTGTCTTCTCTTATTTAAAATAAAAAAAAGGAAAAGAAAAAGAAAAATATTGTAGAGGGGTCAAGAAGGCCGAGGCGGATGCCAAGATACTGTAGATGCAGACAAAACTTACCCAAATGAACTGGAACTTTTGGAAAAATTCCCCGCTAAGGAGAACTGCTTCTTCTCTACATTGTTAAGAATCTTGGACATCACCTGTAAGGAGAGAGACTTTAGCGGAGACCAAGGAGAAAGGCGGTGTTGAAAGCAGTCTCTGCCATGGCAGTGGAGACATGTATTCAGGAGAAGCAGAAATCGGAGCCTACCAACCTTATTTTTTTGAAGAAATTACACCAAATGTCGAATGCTACCATCACGCATACTTAGGAACACTGGACAACATTCAGAGTGGAAAAAGAGCTTGGGAAAGATTTGAAATGGTGGAGGCAGTGGCAATGGCAGTGGCCAGTACTCAGGGGAGGCAGAAATCTGATGCATTACACCTGGAACCTTTGAAGTAACAACCCCAGAGGCAGAATGCTACCACCACACACCCTCGAGAATGTGGAACAAATGGCTGGGCGAAGAGGGTGCTCAGATTGGAGCCTTCCGAGGGGTGAGGCAGGTGCTGGGGCCAGCAAGGCCAGGATCGGAGCCTTCCGTGAGGCAAGGCCGGTTCTGGAGCCTCCAAGGCTGGGATCGGAGCCTGTTGAGGGGTTAGGCCGGTGCTGGGGCCAGTGTGGCCAGGATCGGAGCCTGCCGTGAGGCAAGGCCGGTGCTGGGGCCTCCGAGGCCAGAATCAGAGCTTGCCAAGGGGTTAGGCCAGTGCCAAGGCCAGCGGCTGACATCGGAGCCTGCCGTGAGGTAAGGCTGCTACTGAGGCCTCCGAGGCCGGTATCAGAGCCTGCCTTGAGGCTAGACCAGTGCTGGGGCCACCGAGGCTGGGATCGGAGCCAGCTGACTGGTTAGGCCGGTGTCGGGGCCAGTGAGGCCAGAATCGGGGCCTCCCATGAGGCAAGGCCGCTGCTTGAGCCAGCAAGGTCTGGATCAGTCCACCGGGTAGCCAGACTACTACTGGGGCCATCAAGAGTGGGATCGGTACTTGCAACACGGCATGCACAGAGAAATATCACAGAAAATATAAATCAGATGCTTCCCCTAAGCAGCAATAACTAGGAGGAAAGGGGCAACAGGAAGAGGTCAAGCTATAGAAAGGGCCCTATAGTGAAGCAATTAAGGTGACCAATCAGAGGGTATGGAATAGGGGAGGATGGAGCCTCTTTAAAACGCAGGCGGTACATAAACAAATGTATTAAAGTTAATCACCAAACAAGTATGGGATCGAGGGAGGGGGAAGAAATGGGATGGGGGCTGAATGAGGGCTAATTGGATGATGTGTGCTTGTATATCCTCTCAAGTCTTGTATTCCAATGTGATATATGATTATAATGCACCAATAAAAATAAATTTTAAAAATATGATTCTGAAATGAGAAAAAAAAAAGCTAATTGGGTGTTTTAAAATCTAAAGTTGATTTTCCATGTTCGTTATTTTCTTTTAGCACAGAATCAACTGAATAAAACATTTGGAAATGCAAAAAAAATTTTTAATTGCTTAGGTAAGAAGGAGTTTAAGGAAAATATTTTTTCTAGGAGACTACCCAACCATGACATCCAGACAATACCATCAGACTCCTTGGGGCTTCTCCACTGAGTTGGCCTCATCCTCCGGTGGCCTCTTCTCAGGGCAGGAGGCTGGACACTGACAGCTCTGGCCCCTCAATCCCTCCCTTAGGTTCACACTTGGGGACTAAGAAAGATTTTGATTGGACCAGTTGGGGTCATGTGCCCTTTCATGACCATTCATGGTAGTCAGGAAAATAGGCCACTCTGATTGGTCAGGCCTGGGTTGTGTCACATCCATCACCAAGCAGGGGGGGATCAGCCTCATGACCCATTGGGCTCTATAAGCAGGCTTCTTTTACCAAGAGAATGGTGGGGGTGGGTGCTGGACCACCCTCTCTCAAGAGGCATTGCTTCACCCTAACACTCAGACACAGGGCATGTGATTTGGGTTCTCCTGAGCACAAGGCTCACAGAAGAACTAGTTTCTAGACATATCAACCCAAATCACTGACCCCATTAAAAACCAACAATGCAGAAATTGGCACATAGATGCAACCCAGATCAAGACCAGCTTCAAATTCTTTGACCTTTTTTATTATGATTGTTATATTACATTAGGTGTCTTCTATTCTGTGCTGTAGAATTCAAGGTCTAGGGGAGAATAAAGAAATAGGTATTTAACACTGATGAAATCGAGGCCCAGGTCACAGGGCTACATGTGGTTGTGTGGACCCCTCACGCCCACCCTAGCATGACATCCTTCCCTTTTCAGGATAAAGCATCACAGCCAGTTCCTGACTTGATGGATAGTACCGTGACAGGTTGTGGTGAAACCTGCCACATAGACAGCTTGGGACTCATTAGGAGAACTTGGAGTTGAATTAGAAATGCTAATTTCAAAACCAGCCATTCATTCTGTTGGACATTTTTCATTTGGTTGTAGATGCTATTGAGAAATGAAGGTTCTGAACTCTGAAGGGCACAGAATGGGCTGTGCCCACCGCCTGAGAAGCACACATGTGTTCCTTCTTCCTGCCTCCTCTGCTCTAGGGCTCAACTCTCCTGTTAACTGGAGGTCTGGTGGATGCTTTTAGGGGCAAACTGAGCTTTTCCAACAATTCTCGCCAGATGTCCACTTGGAGAAAGATGCGTGGATGTGCTCTTTCCTAATCCTGGCACTGTGTGAAACAGGAATAAGGAGACCGAGCAGTGGAGAGAAGGTGGGTCAGAAGGAGGCCCCAGGGCCGCCGTGGCAAGCCTCCCAGGACCCTAACTCGCCACATCTGCATCACATTTGAAGCCAAAGAAGTCAGAAACATGAAGAGGTGAAGACAACCAGAAGCCCTGACAAAATGCCTGCTTTCTTTAGCCAAAGAACCAGCACAGGGCAGCCGGTCAAAACAGAAAATGAAGCTATGACTGTTCTATCCCAGCTAAACACCACAGAAAAGGCTGTACCCCTCCTTCACCAGCAACAGCTGTGCAGGATCCTCGATTTGCACCCCAACTGTAACAAAGTGTTCCAGCACCCACTAGGGTGGTGTCAGAGGTCACTAGGAAGCAGAAACTCTGATCCCCTTCCACTGTAATAAGGCATGGCTTCCCCTTCTCACCAGCGTGGTGTCCCAGGAGGCCAGCTAGAGAGGTGGCTCTTTCCACGACACCCTGGGGTATCAGGGCTGCCCTCTTCTATGTCAGTGGAGATTTCACAGGAGCAGTCACCGGGCAGGACTATGTGCTCAGCCAGCAGAGCATCCGCAGGCCTGTGGGTTGCTGGACCCTGTCCCCGCCCCGCAGTGACCTGAGCCCCTTCCCCCTCAGGTGTCAGTGGCAAGGGTCAGGCTGGCTCTCCGCTAGTGCAAAGCCAGCGGAAGCCAGCTAAAATAGAAGGCGTCAAAGTCCAGGTGCTCAAAGTCTACTACCCCAGTGGGAAATCCCTCATCATACCAAGACCAGAAGCTGTCAAATGGGATGAAGCTGACAACCCAAAGACTCCAGGGTCAAGATGGTGGCCGTGCAAGAAGCACTGGACACCGGAGTAGTGACCACACCACATGCTAGTGAGGATGCAAAGGGACAGGACCACTCGCACGTCGCTGGCGGGAGTGTGACACGGGACAGCCACTGGGGAAAACAGTGTGGCAGTTTCTTAAAATAATGAACCCCCACGGCTACACGACCCTGCCTTGACCCTCTGGGCATATATGCAAGAGAAAGGAGGGTGTGTTCACACAGAAAGCTTTGCACAAATGTTCATAGCAGCTCCATGTGTAATAGTCTCAAGCTGGAAATAACCCCAATGTCCATTTACAGACAAATGGATGAACAAAATATGGTAAATACAGACATGAGAAAAAAACCTCGACCCACAGATAAACCTGGAAGAATCCCCGGATAATTATGCTAAGTGAAAAAGGTCAATCCCCAAAGGGTCTATACTGTGTGATTGCATTCATATAACATTCTGGAAGTGATTGAAATGCTTAACAGATCAGTGCTGCAGGTTAAAGACAAAGAAGAAGCAAAGTGAGTCTGCTAAAGCAGGTGCCATAGGATTCCTCGCGAGGTAGAAATGTTCCTCGTCTTGGCTGCCACGCTGATACCTGCTTGTGATATGAAGCTGTCCTCGTGCAAGGGTCACCGCTGGGGAAGACTGCCAAGGTGCACAGGGTCTTTCTGCATCATTTTTTTTCTTTTTACAGATGAATGAGAAGCTACAATTATTTCAAAATAAAATGTCCCTTGGGCATGGTGACGCATGCCTATCATTAGTGTCAAGCCAGAAATGTCCACTAAAAGACAAATGGATAAACAAATATGGTTTATCCATGCCACAAAATATGCGATGTAGAAGAAAGAAAGGAAAAGAAAGAAAGAAAGAAAGATGGATGGATGAATGGATGGATGGATAGAAAGAAGAAAGAAGGAGGAAGGGAGGGAGGGAAGAAGTTGTCCTTATTCTGCACATGTCTCTAATCCCAGTATTTGGAAGATTGGGGCAGGAGCATTGTGGGTTCAAGGCCAGTCTCAGCAACTTAGAGGAATTCTGTTTCAGAATTAGAAATAAAAAGTGTTGTGGGTGTATTCCAGAGGTAAAAGGCCACTGGGTTAATCCTCAGTACCAAAATAAATAAAATGTTTAATAATAATAATAAGAATATGACTACATAGTCTTCTGCTTTCAGCTGAAGCGCTCAGCCTGGTTAAGTGGCTTTGATATTTCTAGGACCTAGCTAGGGTGGTGGCCTTTTAATCACCAAATGTCTGCTGAGCTAAAACACCGGTACAGATGGATCACAAGTCAGGACAGCGTGACAGGCTCCGTCCTCTGGACCAGAGTGTCCTGTGCGCTGCCCACTTATCTCAGCCTCCATGGGGCCAGGCA
Organism: Muscardinus avellanarius; assembly: GCF_963383645.1. Classification (NCBI taxonomy): domain Eukaryota; kingdom Metazoa; phylum Chordata; class Mammalia; order Rodentia; family Gliridae; genus Muscardinus; species Muscardinus avellanarius. Next base: position 5,882,085 of record NC_137787.1, read on the forward strand.
AGAATGGGGGTATTGAGCTAAAACCTTTATTAGCTGTGATTTGTTGGGCAAGCTACTTCAATAAATAGGTAATGTACCTGCCTTCAAAGTCTTCAGGAAAGTGTGACAAGAGGGATGGTGCTCAGAGCTATGACTGAGATCAAACCACAGGTAACAGATTATTACAGTGGAAAAAAAGGGCAATGCCAGTAAAAATATAAAATCTGCTCCGTAATAACATAGCAGAGAATTAATTTTTGTTCTATGTTTCTCTTTATGCCTCTGGATTAATGAATAATTTTATTATTCTTTTCTCTTTATGAATTAGCATTCTTGTATATTCCTTTATTATTCCTTTAGTGGTTACCAGATATTATCATATTCATCCCTCACTTATTATAATTTAATCCAGGTCAATATCTTATCACTTCCAGAATAACATAAAGAGCTTACAACATTTTAAATCTGTTTATACTACCTTCCTTTAGTAATATCAACATGCATTTTGACTATATATATATATATATATATATTTGTGTGTGTGTGTGTGTGTGTGTGTGTGTGTGTGTGTGGCACTGGGGATGAAACCCTTCTACCCCTGGGCTACACTCCCAGACATATTTTATATATTTATTTGGTAACAGGGTCTCTTAAGCCGGCGCAGCTGGCTTCGAACCTGCGTAATCCTCTTGTCTCCGCCTCCCAAGAGCAGGAATTACAAATGTGCACCACCATGCCCGGCTGATTTTATATTTTAAATCCATGTTGTATTTTTATTATTGCTTGATGATATTTAAAATTTTTCCCACATATTTTCCCATTTCAATGCTTGGCATTTCTTCTTGTTGTACTGTGCATCTGTCTGGAATCTTTTATTTCTGCCCCAAAAACTTCTCTAGTATTTTTTTAGCTTATATCAGTTGACAATGTATTATGCTAGTATTTATGTATCTGAAGATTTATCTCCATTACTAAAAAATACTTTTGCAAGATACAGAATTCTGTTACCAGATCTTTCTTTCAGCACTTTATAGATGCTATTCTGTTGATTTTTAGCTCCCACTGTTCTAGTTAAGAAATTAGCTCTCATTCTTAATATTGGATTATTAAAAGTAAAGTAGCAATAAAAACTTTGCCTAGTCAAAGTAGTTCCTTTAAATATTATTACCCATATATATACATTGGATTTGTATCCAAAGTTCTTCTGTGTATTCTATATCTGTGGATAAATTAATTTAGGTTTCAAATTAAAATGAAGGATCTAAACTAATTTCTTCATCTTAGAGTGAGAAAGATAGAAATGACGTGGTCATACTAATATACCAGATCCTTTCAAAATTACAAGTGTATTCAATTATCCATTACGAACAGATTTGGTTGATTTCTTTAAGTCATTTTATACTTAATTCTAAGACTCTCTGGAGCTAAAGAATTTCTAAATATTTCTGGAGTTGACAGTGAATACCACTAAGGAAACTCAGAATGCCCAAACACTGCGGTTGAGATCATTTAGAGATAGAGGTTTGAATTGTGTCCGTGCACAATCTTGGAGCCAGAGGAGCACCTTTTAGATTCACTGGATTATGAACCACAACTGTACAGGGCTCGGTCACAAAGCTCATGGAGACCTTGTACCAGGAGTAAAGACATACTCATTTCTTTTCCTCACTCAAATGTCGGAGGTCAATATCTCCTATCCAGGAAGGTCACGCACTGGATGTTTCAGTTTCTCTGCCCTGCTCTCCTCCCCTCCCCTCCCCTCCCTTTGTTTCTTCTCCTGTCTTCTGTCTCTTTTCTTTTTGTAGTGCTGGGAATTGAACGGAGAGACTCACACATGCTGAGAATGTCTTCTACCCCTTTTGGCCCTTCTTTGGCACTTTCAGGACATCTCAATACATTTTCGGTAAAGTTACACATACCTTTGAATTTTATGCTATTCTAAATTACGTGTGTATGTTTTCTTTGGCTTTAAAGAATTTTAAATTTACTGTCATCTTCCGTTTTAAAAATTTTTTTAAAATTATGCAATTCTTATGAGTATTTTTGAAGCTATCTGGACAACTCTGGATATTTCACATAGCTGCGTTTGAGTTGCGGGTGGTGGAATTTGGGGTCATCCTGACATGTCTCTTCTTCTTCCCCTTTCCTTGGGTGGCTTTGGCTCCAAGGTTTGGGATATGGAGGGCTAGAAGGAAAGAGGAGAACAATTAGTGGCAGGATCCGAGGGCCACCTTTCCTCTAGGAAATGGGGCTGTTGGACATCAGGGCTTCTTATAGATTGCCCTACACAATTATCTAGTTGTAGGGAAGGAGGTAGGGTTGAGGCTAGCTTCTCCTCCAGGAATGAGGGTGGTGCATTTGGGGCGAGTCACTTGGAGTGGGGAATGGAGGGCAAAGGGCAAGAAACTCCTCCAGGAAGTCACCTTGGTGGTCTGCTGCGCTAATGCCCTCTGGTCACCTGTATGTGGCTAAAGAGAAGGGTGTCATGTTGAACAAAAATCACCAAACTCAGAGCTGGAGGCTGAGACAGGAGGATACAAGTTTGTGGCCAGCCTCAGCTACTTAGCAAGGCCCTTCACAGTTTACTGAGACCCTGTTTCAAAATAAAGGATAAGATCAGGCAGGGGATGTAGCTCAGAGGCAGAATGCCCCTGGGTTCAGTCCCCAGCGCCATAAAAAGTAAAATAAAACAAATAAATAAAAACCTTTCAAGGTGGTAGTGAGACACAAGTAGGGGAGAAACATGAAGAGTAACACCCCAAATGCTACGTTCATCCTTGGGCTCTTACAGTGCATATTCAGTGAATTAATGAGTCTGGAAATGGCAGCCATTGACTTGCTGACGACCCTCATTCCCCGCTGCGCTGATAATTGACTTTCCCCGAGCTTGCTTGGCAGACCCCCTAGGAGCCCATGACATCGGCAGGGGACACTTAATGGAGTTTGGCCTGTTCTGTATTCCTGCTCCATGCTCATGCTGGAGTGAGGAGTCCGGGGAGGATGGTGCTCCTGCTTCAGTGGCGTCCTGCAGCCACCAGCTTCTTCTCTTTGGAGGATCTGCTCCATCCCAGTATCTTCCAGCTTTTCTGTACTACTTGTTCACATGTGCTGGCCCCTCCAAGTCTTGCCACCTCCTGTCTCTTGCTGCTTACAGCTTTTTCTTTGCTTTCATCCCTGACCAATCAGCTGGTTGACTTACAGGAGCTTTACCTCCACCACCAAGCACAGCAACCTTTTCTTAGTTCACGTCTTGCTGAGGACCCCAAAGTTCTGGAGTATCCAACTCGGCTTTCCTTATTGAACTCCTGCAGTCCCTTTATGCTCACTGTTGGGCGATATACGGATTTTTAGGAAATCCTGGAAATTCCTCTGTCTAATGTACACATTCCCAAGAGTTGGCTCCATGTCTTTGATTTTTTCTTATACTATTTCTCAGAGGATTAGATAGTCTATAACTTCAACTCTCACCCCTATTCCAATAATTTCAAGGCTGTATCTCCATTATCATTCCCAGACTCTTTTATACATACTGTTTAGGGGATACATTAGATAAAAGAAATGAGATGTTAAGAATCATTTCTTAAGAAGAAAACAATGAGGAAAAATTAAAAAGAACACAGAAAGCAAAGAAAGCAAACCTGAACATCAATACCCTTTAAAATTCAACTGATTGAGAGACAAATTCATGTACATATGAGGCTCAACATAAATCAAGTGGCAGAGCTAAAATACCTGATATTGAATGAAATAACTAAGGTAATCTTAAAAAGAAAAATGACAGAATGAACAAAGGTATGAAAATTGAATATAAACAGAGATAGCAGAAAAATATATTAAAAATTACATGCAAGCAAAATCAAGGAGGAAATTAATGAGACCAAAGGGCTGCTGCCAATTGCTGAAGGATACACTTTACGGTGATAAGCAATTGCTGTGATTCATTTTTTCTGAATAATAATGCATCAAACTGAAAGGCCAAATTGCTAGAAAATCATAAAGCAGTTGCTAAAGTCTAAACAGCAGTGGTAAGCTTTACACAGCCAGAGGGCATCATTTCAGAAACGATGGTGTTCCGTGCCCAAATATTGGAACTAATGTGTGTAAGAAGAAGCTGATATTTTTAGCTTTTCACTTATGAGAGGATGCCATGTAGATACAGGTAGTCCCCAACTTATGATGCTTCTGTTTTCAACTGTTAGACTTGTGTGTGTGTGTGTGTGTGTGTGTGTGTGTGTGTGTGTGGTACTGGGGGTGGAACCCAGAGGCTTTCTACCTCTGGGCTATACTCTCAGACTTATTTTATATTTTATTTGGGAACAAGGTCTCACTAAGTTGCTGACAGCCTCACTCAGTAGCTGAGGCTGGCTTCGAACCTGCGCGACCCTCCTGTCTCATCCTCCTAAGCGCTGGGATTACAAACGTGAGCCACCACGCCTGGCAATTGTTAGACATTTTGATGATGCAGAGGTGATATGCATTCCAAAGAAATCATACTTCCACTTTTGAATTTTGACCTTTTCCAGGGATAATGCTATGCAGCTCCATCCTCTCTTGCAAAGCTGGGTGATGGCAGCAAGCCACAGCTCTCCATCAAGCAGTGGCATCCTTAAAAGAAAAGAAGGATGGGAAGACACCATGTCCCTCAAATGCCCCTTTCCACTCCCAGGCACCTAGCCAGGGGGAGGGACGTTGAAAGTGGCCCAGACAAGAACACCCAGATAGTGTTATGTTGAGCACCTCTCTCTCTCTCTCTCTCTCTCTCTCTCTCTCTCTCTCTCTCTCTCTCTCTCTCTCTCTCTCTCTCTCCTCCCTCCCCCCCCTCTCTCTCACTGGAGATGAGAGCAAACTGCTGTCTTGCACAAGCATCCCTGGGATGCTGAGACGAAGCAAGCTAGGGATGTCACTGGTACCCCTGAATCTTCACTCCCTGTGAGAACTGGTGCAGAATACTTCCTGGTGGGAAGGATGCTTCCTCATCCAGCTGGCCATCCTCAGAAAGTGGGCTGTGAGGGACAGAGGCAGCACGTTGTGGAGGGCCACCACGAGGGGATGGAGTGGTACTTACCCGTTCCACCACCCAGGACCTTTCCTGTAAGCAGTTTTCAGTAAACTTTAAGTTTCACATGCCATCTCTGCGCATCTTCTTTGATCTCTCAGCAACCTATCCCCTGCCCTAGCACATCTGGGCTGTGGGTAATACACAGGTCCATGATATAACCAACATTGTACAATGTGCTGTGTGCCCTGGAAGTTGGGTGTGTTCATTGTATGTTTGAACGTGCAGTGTTGTCAACTTATAATACATTTACCAGGATGTAAATAACTGTAATCAAGGAGCATCTGTGTATCAGACATTAAGGGGAATCCCCCCTCCCCTCGGCATGACACTGGATACATTCACTCACTCTGCTTCTTCATAACTTCTCCCACCTCTCCTGAACAGATGACCTGAGTGGACTGGAGCAGAAACAGGTGAATGTCACTGAAGGCTATTTTGCAATTGAAGAAAAATCGGGTCCTTTGGCCATTTAGCTATGGAAATGCTAAACAGTTGATTTAGAGTATTTTTTTTAATCTGCCAGGTGTGTGGTACACGCCTATAATCCCAGTACTTGGGAGGCTGAGATAGGAGGATCACAATTTTGTGGCTAGCCTCAGCAACTTAGCAAGGCCTTCCACTAACTAGTAGGACTCTGTTTCCAAATATAAATATATAGAGAGCTGAGGATATAGCTCAAAGGTCGAATGCCCCTGAACTCAATCCCCAGGTCCACAATGAAATAAGTAAATAAATCCAAATTTGGTGCTTATGGAGTAGAGTATCATATTATCTGGGCAGTGATACTAATAAGGAAGGACACAAGATCACTTTATAAGTCCCTAGGAGAATTCTTCCCTTCAATAATAATTGTTTCTATGAGTTCATGGCTTTCTAACACCAGCCTGCAAGCATGCCCTTGGGGAGGTTAATGGAAATTAGAAGAGCAAATAATTAGTACAGGCAAGAACCAGGATGCACTGGAAAATCATAGACTCTCAAGGCTAGGAGTCACCTTTATTTTTATCTAGCTCCGCCCCTCATCAGAAGACTGAATCCCTCTGCTTCGGTCCAGCTTGGAGTTGTGCCATTGGTGAGAAAAACGTTACAATTCAAGGCTATCTGTTCTAACCTTTGCAGGACTGACCTTTGAAAATTCTTTGTTAATTCCCTACTTTCTACTTAAAGATAGTAGCTCTGAAATAAAAAATCAATTAGAAAAAGTCTAATCTCTCCTCTACATGCATATTAGAGACAGAAACCACACCATTTATATGAATAGGCAAAATGCAACGTAATGAATTGCTAACTAATAGGAGGTGGTTTATTACTCAAAGATGTAAAAAACAAACAAACAAAAAAAAACCCTCTGAGATTGTCCAGAAACAGCAGGGTCAAAGGAGTAGCTCAGTATCTTCAGGACAAAGTAGAAGTAACAATAAATGAACAAGAGGAGGACAACCCATGTGATGTGACGTGTGGAAAGGAGTCCTCCATGGCACAGGGGGCACTGGCGCTGGTCTTAGAAAGGGTCCTGTTTCTGTCTACCTACTTCATCTCGGGACCCACTTCTTCTCCATTCTAATTCAGTGCACCTTCATCCTGGTACTTCCGCCCAGCTGGCAACCTGTCCTTTCTACGTCCCTCTCAAATTCACTGCGCACAAATTTCCAAGAGTGACCATGAGAATGTAGCACCTTTTTCTCAACTTGCTTGGCTAGGACAGAGCTCTCCATCATAGAGTCCTGCTGGGAATACACTCCGAGTGATGCGCTGTATTCAAACGAAAACTAACTGTGCTTCAAACACACAATCCGAGCGTAAGAAAGAAAAGCCATCTCTTCTATCCAAGTTACAAGATCACAAAGAAATGGCAGGCTTCCATTTGCAACTGCAGCCTCGGCATCCGGTCTGTAACTTTTGTGCAAATGTCTGCTTGTTCCACTTCCAGATATATTGGTTTCGCATTTCTCCTTTTGTAAAGTCTGCTCAGTGAAAACAAGCCAATCGGATTAGATTTAAAAGCCATACTCCAGCCAATGGGGAACGTTGTTGTAGCCTTCATGTTAGGGAATAAAAGGCTGAGCGGCCGGCCGGCCCAGTGTGCATACACCTTCTGTGCAGAAGCTAGTTGCCTTGTGCAATTATTTGTGTTCATGTATCTCTACTCACTGGACATGGGGAATCCAACACACACCTAGACGGGGTTTCCCAACCATTTGATAGTATTTATCCTTATAATAAAACCATGAGCGTGGCCTCATGAGATTTTATTCACAGCTTCCCTGAGATACATTTCTAACACCCACGGTCTGGGGCTCTTCAGGGGCCCTGGAGCCTGCTCCTCCTGTTTCTCTGTTCTGCCTTCTTTCTGTGGCTTCTGTCTTGGGGGCATCTCTTGGCACCACTGCAGGCAGCATCACTGAATACAGAGAAGAGAGAAAGGAGAGGCGCGTGGCAGGTCACAAGGTCTTCTCAGCAGCCTTTGGAGGGACTCGCTCTCCAACCTCAGTCAGTTGCCAAGGGTGCTGGGAGCCTGGCATTTGAGAAAGAGGGAGTGTCACCTGAATAGGAAATGAAATGCAGCCTCCTGCTGAGGAGGAAGGTGGGAAAAGAGGAAGAAGGGGAGGAAGAATGGGGAGGAGGAGGGGAGGAGAGAAGGGAGAAGGGGAGGGGAGGGGAGAGGAAGAAAGAGGGGAGGAAGAATGGGGAGGAGGAGAGGAGGAAGAAGGGGAGGAAGAAGGGGAGGAGGAGGCTAGGAGGAAGAAGGAGGAGGGGCGCTTCTTTTGCTTGTTCCAGACCATAGTACTCAGGAAGCAGCCATCAGACCTGGCCTTTTCTCAGAACGCCAAATCTAAACAACTGAAGCCAGCTCAGGTCAGCCGACGCACGAGTCCTCTGGCACAATTGTGACCTGTGCTGGGCTCACAGCTGGGTCACCCGTCTCTGTCATCTCGGTGTTGTCCTAGCTGGGGCAGCTGCTAGGAATGAAACCAGAGTGGAAAGGGGAGTGGAAACTCCTTGCAGGCCACAGTCCCGGGTTAAATTCTCCACTCCAGTCTAATAAAAGAAGACGGAGTCGAGCCACTGAATTATCAGATCTCACTGAGTTGCAGAGAGCCTCATTAAGTAGCTGAGGCTGGCCATGAAACTGTAATCCTCTGAATGAAACCGAAGGTGAAGTTATTAGTCTGCTCAGTAAGAGGCCGCACTAAGAAGCCTGTCTCTTTTACCACTAGAAGCCTGGCAATTGGACGGTTCACACAGATCGTGGGAAAGAACCTTTCCATTCAATGATCCATTTTTAATTTTCCAACTGTTTTTCTTCTTACAAGACGCTAAGTCTTCCCCCATCCTGGCTCTTTTTTCAGCTTCTCAGGAAATTAGTTGATATTTTCGAGGAGAAATGAAGGCGGGGTCTCTATTAGCTCTGGGTGTACCTGCTGAGGACGGGTGTGCTGGGGGAAGACTGTGACCCAAAAGGAAGGTAAGTTCTCTTGTACTTTAATGAAAGAAAGTGTGTGAGTCCCGAGAAGCCACTCCTGGGGAAACATCTGTCCAGAGGTTTCATTAACGATGAGAGAGCATCAGGATGGCAAACAGGTTTTCTTTGTTTTGATTCCCTGTTTATGTGTTTCTATCCTCAGAGTAAAATGTTTTTCTTGGTTCAGGTTCTGCTTAAATTGGAATCCGACGCACTTGTCTGTGGGATGAGCAGGTCTCTGGGTTCAATTTTAACATTCTCCTATACCATGGGAGCCTCAGGAATCTGTGCTTATGAGGGACTGGAGCTGGCTGGGTGTGGAAGTCCACTTTTTCTAGTTCCCAGGCTGGTACCTGATTCTTCACTGGCTCAACTCAGTCTTCTTTTATTAGACTGGAATGGAGAATTTAACCTGAGACTGTGGGCCTGCCAGGAGTTTCCACTCCCCTGAAAGTCTAATTTGTAGGACAAGTACTGCACCAGGGACACACACACACACACACACACACACACACACACACACACACACGGGGGGGGGGGGGCAGAGAGAGAGAGAGAGAGAGAGAGAGAGAGAGAAAGAGAGAGAGAGAGAGAGGAGGGAAATGCAAAGATGTTTCTTCTACAAAGGTGCTCTGAATCCAGTTACCCCAGGAAGGATGCTTTTTATCTTTTATTCTGCTCATTCAAAATAAACAACATCTTTTCTAGAGATTTCCCATCCATCCTTTCTAGGGTATTCTCTCTACAGGGTAAAGAGAGACATCCTATCCCAACCCACGAGGGACTGGTGTATAAAAACAGAGTACTTCTCTCTGAATTTATATATTTTCCTTCAGTACTGGGGATGGGACCCAGGAGTATTCTACCTCCGAGTTACACCCTCAGCCCTATTTTTTATTCTTTATTTTGAAACAGGGCCTCACTGAGTTGCAGAGAGCCTCATTAAGTAGCTGAGGCTGGCTGAGAAACTGTGATCCTCCTGTCTCAGCCTCCTGAATGCCGGGCTTACAAGGGTGCACCACCACACACACCTGGCTCTTTCTGAATTTATAATGGGCAGTTGGGGCAGAACAGGACTGACTCCTCTTCCTCCTGCCTTTGCTCACCCCTGCAAATCCCATTCTTTTTCCCATGGATCACCAGGGGCAGCAGCAGTGGCCATGAGAGAAAGGAGACAGGAAATCAGAGCATTCGAGTTCTATGGTGGGAGAGGGGACACTGGGTGGGACAGGTGGCCTCAGGGACACTGAATTCATGAAGAGACTGAATTGCATTTTTGAGCAGTTGCAGAACACAAAGAACTCGTGGAGAAACTCAGGCAGGCTTGGCCAAGAGGCCCAGGGAGGTTCAAAGAAAATAAACACATCTGCAAAACATTCGACCGTGGTCAATGCTATAGACAGGAATGCTTCAGAACTGGTGGAAAAATGTAAGCCATGAGCTGTGCGCACATGGGTAATTGTGAAGACGGTGTGGGCTATGACTTTTCTTAAAGCTCTAACAGGGCAGGATTAGAGACTATTACGGCATCGAAAGAAAGCCGTGCAGTCCACAAATGAGCCAGTGCGTGGCGTTTATGACTCTCAAAACTCAGACGTCCCAGAAGCTGCAAGTGTTCCTTACGTTTATGAGGCTGTCGCCCCCTACTGACAGATCTGTGGATGGCCTCTCTTCATTCATACATCTCTGCCCAAATGAGAATCCTGGATCATTTTGGAGAGGCCATTTAAAAAAAAAAAAAAAAGGCTCATGTGTGATCGTGTTGATCTTACTGGGATGGTTAGCAAGGCTGGGGTTTTTCTCCTAGGATGCTGGCCACACATTTGAACAAGACATTTCAAGACTTTTAGCCATCCCCATGGCCTCTCCTGGCCTTTTATGCTCGTCTGCCCACTTGTGATGAGGATGCTGGGGACAAAGCCTCTTCCTGCTGTTGATGTGGGACTCAGGCTGCTTCCCTGGGCTGAGACACATCAGAACCCTTCCTTCCTCTGGAAGTGCTCCTCCTCGCTGTGGAGAAGCTCGGGTTGCTGGTGCATGCAGGTGCCTCTCTAAGGAATCTCAGGGAAAAGGCTTTGGTGGGCAGAGGTGAGGCCACGCACGCTGCACCAGCAAGTGCCATCTGCTCTTGGCTTCACTGCCTTGTAGCGGAGGTTTCCACGCTGCCCAGCCTGGAGCTGAGAAATTTCCTTTTGCCCCTGTGTGCAGTGAGGAGAGAGATATAGAGCCAGACATCTGCCTGGGTGGGCTCTGATGCATGAAAGGCAGAGAGATCAATCCACTTTAAAGGTACTGCCTCTTTGGTCTAAATTTCTGACCAGCCTGCCCCATCTCACTGTCAGTCTTTGATCTGGAAGGTGACGAACCTGGATTTAAAGTCACCTATTTTCAAGCTTGTGGGTCAACAGTTTCTACATAGAAACTTCTGCACCAGCAGGAAGTTCAGGATGTGACCCCAAAGATCTGTTCTCAGAACCTGGATTTATCTCTAGAATTGAAGACCTATGCCCTGATTTTTCTGGAGGTATAAGAATGGAGACCAGTGTTGTGTTACTAAAACTTCAACAAATGTTTTTGGGGAGGGATAAAAGGGGGGTCCTGGTTTGTAGCATCTGCCCATTTATTCCAGTGGTATAAATACAGAGATCCCTGCATGTTAGTTGGGAAGAGATGCACCTATTAGGTAGTTTTTAACTCCACTGGATAGCATTTTCATCATAAAAATATTATAGATAAAAACTGATCTATGGTAAAATATTTATAGTGAAATAATTTATAGTAAAAAGATGCATTTAGGGCATTTACCTTGGCTCTTAGAAAAAATAATTAATCATAAGCTTATATCATTTTATTCTTAATAATAGCTGCATGTATCAACCAGCTTGCCAAATCCCAGAGAAGGTCACAGTATGCTCTGGTGAGCTGGGAGTCACTGGTCTGTGCTGCTCCAGGACCCCCCCGATAGAGATCCTATCACCAAATGAGTTAAGCACCTTGGTCAAGTCTCAAGATTTTTAGATTTCCTTGATTAAAAGCCAGGCAGCCCTCTGGGTTCTGCTCCCTGGGATCCAAGAACCAGTAAGTACATTTTAGCAAGATAAATTTAAATTAACCTCTTAGTACACCTCAAGAAAGTTGTAGCAGAAACTTTATCTCAAATTGTCAAATGAACAAATTTTTATTCTAAATTTTTTTTAAAAGTTAATAAGTTAGTCATAAAACTCTACTGGACGCTGTTAATTCTGAATGTGAACTGTCAAGGAGGCCTGTGGGGACTTCTAGTGCCTTCTATTTACCCCTGAGAAGCCCACTGAGAAAGCGACCACCCACTGATGAAAGTAGGTCTCATCATAAGGCCCCAGGCCTTCCCCCTTCTAGAACACTTGCACACACAGCCAGGGTAGATGTTCTTCTCCCCCAGTAAGGGACAAAAAGAAGTCCTGGAATATTAGGTGGAGTCCCACAGCTGGAACGCACTTGGGCCTCCCAGATGGGGCTCTTCCTGCGCCAGAACATGGCACCAGCTGTGTGTCATTCCTGTCATTTAAAACCAGCAATGGGAATAAAGGAACCCGGGGAAACCGTATTTATTATTATTTTGTCTCAGTTATTGTTTTTCCACCAACTCAAGGTTTCCTTCTCTTCCTGGGATTTTGTAGTGAGCTTGCTTGGCACCCAAGGAAGGATGTCTTTCAAGCTTCTAGCTGGAAGACGCGGACTGAGGAGCGGACTTGCTTTTTCTTGCTATACTGGGAGAAATGGGCCAGGGCTGTGGCTGGCTTGAACCGGATCTCTAGCCAGAGGGGCTGTGCATTAGACCCATTGTTTATTCATGAGCTGTCTTTTTTTAATATTACAAAGTACATCTATTGCCTTAGGCAGGCTGCATTTTACAATTTACAAAGCAGAGCATCATGGGGCTCTTATACTCTTAAGTGACTTGAAAACAACCATTCTAAGCCAGATAGTGCTGTCTTCAGAGTAACCCTGACCCCGTATCCTCATAAAGAACGGCAGGTGCACTCCCTTCTCAGCCACACCCCTGAGCATGACCTCTATATTTCCCAGAGCTTGCACCAAGCCAGCCATGAAAAAGTTCTCTTCCTGAGCGTCTGTTCTCCTATTAGGCAATTTTACTTTAAAATGCTTAGGTGAAGCCAGGCAGGGTGGCTCACACCGGTGATCTCGGGAGACTGAGACAGGAGGATCCCAGATTCAAGACCAGCATCAGCAACTTAAGGAGACTTTCAGCAACCTAGCAAGATCCTGTTTCAAAATTTAAAAAAAAAAAAACATTAAAACAGCTGGGAGTGTAGCTTGGAGGGAGATTGTCTCTGAGTTCGATCTCCAGTACTAGAAACAAAATCAAGCGGGAAACTTAGGTCAACTTTCAAATCCTGTATCCCCATCTTGTCTCCTCTATTTCTACAAAATCTAGTAGCTAGCTGTTAGAAATAAGTTTCTATGGCATTGTAAGAAAATTAGCTCAGCCAGGCAAGTTTACTTTTTGCAAAAGGAGTCTTGCCATCAGGGAAGCAGATACACAGGTACGCCTGGCAGAGAGCCCACGGGGGCTTTTGCTCCTAACACAAAATTTCTCTGCAGTATTCCTATTGGTGGGAGCTCGACTTTATAGTCTTCACACCATTGGCTAGAACAGGATGCTGGGGGAAGGGCTGGCATTTGCAGTTTTTAAAGGAATGTTAACTTACAAAAAGATGAGAGCGTATTCAAGGTTACAAAATGGCAGTTTCTTAAGTTTCTCAAGTGAAACTAATCTTTTGATTGAAAAGATATACGTATATAGTTATATTAAATATATATCATATTTATAGATTATTTATTTAGGCAACCCTGAATTATCCATGAAACAAATGATAATTCAGACCCTAACATACCTTTACAAGATTGAAGAGCATCTTTGAATGGTAACAGTACGTGCCAGTGTGTGAAGTTGCATTGGAGTGTGTGTGTGTGTGTGTGTGTGTGTGTGTGTGTGTGTGTACTATCATAACACGCAGAGTCAGACATGGTGGCGCACGCTTGTAATTCTAGTACTTGAGAGGCTGAGACAGGAGGATCACGCAGGTTCGCAGCCACCCTCTGCAACTTAGCGAGGCCCTCTGCAACTCAGTGAGACCCTGTTTCAAAATAAAAAATAAAAAATAGGGCTGGGGGTGGAGCTTGGAGGTAGACTGCCCCTGGGTTCCATCCCCAGTACTGCAAACATGCACACCCAGCTGAACTGAAGAGTTTCTCACAAAGCATATCATAAAAAAGCTCCAGGATTAATAGGAACTAAGAGAAACCATTAAAGGAAGACGTATGGGGGGCGTTCAGAGAGGCAGAATTTAAGTGGACACAATTTCAATTTTATTTATTTATTTATTTATTTATTTATTTATTTATTTATTATTTATATTTTTGTGGACCTGGGGATGGAACCCAGGGGCATTTGATCTCCAAGATACATCCCCTGTCCTGTTTTTTACTCTTTATTTTGAAGCAGGGTCTCACTGAGTTGCAGAGGGCCTCGCTATGTAGCTGAGGCTGTCTGCGAACCACGATCCTCCAGTCTCGGCCTCCCGAATGTTGAGATTACAAGTGTACGCCGGCATGCCTGGCTCACGATTTTAATTTTAAAAGAAAATTTTAAAGATCTCTGGGACCTGTCTTTGAAAATATTGCCCCTCTTTGAGATTCTTCGCCACAACTTCTTCCCTTAGAGGATCTTTAGTGAAATTTATATAATAGAATTGAAACCAGGCTCGCATGGTGCAGAGACATTGTTTATAAGAGGCCTGGTATATTTAATTTGTTTTGACATTGATCTGTTATCTTGGGGGCTCTGAGAGGGTTCTGAAATTTTAAGTAGAGTGAGAATCAGGCCCAAGAATGTTAGAATTGGAAAACATTTTAAGGCTGGTCCAGGACTGCCTGCTGCACCAGGGTGACAGCCAGCAAGCTGGACACCTGGACCCACAAGAAATTATCTGGCAAATTTCCATTACTCAGTGTCTTTGGATAACGGAAAGGCATTCTTCAGAAAAGTGCGGTCGGCAAGGCGTAAATGGGGGTATTTAGTGGCTGCTGATCAGCCCAGTATTGTATTTCTCAGCACTTGAAGATCTCCATACTCCAGGTTACATTTATCTATGCATGTGCATTTTAATTTTTTAATTTTTAATTTTTTTAATTTTTAATTTTTAATTTTTTTTTTGCTGGTCTGGGGATGGAACCCAGGGGCATTTGACCTCCGAGATACACCCCCTGCCGTATTTTTTATTCTTTATTTTGAAACCGGGTCTCACTGAGTCGCAGAGGGTCTCACTAAGTAGCTGAGGCTGTCCATGAACCGCGATCCTCCAGGTCTCAGCCTCCCGAATGCTGGGATTACAAGCATGTGCCACCATGCCCGGCTGTATTTTTTAATTTATTGTCATCACATACCATCTTTATTTTACCTTTTAAATAGTAAATTTTAGGGGTACGGGGGTAGCTCTGTGGTAGAATGCTTGCCTAGCATGCACAAAGGCCTGGGTTCTACCCCAGCACCACATATATACACACATGAAAAGTAAATTATGGTCACAGATTTAAACAATATAGAGATTTACCATTTTCATAAATCTTTACAGACCATTTTTATAATGGACTTATATACTATCTCAATTGCCTACTATACCTCTATTGCACAGTCTATCTTGCATTAAATACTGTAATCTAGCACTGGCTTTTTTGGAAAATTTTATAGAAGAGTTAGTTCAAATTGAGGTGATATGGAATTATGGCCATGATGGCTTTATTTAATTTTATTTTCTAATTTTCATAATTTTTACAAGTGACACGTAGACATTTAAATATAGATAATTATATACTGAATGCATTTTGTTTTACAACCTTATCAAGAAATACTATTTTCTTGGAAAAAGTTCAAAAGCTCTTTTAGAAACTCCTGATTTTTAAGTTTTAATCTTACTTTCTTGAAGAGAAAAGGGAGAAAAAAAACTCAACGTTCCAGAAACATACGATCAGTCAGTTACTCTAGTTGAACGCTAAATGGGGCACCTTGGCAGCCAAGGAAATAAGGAACCTGTGACACGCTGTACATTTCTCATTATGTGATAAGCCAAAGTCAACAGAGTTTTTCAAAAGAAACATTTTTCTGATACTAAAATCCATGTGGAATCCATCAACTATGTTTATATGCCTTCAGGTATCTCCGACATATACCAGATGTTGCCTTTGACTGTGATTTTGCAAAAAATATTCTGCACACTATCACGTAACTTCTCCCTGACAACCACCCAACTCCAAAAATCCTCAGGACTTAATTTTGAAGTGGCTTACGGTAACAAGAGCCAATCTGGCGACTGGGAAAGAGGACGCAGCTGGGGAAGGTTGCCAAGGGACTCTGTTGGGCTTCCAGCTTCTGTTTAGCAGATGGAAGGATGGGAAGGCTCCCTCACAGCTGTGACAATACTCCAGGTCATCCTCAGGACCCTCAAGATCCAACCTGCTCTTCACCCAACCAGAGAAACGAGTTTGCGGGACAACACAGCCACCCTCAGACCTGAGGAGTGACCCAACACAGGAGGTCAGGGTCTACGATTCCATGGTTACGGATATGAAACTCCCAGCGCAAGCAGACCCGGCAGACAGAAAGCCGACTGTTGTTTGCCAGGGAGAGAAGGGAGCATTGCTCAGCGGGTATGGGGTTTCCTTCCTTCCATGAAGATGTTTGGAGCTAAATGGAGGTCGGGCGTGTATAGCAGTGTAAATGCATCGATAGATGGCTGGGCACAGCAGAAGCAACCCTATTTAGTGAGGGCTTTGCACTTACTGGAAAAGCCCCCCTCCCTCACTGAATAGCCCCCCTACCCTGCTGACTCCCACCCCCCCCACATCTTGATTGGCACAGACTGCAAGCACCTCAAAGACCCCTCGTTGTCTTGCTTTAGGACCTACCTGGCAGAATTTAAATCCCCACCCGATTAACCTGCATAACCCCTCAGCCTGTGAGCAGAGACGAGCTCCATCTTTCCTTGGAGACTCTCCCTCCGCAGGTTTTATCTCAATAGAGCCTGTTCTGCCAAAGGGGCGTCTCCCTCGCTCTCCCTCTCGACCCCTTTTATATACTAACCACCCCCTCTCCCCACCTCCCAACCCCTTTTATATACTAAACACCGCTGAGTTGTATACTATAAAATGCTTAGTTTTTTATTGTATGGATTTTAATTACATTTAAAAATGGAAAGCAAATAGAAAGAAAAGAGTTTTCAAGGAGAGACAGGACACAGGCTTCTTCTGCTGACCTGGGCTGCAGCAGCTGGATGCCAGACAAGACAGGCAGATGACTGGGCCTGGGCCTTTTTCCCAGTCTGCTACAAATCTTATCAGAATCAAATCAGGAATCAAATAGAATATAGCTGGAAAACCACACATTGCTTAGATATTAGCCAGCATGCTCCCACATAATCTTGTGAATCAAAGGGAAAGTCACAAGAAAAATCAGAGAATACTTTAATTGAAAGTGACACTGTCAGCCGGGTGTGCTGGCGCACACTTTAATCCTAGCATTCGGGAGGCTGAGACAGGAGGATCGTTGTTCATGGACAGCCTCAGCTACTTAATGAGGCCCTTTGCAACTCAGTGAAACCCTGTCTCAAAATAAAGAATAAAAAATAGGGCTGGGGATGTAGCTCAGAGCTAGAATGCCCCTGGGTTCCATTCTCAGTACCAAAAAAAGAAAAAAAAAAAAAGAAAAAGAAAAAAGAAAAGAAAAAAAGAATTAAAGAAAGAAAGAGACACTGTCAAAAGCAAAGAACGCTCAGAGATACCTGCAGCACTGAATGCTCATCTTAGAAAAAAAATTCTCTATTGATGGTTTAGGCTCCCACCAAAGGAATCCATAAAATAGCAAATTAAACCCAAAGCAAACAGAAGAAATAAAATTCATTAAGAGCAAAAACAATAAAATGAGAGCATTTAAGAAATCAAAATATTGTTCTTTTTCATTAATATTTTATTGGTACATTGTATTTATACATCATAATGGGGTAAAAAACTTGTGTATGCATAAATGCACACATCACCCAGTCAGCCTCCACCCAGTCCCCACCTCACTCCCTCCCCAATCCTCCCCTCCCGTGCTTGGCTTTGTGGTTGACTTCCATATGAATAAGTACAGCATGCACTTTAAAGCATTTCCCTCTGCCCCTCACATCACACAGTTAGGTTGTCTTATCTGCTCCTCTGTAGGATCTGCTTTTTCACCTGGAGTTCCTCCTATGACCCCTTTCACCCTAGCTTTCACATATTAGGGAAAGCATCCGATTCCTTACTTTTTGTGACTGACTAATCTCACTTAACATAATGTCCTCAAGATCCATCCATTTCCCTGAAAATACCTCAATTGTATCTTTTTTATGGCTGAGTAAAATTCCATTGTGTATGTATCCCACAGTTTTGTAATCCATTCATCTGTTGATGGACATCTTGGCTGGTTCCATAGTTTGGCTATGGTGAATTGTGCAGCTATGAACATAGATACACATACATTAGTTTGGTAGCTTGGTTTACTTTCTTTTGGGTAGATACCCAGAAGTGGTATTGCTGGATCAAATGGTAGATTTGTTCCCATTCTTCTGAGGATTCTCCATACTGTTTTCCAAAGTGGTTGCACTAATTTGCAATCCCACCAACAATATTTTAGTGTTCCCACTTCACATCCTCGCCAGCATCTGTTGTTGTTTGTGTTTTGAATGATTGTCATTTTAGTTGGAGTTAGGTGAAATCTCAGGGTAGTTTTGATTTGCATCTCTCTGATTGCCAGTGAAGTTGAGCATTTTTTCATGCATTTATTGGCCATTTGAATTTCTTCTCTCGTTAAGTGTCTATTTAGTTTACTTGCCCATTTTTTGATTGGAAAAAGAAATTAAGAAAACATTTCCACTCAAGATCACCCACAAAAAAATAAAATACTTAAGAATAAACTTAACTAAGGAGGTAAAAGATCTCTACAAAGAAAATTATAAAACATTGAAAAAAAATCAAAGGAGATCTTAAAAGATTGAAAGATCTTCCATGCTCATGGATAGGCAGAATAAATATTATCAAAATGGCCATACTTCCAAAAGTGATCTATAGATTCAATGCAATGTCCATTAAACTACCAAGATCATTGCTCACAGACATAGAAAAGTCAGTCCTTAAATTTATCTGGAATAACAAAAAGCCCAGAATAGCCAAAGTAGTTCTCAGCAACAAAAACCACACAGGAGGAATCACAATACCTGACTTTAAACTATACTACAAAGACATTGTAATAAAAACAGCATGGTACTGGCACAAAAACAGATACATAGACCAATGGAGCAGAATGGAAGACTCAGAAACAAGTCCACACACTTTCAGCCATTTGATTTTTGACTAAGGGGCCAAAAACATACACTTGAAAAAAGATAGCCTCTTCAACAAATGGTGATGGCAAAACTGGTTAACCATATGCAGAAAACTGGAAATCAATCCCACTTTCTCACCCTGCACAAGAGCCGATTCAAGATGGATCAAAGACTTGGAAATTAGACCAGAGAGCTTAAGGCTCCTCGAAGAAGGCATAGGTCCAACACTGCAACACACAGGCACATTAAAAACTTTCTCAACAAAACCCCAAAGGCACAACAAACCAAAAGGCGAATCAATGCGTGGGATTGCATGAAACTGAAGAGCTTCTGTTCAGCAAAGGAAACTGTCAAGAACCTCAATCAAGAACCAACAGAATGGGAGAAGATTTTTGCCACCTACCCCTCCGATAGAGGACTAATACCTAGAATATATAGAAAACTCAAGAAATTCAACACTAAAATATTGTACTTTGAAACAGTTCATACTTCTGTCAGACTGACCAGGACAAAGAAAAACAACAAAAACACCAGCATTAGGAATTTTAAGATGATCCTAAAAAAAAAAAAAAAAATGGTTGCTCAAGCCTCAGGCTGTCGGGGCCCACTCGGCTAGACCGGGATGGGGCGGTGGCTCAAGATGGCGCCTAGGCATGTTGCCAAGTCACGAGGCTCACGAGGCTGGCGGTGCCCTGAGCCTGCGCAGTGAGCCCTATCAGGCACCCTATGGATGATCAGTGATGCAGCGCCTCGTGCTACCACCAGCCCGCCTATGAGAGGGTTAGAAATGTGCATGCCCTAGCTGTGGGAAGCTTGGGGTTGGTGGAGTGATGAGGGAGGGGTTATGAGACTGATATATATTTGCCTGCTGTGCGCATTGAGAAAAAAGCATTAAAGAGGAGAAGCATTAAAGAGGAAGCATCATCAGCAAGTCGGCGTTTGTCTACTTTCCTGGGGCTCTGCAGGTCGGAGCCTTAGGGATGCGACATCAGGCTATACATTTTCACTAGAGTAAAGAAGTCCTGACCTTGTCTCTCAAATTCAAGGTTTGAATCTCACTGGCCCTAATGTCCGTCTTCTGGGTCACGTGTCCATCCCTGAGCCCATCACTAATACCAGGGGTAGGAAGCTTGATTGGCGTTCTGTAGGCCTCATGCTCTAGTCCTGGAGTCTAGGACAGGGCCAGTTTCAGCCAAAATTCCCTCAAACTGGGCCATGGGTGCAGGCTGCCAAAAAGAAAGCAGTTCATACACGTGGAAAGGTCAGCTCTGCACAGGAGGTCAGTCGGGGACAGAGAAGGCCTGTTGCTCCCAGCGTCCACACCCAACCAAGCCAGGCTCTGTGCATGCAGGACACGGGCTCTCCAGGCCTCGTCCAGCCCTGCGGTGGAGATGACTCAGGGATGCAGGGTCTGGACTTTGGGATCCTTGGGAGCAACCGGCCACCAAGATGCAGAGCTGAAGGAGACCGCTCTCTCCCTTGGGTGGCCTGTTCCATGCTCTCTGGCCCTGTCCTGGGCCCAGCCAGCCACACCGATGGCTCTGCACAGAAAACTTAAAAGTGACAACCTTCCAGAAGAAGACTTCAAGCGATCTGTTCACATCTCTGCATCTCTGTTCATAAAGAGACAGAGGAGAACGAGGGTGGGGGTCCCGTGCTCCCAGCCCCGTCTCTCAAGCCCTTGGTTGCCATGGGAACCGCTTTGTAATTAACTTTTCCTTCCTTCCTTTCTGGGGAGGCGATTGCACTTCTTACCATCATTTCAGTTTCATTAAAAAGAGCAGCAGCTTGCTCATTAAGTGACACGCAGCGCGTGGGACGTGACCTGATTTTGTTAGCAGCGCCGTTTGTTCTGAGCGCCGGTTCTTTTCTCCTGATCCAATCTTTTTCCTACGCATTGCATAAGGATGGCGGGAAACCCAACACCGGGTCCTGTCTGAGTTATGAATAACTGAGCCCAGTTTGGCTAAATGGGGACGGGCCTCGGGTACTTTGGACCCGATGCCGTCAAGACATCAATAAACAACTATTTAAGGGTGAACTCATTAGGCGCTGACAGTCAATGAGACTGGAAGGCGTATTTGCAATGGTGGTAAATCAGTGGGCCATCGCTTAATTCTGTCTATTGCTGAGCTGAGTTTTCTGCCTCCAAGAGAAAGCTTTGAAGTGAAGCATTCAAATTAGAAAGGCATCCACACGGGGTGGCAGTGTGAAAATAAGCCAGCTGTAAACAGAGAACAAAACAGGTTAGGAGTGCTAGGGAAAAGGGAACCTTGAAGACATCAGGTTAAGAATAGGCCGGATCTAAGGAAGGACAGGCGGCTGCACACGCACACAGCCAGTGGGTGCGGCTGCCGGACACACTCAGCTCCTGGGGCTGAAGGCTGAGGTTTTACCTCATGGTCGATTCCAGAGGGACTCAGTCTCCTTCAGCCAGGGCCCCTTCCTCAAGTCTGGGAGGATCAGGAAGCAGGCAAGAGCTGTTCTGGTGCAGACTCAGGTTGGAAGAGAATTACCAAGACAGAGAGGAGTGCTGCAGACAAATAGTTATTTAGGGGGCAAGAAACACGTCATATCGGAGAGAGAAAGATTTCTCTGGAGAAGGTCAGCTCTTTTTTTTAAAATTTTCTTGTACTGAATATTGAACCCAGGGGCCTTCTACCTCCGAGCTCCATCTCCGGCCCTATTGTATTTTGAAACAGGTTCTTGCTAAATTGCTGAGGCTTGGCCTTGAACTTACGATTCCCCCCCATCCTCCCATCACAAATTCCTAAGTACTGGGATTACGGTGTGCACCACCACCCACGACTACAGCTCTTCTTTTGTAAGAACCTAAATGGTGGGTACATGGTGAGCATGTGGGGTGGGGTCACCTAATTCCTCCGGTCCTGGAACACAGCGCAGGTGATGGTGGTCTGGTTCTGTTCAGAATCTTCAGGCTGACATTATCTGGTAGATGACTAGCACTTGGATTGTAGAAGTGTCTTCCTCTGGGCTTCTTTTGATCAGTCTAAAACACAAGCTGTAAGCTCTCTCTCTCTCTCTCTCTCTCTCTCTCTCTCTCTCTATATATATATATATATATATATATATATATATATTTTTTTTTTTTTTTTTTTTTTTTTTTTTTTTTACTTGGAGAGAGAGAGTGCACCAATTAACTGCACCTACAGTGTTCTATACTTTGTAAGAATTCAGGATTGGAAGAAAATAGGCATGAGAAGTAAGGTGAAGGTGTGCGTGCGGGTCTTAGATGTAAAGCTACAGTCCCTCTTTCCTTCCCTGTTTTGTCTCCTCTCTCCCTCTTTCTTTTATTTCTTCTATCCTACCTCATTCCTCCCTCCGGCCCTTGATACACACGCGCAGCTCCCCTTTTCCCACACCTAGGCAAGGCACCACAGACCTTGCATGTGATGAAGCCCGGGAAGAAGATGTGGTACTTGCTCCCCAGAACTCCAGTCAGCCTCGGCTCCCCCAGGACGCAGGTCCGAGGACCTGAGGCCACCGTGGACCTGGGGATCAAAGGCAGCGCTCAGACCTGGGCACGCTCGGAGGCCTGGGATCAGCCTGCCCCCCAGAATTGTGGAGGTTGGGACTCCTTAGTGTCCAGTGTGGTGTAGCTGATGAAACCTCATCCAGCAAGACTTGTTCTCTCACATCGGCCCGCTCACCCCACGCTCAAGGCGACTTAGATTTCTGCTTCCGGTGACACAGGCTTGGCAGCTGTTTCCCGCCCCAAGGACTGTGTTAAACCGGGGACAGGTGCTGTCAGATCCCAGCATCACGTAGGGGAGGGTCACAGGCTCATCCTGGATCAGGATTCTGAGTCATCCTCAGTTGCATGCTGGGTACAGGATATTAGGGCACGAATCCTGTGTGAGTCGCAGATGCAGGGGCCTGCCCTCGCCAGCACCCTGGAGAGGCTGAACACGAGGCCCTGGCCGCGTCAGCTCCTGGTCCGCCATCCCCGAGCTCCGTGCTTTATGCCTGTGCCCCTCCCGTGGTTCTCCGCTGCCTTTTGGCGTTTCGTGTATCCGGGGAGATATTTTAGGCCAACCTGCCTGACATTCGTTTCTTTGAGGGTAAGCTCAAAGGCGTTCTTTTGTTGTTTTTTTTAAGTTATATAAGAAAATCGCCAGCGCGGTCTTGGAGCCTGTCTCTGTTCATCAATGCTGCCTCAGGCGCGGACACCTCCTCTGAGGCGCTGGAGGTCAGGCACGCTCTCATAATACCTTTTGTGCTGCGCCCCGCTAATATCCAGGGAGTGCTCTGTCAGGAGCAGCCGTCATTCTCGGCTGGGTCTCCTGGGCTGCTCCTGGCTTCTGTTATCATTTCTCTCTTCTTTTTCATCTCCTTATTCATTTCCTCTGCGATCTGAGAAGGTTGCTCCAGTTCACTGACTTGATTTCCTTTAATAATGAGCCTGACTTTCCTCTTCCTGGTGCGGGTTTAATATCTGCCTCCATTCTTTTCTTTCTGGGCATGGGCTCCCCTCCCCATCCCTCTTGCCGCCCCACCACTGAGGACTGAGCCAGAGCTGCCTCCTCTTGCACGCAGAGGGCTCTGAGCAGGTGGTCCTAAGAAGCCCTCTTCCAGCAGAGTGTGTCTGTTACACCGGAAGCCTTTTTCCTGAGGGCGGAGAGCCAGGGCGAGGGGCTGGTAATTTGAACCCCTCGGGGCCAGGCAGGTGTCTGAGGAGCAGAGCAGCGGAGTGCAGGGATGCTCAGAGTGGCCCCTCTGACTTGTCTGGGTGACACATCTGGACTTTGGAATGCAAAGCCTTCCCCAGGGAGGGCCAGACCCAGGGTGCTTCCTCATCAGGGATCTGCTGCCTGGCCTCTGATCTTTAAGAAGGGCTCAGAAGGACCTTTCTCTGGGGGCAGAGCTTTCTACAAGGTCCCATCCATCCCTGTAGACTCATCCCAGAGTGGACCAGGCATCTCCAGCCTCTCAGGAAGGAGGATGCAGAGGCTGCTGGGTACTTCCATTCATCTGCCTGGAGGTGGAGGAGTGCTCTGCTAGCTTCCTTTATAAGATGCTGTGCCGAAAGCCAGCTAATCCAATGGGGCACGAGTTTGCTCGCGGTCGAGGGTCTCAGTAAAGGTGGGGAAGGATAGAGTGATTTTCTACAGATTCTTATCTGTAGCGGTTCTTTCCTAGGAAAATAATCCTATGATCGGCGCTTTTAAAAAGAACCTGACATGGATCGATGCTTCTTGTGCAATCGAACACTTTATTTTTGACACAAGATGTTTTATATATTCCCCTCTCCCAGTGAATTTCTAGTAAAAGGAAGTGCAAAACACCCAAGGTAAAAAGGAGATATACACATGCAAATTACCAACCCTGAACAAGACAAAAGTAAGGCCTGGGTTATCCCAGGTCTTTGTGATTGAAATCAGTCCAATTATCTCAGGTGGGCCTTGTGCTCCGGAGCCCAGCCCCCTTTGGCCTTGCAGCTGCAGAGGCTTCTATTTGGCTAAAAGTCACACCCAAAATCATTTGACGAGTCCGGTTTGTTTTTAGGAGTTTTCTTTAACCCTTTCAGAGCTCTCATTCCTAGGGCTTAGTCCAATGTTCTTCTTTATATATAATGGGGGATGAAGTCCGAGATTCCAGCTTTCATATAGTTATCTTAAGGAAAGTCCGTGTTCCTTTAGGGAATTTCGATGAATATCTGCTGGATTTTGTCTGCAATGCTATCCGCTGTCTGAAAACTTAAAACAAACTCATGACACAGTTTAGCAGGTAGGCACCAAGAAATAACATGAGGTCTTTAGATTTAGTTGTCAGATATATTTCTCTAGCAGCTGAGCATTTTCCCTCTTTTAATAATCCATATTCCTATCACTAACCCTCTGCAACTTTCTTTTCTTTTCTGATTACCCTAATTCTCTCTTTCCCATTCGGGCCAATCTCAGGATAAGCTCTTCTTCATACAAAATACTTTCTTATTCTCACCATATTTTCTTTCTTTCATCTTTACACATCTATTTTATCTGTCCTTTGTTTTGACATAGCTATTTTTAACCAGGTGGTGTCGCTGTATTGAAGGGCTGTATTGAAGGTCGAAGGTGGACTGGAATGCTGCTTCTAATTACCATTTGAACAAGGCTCATCTAATTACCATTTGAGCAAGGCTGAAAGTTTCACTCACAGTCCTGATCTTTTTTCCACCGGAGCAATTTCATGTGGAAAGTTAAAAAGAATCATTACTAAAAGAATAGTAGTTATGAAAGAATATCTAAGAGTGGAGGAGTTTTTTGGCCAGAGACGATGCCCTCTCTCGGGGCTAATCGCCGATGACTACATGGATTCTCACACATGTAGATGCCGAGATGTTTTGGGCAGCAAAGTCTTGGCAATGCTGGTATGTAGAGGGCGTGCGATAGATACCAAAGAAAACGAGTGTTCCGTGTATATCGCATTGCAGAGACAGAGTTTAGAACTGTCACTGCAGCCTTGGTTCAAACCTGTAGATGTACACTCTTACCCATTCCATGTGAATATGAGCTATTTCTGATCCTCTTTTCTGATAAGAGTGGAAGAATGTGTTTGGTGCGTCAGTGGCTGCAGCCTGTGTGCTAAAGGTCAAGGTCACTCTTCCAGCGAGCCGCTCCGCTGGGCAACGCAGCTGCTGTGGTGTGCTGGAGCCTGCTGTCCTCGGCTGCTATTCTCCAAGATCAGTCTGTTTTTGTAGTGGCCAGACTGGTGGATTAAAAGGAGACATAATGGGAATCCCTGCCTTGCACTTTTAGGTCTTTAAAAATAGCACTAATTTCTGCCAGCCTCTTTAAGATAGGATATTGATTTTTATTATCTATGTTGGCTGGTGGGTGGAGGAGGACAGCTTAGAGAGTTTTGTTTGGCTTTTTTTCCACTACAATAGCTCTTACCGCTAAGCCAAGAAACCAGCCTGGCAATTGTGCTACCAATATAACTATCTCAATTATACATCCAAGACCTGGGAATATGGTCATCTGTTGTATTTGTAGTTTCAGTGTATTGAACACGAGCAAAACCTGGGCCTGAGCTCAATTCATATGAGGTCCCTGAGAGGGGACCCCGGTGCTGTTGAATTCCCTGGGGTCATGGTCAGCTGGGACCTTGTGTCCAAGAGCTCTTAACAGGTGTCAACATTCCCCTCCTGCTGCTGTACAGTGGCCAGGAAACTAGAGATAGGTCCCTATTGGGAAGGCCTGGGGATCGTTATTACATGTCTGTGTCATGGTGATGGGCTCCTTCCTCCTGGGACCAATCTGTCCTCTGTCAACCTGGCACTGGGTGAAGCAGATGACTACAGCGGCAACTTCTCTCAGTCCTCGGTCACCATTTGTGGTTCTTCTGATTGTCGACTGCTTTCATCCTTACTGGTTGACCCCTTATTTTCCCCTAAGAAAGCCATCAAATAAATATCTGCATAACTATCTGCCAGTCATAGCTCCTGTTTACCTCCCGCGTCAGTCTTGACTGTCAGTGGTAAGTTAATCGCCTGGTTACCAATGAAGGCTGCTGCCTTCTACCTACTGCTTTGGGACCTGGCCATTCCCGTTGCAGCTGGCAACCCCGGTTCCTGGTGGCATCTCCAGCCACCAGCGTTTGCATTCAGAGGATAATGGCCTCGTCTTTTCTGGTGCCTCTCAGAGGTGAGCACCCCTTGGAGTCGGTGAGTCATGCACTCCCTGGGTATCTTTATGAGAATACAGTATTCTCGCCGATTTTCGGACCTTATGTGCCGCCTGTCTTTTGGCATATCGACTTCTCTGGGCCATTTGATTTCTTCTCTTTCCACCTGCCACAGAAATCCTGGCATTCTTCCCTCCTTAGTGTAGGCCACCGTTTCATACCAGCACCTTGGAGACACCTAGGTAGCATCCGTTCCCCTTTATTCAGAGTTCTCGTTAGGGTGTCAGAGCCTGCATCCATGAAGGATGCTCCAGAATCAGCTGCCTCCTCCATCTCCACCGTCCACCTCATCCCCTTGATCAGGAACCCTGGAATCAATTGTATGGGCCCTTGTAAGGTCTGCTGCAGCTGGCTGGGCCATGCAGTCTTTGGACTCAAATTCTGCTGCATGGTAGACTTTCCCCATTCCTTGAAGGAATGCCGGGCTGTGGCTGGCAGTCCATTTTGATCTTTGTTCTCAGCCTCCACTGGGCAGGACCTGACAGCCTTTATTCTTGGGCACAGCCTGTCCAGGTCTCTACTGAATGTCCCAGTGGTTCAACCACATCCCTTCACTCTGCCTGGAGGAAACCGGAATGGTCTCAGGCCCTGCATAAGCTCTGAGAATTTTCTCATCGCTTCTAAGAAATTGTTCTTTTTTTTTTTTTTTTTTTTTTTTCCAGAAATTACCCTTGTCCAGCCTGGGGACTTTCATCCTATGTAGGTATACTTTGGTTTTCAGCCAAACACTCAAGGGGACTTCAATGCCGATTTCTGAGCCTCTTTCAGAGCACATCTCTTCCTCTGGAGAACTCTGTCTCACACATTCTTGAGATGTTGTGGCCCCTGAGTCCAGTGTCCTGTGTCTTCAACTCAGTGGTTTCCACATTCTGTTGGGCCCTTTTATAAACCATGCTCCTGGGATCCTTCCAGACAGCACATCTGGCCTCCCCAAAATTCAGCTCACTTGCCTCCCTTTCCTTGGGGTTCACACTCCTATCTTGCCTATGGCCAGTCTCTGGCAGCTCTGGTCTTGCTGCACCCAGCTTTCCAGTGTCCACTGCAGGAGGGTGACCCTGAGCCCTTCAGATGGTCAGAAGCAGAGGTCTAGAGCTTTCTATTTTAACTTTACTTACTGCTATAAAAATTATATTGCTTCCTTAATGGAGAGTCTGTATCCTGAAAACTCTTGTATTAATTTTCATAGCTTGTCTAAACTTTCCACTGAGTGTATTATATTTTTAAAACCCATAGTATTTGTAAGTAAAGATGGAGTTACTTGCTTTTGCATATGGGATATTTATTTTTTTTCTTTTCTTATTTCTTTAGCTAGTGACTAGAGTACATTTTTTGGCAGCGATGATGATGGAGGTTGTCCCTCTCTTGTTCTTGATGTGATACTGGTGCCTCTAAAAGTATGGCTATTAAGATTAGCATTGCTATTTGCCAGGGTCCAGCCCTTGCAGGAGTCAGGGGTCGTGTGTTGGTGAGAGCAGAGTTGAGGTTGAGTGAGAGGAGACTCTGACACAGGAGACCAGATGCAAGCGTCCCCAACTTTATTCAGGATTGTTACAATCTTTATACTTTCTTTCTTGGCAGGATAGACAAAACCACAGTCATGTAAACAGAAACTTCAAGGACAGAAAAAGTCTTTAACAGACTTCAGGGCAGGGTGGCAGACATTTAATAAATCATAGAAAGTATGCTTTGCCTCATAACAAGGCCAGCTTGAATTTAATCTTATATATTGGCCCAAACTAAAGTCAGTTTGAACTTAATCTTTGGCCCAAACTTTATCCTTGGGAAAAAAGATCCTTGCTAACTCAGTCTCTCACATGTCATTGCCCATCAATTTTAGTTATAATGCTAATACATAAAATTCCAGTTACACATATTAATCCAAATGATCTTAAAATAAGTTTTTGAAGAAGGAGATGCTATTCGTACTTCATGGGGGACTGAGACTCTTGCGCGTCCCCTGACCAAACTTTGGCTCAAGGTCTGCATGAGATGCGATAGCAGCTAGCAGCTTATAAAGTTGCTTCCCCTACACCAATGTAATGAGAATTTTCAAATCATAATTTGTGTTGAATTTGTGAATGCCCTATCTACATCTGTGGAGATTTCCCTTTGCCATCTTTTCCTTATTCTCATAGAAGATATACTACAATAATACCATTTTCTGTTTATGAAATGCTCCTGAAATAGAACCGCATTGTTATTGTAGAATAGTATTGAGTCTGATTTAGCAAAATGGTAAGACTTTGTAAGATGCTTATAAGTGAGGCCAGCCCGTTGTTCCCCTTTCCTCTGTGCTCCTACTCTGTTTTTGTGTATATGGTACTGGGGATGGAACCCAGGGACTTTCTACCTCTGTGTTATGTCCTCAAACTTTTTTTTTATTTTTTATTCCGAAACAGGATGTCACTAAGTTAGTTGCTGAGGGCCTCACTAACTTGCTGAGGCTGGCATCACACCTGCCAAACTCCTGTCTCAGTCTCCCAAGTTCTGGGATTACAAGTGTGTACCACCATATTAGTCCATTTTTTATGAAAAGGCATATGCTCTTCTCTTTTTAGTCTCTTGAGTAGTTATTTAAGATAGTTATATTCTGAAGATATGGCAAAGTGTACAACGAACTCATTCAAACTATCTGTCTTTTTAGGCAGGAATCTTTGGATGACAAGTCAACTCATGTTTTCCAGTGTGTATTCTTTTAATAAGATTTCCTCTTGCTATTGTTTTATTTATTATTTATTTATTTATTTATTATTTTTGTGGTACTGGGGGTGGAACCCAGGGGTTTTTCTACCTCTGGGCTACACTCCCAGCCCTATTTTATATTTTATTTGGAAACAGGGTCTGACTAAGTTGCTGAGAACATCACTCAGTAGCCAAGGCTGGCTTTGAACCTGTGCGATCCTCCTTTCTCAGCCTCCCAAGCGCAAGGATTACAAGCGTGTGCCACCACGCCTGGCTTTGGTATTGTTTTAATAAGAGCTCCTCTTTCCTCAAGTTGGTGCTGGAAGAGCAGCAGGTAGAGTTGCCTCTGAAGCTCAGGTGGCCAAAGGCCCGAGGTTTGCAGTGAGTGTGTGTGTGTGTGGGGGGGATCTCCTTTTTCCAGGGGAAGGGCTTGCTGACATCAGTCTTCTTGGAACAAGCAGGTTGAGGGCTCAGCAAGTGACCAGTGCCCTCAGCAGAGTCCCCCTGGCCTGTGTCCCGAGAGCCTGGCACCCAGCCTTCTCTGGTGAACTCACACACCTGCTGGGCTTGCCGCTGCTCCATGCAAGGTGTGACCAGAAGAGGCAGGTCCTGCGTCAGACAAGAGCCTAGGCTTGCTCAGAGGACAGACCGCCTCACACGCTTTCCCAGGTGTTGGGCCATGGGCCATGGGCCATCCTTTCTGGTTGTTTGTGTTTTCTGAATTTTACATTGGTATGACATTTTTAAATTATTTTAGGGCACTGTGAAATATACCCAGAGCCCTGCATGTTAACTACGTTGTCTCCAAATGCTTCTATGTTGACTAAGCCTTCAGATGTGTTGTTATCAAGTGATAGCTTTTAAACATCTCCTCATCCTGCCACGAAGAGACCCTGTTTTTACTCCTCATCTGGTACCTGTGCCCTTTTCTCCTGTTCGAAAGATCCCTGTTATTTTACAGGCTTTTTAATGACTTGGCGTTTTATTTTGTTGATTCTTTATTGTTTCTTTCTTTTTAATTTTATTAATATCTCCTTTTGCATTTGTTATTTTCTTCTTGTTACTTTTTTTAGGTTTGGATGGTTTTTTCTTTCTCTAACTTGAAATGAAATAACTCATCTGTTTAAGCTTCTGTTTTTAATAAATGCATTAAGACTATAATTTAAACCCTAAGTACTAATTAACAATAGTTGTCAAGTTTTGAAGTATGTAGCATTTTCATACTTTAGATATCATGTAATTTTTATTGTTCAGTTTTAGATACTATGTAATTTTTATTTTGAATTTCTCTTTAACCTATGAGTTATTAATACATGCATTTTAAATATCTTCATATCTGGAAAGGGAAAATATTATCTACCAAATTATTATCATCATTTTTTGTGTGTGATGAGACTGGAGATTGAATCCAGGGGCATTATACCTCCAAGATACACCCCTAGCCTTTTTTTCATTTTGTTTTACTTTTTGTTTTGAAACAGGGTCTCTCTAGGTTGCTAAGGGTCTTGTATCATGTGGCTGTCTTCTAACCTACAATCCTCCTGTCTCATCCTCTCAAATTCTTTGATTACAGGTATGCACATGGCCACATTCTCTTTTATCTTTGGTTTTCAATAATGGCATCCGATCATAATTTTGTATTTCACTTTAGGCCTTAAAAGAGAGATGTCTCTTTCTTCATTGCAGCACCTTAACCAGCAAGCTGGCACGATTTGAGGACAAGATTTCCTACTGGGACATATTCCTTATGTTACAATAATGTCAAATTTATCTTTCCAAGATAGATGTTCCCAGTTCTTGGTAAGACTGCCTGGGAGCGGTTAAGTCACAGTTTATTGTTAACATCTTTACCTTTGGAGAACTGAGCAGTGTCGTTTGCTGCAGTGAAGGTGCAGGTGGACCGGGCGCACAGGGAGCTGAGCAGGCCGCCTGGAGCAGCAGTCATGTGGCGATGCCTCCGGCCCCCTCCCACACTATCCAGAGGGGGCGACTGGCAGTCAGAAGCTCCGGCCATTAGGCCCTGTGCTGGCCGCCACTGGCAGAGGCCCCCTGGGTCCCACCCCTGCAGACTGCCACCTAGCTCTGCCAGGTGCCTGGCCCGCCCCACAGCTACTGCTCCTTGGGAGGAAGCAGAGGGCCTAGGGCTGGGCTGCTGCCATCCCACTGGGGCACCCTGCTGGGGCAGGCTGAAGCCTTTCATAGCCAGAAAACACCATCAACAGAGAAACAAAGAATGTAAATACAAGGGACAGAGAAAAAGAGGGCTGGCAAAACAAGACACCAGAAAGAAACCAGACCGCAGTGCTGTGGCCCAAGCTGCAGAGCGGTGCGGCGTGGGCGCCATCTTCTCTTACAACACCAGGCTCCAGAGAGGAGGGGGACTCAGAATGGAGCTCAGAGCCAGAGAGGAGATATGCAGGACTCACGGCTGAGGACGCAGTAGCAGTGCCATACTGCCAACGGCAACAGCGAGCTCACCGGATGGCACCAGACCAACGCACTCAATAGCCCACCAGGCACCAGAGAGGAGCGGCGGATAGCGAGCCGAGGTGAGCAGCTGCAGATTAGCCGGGCAGAATCTGGCAGATTTCTCGGCACAGGGAGCGTCTAAAGCTCCCAGGGGCTGGGCTCAGCACACCCTGCAGGGACTCAGAGCGGAGCTCAAAAACAGAGAAGAAATATGCCAGCCTCATGGCCGAGTGCATGGCAGCGCCGCCAATTGCCACCAGGGCAGCAGCAGCAAATTCACTGAGTCCACTACAGCTCCATCAGCGCACTCAACAACAGTGAGTCAAATTGCGGCCCCGAGAGGAGAAATCCCAGTACTGCAATCCCAGAGACTTGACCCAGTGGGGAGTGGCGGTGGCAGAGATATCACACCATAGGAGAATGCCCAACCTGGCACCCCCCATGGTCTAAAGCAGCCTCGATTGACTCCCTGGGTCTGAGACTTTGCAATACAACCCAGTAAAGGAGTAGTGGGGACTGAGATACCACAGATTCAAGATCCAGAGCACCTTAAGTAAAGTCGTAGTGACCCAGGGAGAACTCAGAGAAGGTACAAACTTCTGAAATCATGGGAAAGAGGAATAACAATGGAGCAATGAATGCCCACAACCCCACAACATCAGAACCTGATAAAACAGAAATTCAGAGATTTCTAGAAGATCAAATCAGGAAAATAACTGTAGAAATAATAGAGGTGTTTCGAAAAGAATTCAGAGAGAGCCAAAAAGAGATAAAGGATGTAATCAATGAAGTAAAGGCCTCAATTAAAAGTATAAACAACCGATTAGAACACATGGAGAATAGAATCTCGCTCTTAGAAGATGAGCAATCCAAAAATGAACGTATAGTTTCTAATTTAGAAAAAAAAATCCGACAGCAGGAATCTGACATTGAAGAAATATGGGCCCATTTTAAGAGAGCTAACCTAAGAATAATTGGAATAGAGGAGGGAAAAGAAGGTGAAACCAAAGGTATCAATAATCTCTTCAAGGAAGTAATAGCAGAAAATTTTCCAAACATAGAGCAAGAGGTTGATACACAGGTCCAGGAAACTTATAGAACTCCCTTTAGACAGGATCGGAGAAGAGGATCCCCACGCCACATAATTGTCAAAATGACCAATGTGGAAGCCAAGCAGAGAATCTTAAAGGCAACAAAAACAAAGGGCCAAGTGACATTCAGAGGCAAACCAATTAGAATCACTCCATACTTCCCAAACCAAGTCATGAGAGCCAGAAGGGCTTGGAGTAACATATTCCAAACTCTGAAAGAAAACAACTTCCAGCCAAAAATTTCCTACCCAGCAAAACTTTCTATCAAATTAGATGGAGAAATAAGAAGCTTCCATGACAAACAGAAACTGAAGGAATTTATGTCTTCAAAACCAGCACTAGAGAAAATACTCAAAGAGATTAACTACAAAGAAGGAATAGGTAACACACACCAGAACCAGAGAAACAAGAGTTTCCATCCAACAGACAACTAAGATTGGTTATCTGTGGAGATTCATTATTTATGTTAGTCTTTTACCTATCTCTAAATGGTATTGTTTGCCTTTATTGTTGTTAAATTTTAGGATTTCTAGTTGAAATATTAATATACCTTCAGATATAGCATTTGGAAATATTTTATCCCATTCTATCAGTAACTTTTAACTCTGTTTACATTGACTTTGGATATATAATATTTTATTTTTTAGGGAGTTTATTTACCCATCTGTTGCCTGTGCCATTGAAATCATATCCAAGAAATCACTGCCAATTTCAATGTTGTGAGGTTTTATGACCCAGATTTTCTTCTAAAAGTTTATAGTCTTTGATTTATATTTAGGTCTTTTATCTATTTTGAGTTAATATTTGTATATGGTGTTAGGTAAGGGTCCAATTTTATTCTTTTTCATGTAATTATTATTTTTCAACAATATTTAGTTAAAAGATTATTATTTCCTCCACCAAATGTTCGTGAAAACCTTGTCAAAAATAACTTGACAATATATGGAAGAATTTATCTCTAGGCTTTTATTTAACTTCAGTGGTTTATATATCTGCCTTTATAACAGTACTACACTATTTCAATTTTTGTAGCTTTATAAGGTTTGAAATCAGAAAATATACATCTTCTAGCTTTGTTCTTTTTCGATATCGTTTGGGGTATCTAGAGTCCATATTTCATATTAGGATAGATTTTTTTCTGAAAAATAAGTAAATAAATGTATGATAGTTTCACCTAAAAAAAAAATAAAGAATAAAAAATAGGGCTGGGGGTGTAGCTCAGGGGTAGAATGCCCCTGGGTTCAACTGGAGTACTGCAAAAATAAAAAAATAAAATAAACAGGAAATTTGAAGGGAAACCCCAGGAGCTGGGGTGTCTGGGTGTGGCTCAGTGGTATAGTGTTGTCTAGCATCACACACATGCATGCACACACATACACACATACAGATACAATTATAAATAAAGTGGGAGCTCCCACAGCTAAGTGTGCAAACAGACCTGGGCTGCAGAGATTAGCCAGAACCCTCCTCTTGTCTCGGGAACCTCAGTTTAGTTGGCTTTCTTGGGGAGACTGACAGGTAAACCACGCAGTGCTGCACAGAGAGAACTGTTTCAACCGAAGGAGGAGCTCAGAGCCGAGCAGGGCAGGGAGCTGCCTCTGCTGAAGGGCCTCAGAAGGACTCAGAGCAGGAGAGCAGAGATGAGGAGGTGCTGAGGAGGTGGCCGGGGCCTCTGTCCTCCTAAGGTTTATAGCCGACCAAAGTCACTGGCTCCGGAGGAGAAGTCCTTTTTTTTTTTTTTTTTTTTTTTTCAGAACTAGGGGTTGAACCCAGGGGCATTATACTTCTGAGCTACACCCCATCCCTATTTTTTATTTTGTATTTTGAAACAGGGTCTCACTAAGTAGCTGAGGCTGGCTGTGAACCCAGATCCTCCCATCTCAGCCTCCCAAATGACTGGGATTACAAGCATGCGCCACCACGCCCGGCTAGACCACATCCTTTAAAGGGTTCATCTCAAAAGTTAACAGGCACCAGGCAGAGACCTTGTTGAGACGCAGAGCCCCATTCAGCAGGGTGGGGTGGAGTGCAGGAGCCACTGGAGGGTCATGGACCACACTTGGAACAGCGAGGCTTTATCGAAGCAGCTCTAGAGAGCAAGGCTGGGCACAGCTGCCAGTGCCAGGTGCTCTGGGGAGGTGGGATACGGGAAGGGGGCCCGAGGTCCTTCATCTCCACGCTCTCGGAAACTTGGAGGAGGAGCGCAGTAAAGGCGAAGGGCAGAGCCCCGCTGTCCTCCTTTGCTCTGGAGTCTCTGCCCAAGTCAGAGCTCCTGGTGATTTTCTTTTCTCCGTCACTTTTTTGTCTCTGCGCCCTGCTGGCTGGAGATGTTTCTACCACCCTGTTCTCCATGCGTCCCAGGATCCTGGGAGACAGGCACCCCCGCAATTAACACTTCCCTGCTTGGCATGTAAAAACGGTTTTGCTCTGACACAGTTTGGGGTCCAAGGATGCTGGAAGGATTCTCTGAGAGGGAGAGGAGCAACCAGCGTGCCAGCCCGCCCCGTTCTCTGACCTGGCACTAACGCCGAGCCCACAGAGGTGGGGGAGACACATACCAGAAAGTTGGTTAAAACAGATGCGTGTGCAGCTGGGCATGGAGGCACACACTTGTAATCTCAGCATTCAGGAGGCTGAGAAGGGAGGATCACAGTTTGTGGCCAGCCTCAGCTACTTAGTGAGGCCCTTTGTAACTCAGTGAGACCCTGTTTCAAAATAAAGAATTAAAAAAAAAAAAGATAGGGCTGGGAGTGTAGATGGGAGGTAGACTGCTCCTGGCTTCTATTCCCAGTATCCCCCAACCCCCCAAAACAACAAAAAAAAAAAAAAAAAAAAAAAAACAGATGCATGTGCTACATGTGGTGTTGGCTCAGGGCTTGGCAAGACCTCGAGAGAGGAGGGGAGGAATTCTTCCTGGGAGCTGAGCATGGCGGACAAGGTCAAAGGACTTGCTCCAGAAAGCCCTGCGCAGCCCAGTGTCCAGGCCCCTGTCCTTCAGCACACCTCCAGTCCCATCACTGCCTCTGCCAGGTGCTTCACACAGCTAGCGCCACTGCTGGAAAGCCCTCCTCACCGCCTACCTTGTGTTCTAGTAACTTCCTTTGGGTCTCCCTTCTCTGACCCTGCACGGTGGGAAATGACAGGCCACCTCGGTGTGCGAGGATGGACAGATTTCTGGAAGGTAAGAATTTGCTGTTAAATGGGGAACCTTTGGGTCAACCAGGTGGCTTACACTGGCACCTCCCCTCCGGAGACTTGTGCATCCCGTCTCTGTCCTGGGACACCCCTGCAGTGTCCAGGGCAGCTGGAAATGGCCAAACCTCCTGAATGAATCAGTGGACGTTGAGCCTTTGAGCCCACTTCAAAGGGAGGGAGGTGGGCAGCAGGCAGACAGGAAGCCATGGCACGCTGGGTTTGGCCACAGCCTGAGGGACACTCATCAGTTCCTGTGTCCTGGGAGGGCAGGCTGTCTTGACTGCTCCCAGAGGAGACGCCAGGAAGCCGCCAGCGCAGCAGCGGGGCTTGGATGTTTCTGTAGGCTTATTAAAATGTCGGATCATTCCAAGCAAGATGCAATTAAACTTCTTAAGATCTCTCTCTTGTGGTAATGTGGAGAGGCCCTTCAGTTAGGTGTGGTGGTCCAAAGGGATGGGGTTTGAGAGAGCATTCCAGAATATTCGGGAGGCTGATTTTTACTGATGGCTTAGGTGCAGGGAGTAGGAGGAGGGATGGGGGTTGGGTCTGGATTTTCTGGTGGTCAGTTTCAGGCTGGGAAGGTGCTGGGCTTGGAGCAGCTATCTTGACCTCCAGGCCATGCAGAGCGCAGAGGCCTCAGCTCCAGGGTAGGAGCTCAGGCTAGAGTTCTGGGCCAGAGCTATATTTAATTAGCATCTGCAGGGGAATGTTAATCAAGATGAGGAGCAAGGGAAGCGCCCAGGGAGACTGAGCAGAGGGAGAAGAGGAGAGCCCGGGGCTGGGCCATGGAGAATACTTCTATAATTAGGAGTCAGAGGAAGAGAAGCCAACATGGCTGAGCGAGAGGAGGGCCAGAAGGAGCTTCAGGTGGAGGAAGTTCAAGAGCCAGCCAGGCTGTCAGTTCTGGGCCCTGGGCCCACCCAGGGTAACCCTGCAGCCGCTGAAGGGGCGGGGGTCTGGGGGCCCACCCAGCATGGGGAGCAGCAAGGCTGAATAACTACAGTCTCCCAAGCAGACTGCAGACAAGGGAGCCCAGAGCTGACACTCGCCCCTGCAGGGTCGCCCTTGGGGACTTGCTGTCCCCAGTGGTTTCTGATGGATACAGGAACTTTCAGGGGGAATATTAGGAGGATCCCTGCCTGGGTCGGCTGGCTTTCAGATCTGATTCTGCGTGGCCACAGAACTGGGGCAGGCCCGTGGTCCTTTGGGGCCATAGTGATCTTGGGTGGACCCGCCAATCCTGAGGCTGCTTCGGGCTCTGAGATTCTGAGTCCATGACCTTAGATTAAGGGAATTCTGAAGGAACTGCCACGGTGTGTGGGGAGGAGGTAGAAATCCTCTCTAATGTTCCCGACCACCATTATTTCAGTGTGTTCACTCAGCGTTTTTCACCAAACACCTGATTTTGGTTGACTCTGGGCACAGTGAGAGAACAGAATGGAAACAGCATGTGCCCTGCAGGTGCCTCAGGACTTAAGCTTTTATCAAATGAGCATGTGTGAACATTACCAGGACCTCAGCCATAGCACACTGAGAACTGGGAAATGAATCCTTCAAGATGTGATCGGCTTCAGCTGAGCATGGGGACACATGCCTGTAATCCCAGTACTAGGGATGCTGAAACAGGAGGATCACCGGTTTGAGGTCAGGCTCAGCAACTTAGTGAGACCCTGAGACCCTCAGCAACTTTATAAGACCTTGTTTCAAAATAAAAAGGGTTGAGGATGTAGCTAGGGTAAGATGCCCCTGGGTTCAAGCCTCAGTGTTCTCTCTCTCTCTTTCTCTCTCTCTCTCTCTCTCTCTCTCTCTCTCTCTCTCTCTCTCTCTCACACACACACACACACACACACACACACACACACACAAAACAGATGTGACCAGCTGGTAGAGTGGGACTTTCTGAGGGAAGAGTGGGGAAGGCTGTCCACTGGAGGACCAGGAGGTAACCCTACTGACCAAAGTCTCGTGGGACACAGGAGCCGCCTGGAGGAGCCCAGGTGAGGTCAGGCTGGGCCATGTAGGCCCTGTGGGCTGTGGAAGGGGGAGACTTCATTCTGAGTGGAAAGGAAAGCCACATCAGGGGCTAAAGAAGGTGAGTGGATTGGTTCTGTGACAGAAAAGTAGAATGGAAGGCCATGTATTCAGGAAACCACCTGAAAAAACAGTTGTAAGTCATGTAGATTGTAAATCACTTAAGTGGTAGCTTGCTCAGGCTTTCCTGAAGCCACTAACAGCCACATTTCAACTTCTGCAAGCCCGCCTGCCTACTTCCACTCTTTCATCTATAAAATGAGACCTCACATGCAGCTTCGGGACGTAGTTTTTCAGGAGCTACTCTAACATTGACCCACCAGTGTAATAAACTTTCTCTTTTCCACTCTAATTAGCATTGGGTCACTTACTCCCAAGAATTTCTGCAACCGTCTGGTTCACACATAAAAATGGGCTACACATAAACAGCACTAGTTTCCTGCATCCAATGCCCTACAGAATCTGAGAGAGCTTTGTAATGGCTTTGCAACATTACTTTGACTCTGTAAAGATGTGACACATCCTTTGAAATACCAGCCAGAGTAAAAACCACCACCAGTTAAACACTGTTTTGCTTTTTAAAAAGTATCCTCTCCAAAGTAATAGCTGCTGAATTTCCCTGATGAGCTAGTAGGTGAAAGATTGTTTAGACAATTCCAAACTGGTGAAAATCTGGGGGGCATGGGAGGGTCTTCAGCCCGATCATGATAATTTTCATCTTGACCCAGGAAAACTAGGTGGTCAGGAAAATGGATTTCTACAAAGAAGACCTATACATGAGAAGAAGGCAGGCTGGGGCACCCTTCGCTGGCCTTCCTCCAGGCCATACCTGTTCCTCCAGGTGGGACATCTGGTCCAGACTCTGTCATAAGCATAGCAAGAGGACCAGCTGGCTGGGGTCTCAGTCAAGAAGCAGAAGGCGACCTGAACACTCAGAGACTCTCGCTCTGGGTCATTTGATTTTCAGGATCTTTGGAGAAGAGGAGGTAGGGTCCCAGGGAGCATCCTGCCTGTCACGCATGTTCTGACCCATCTTCTGAAAAGTCTTTATTCTTATCACTCAGCTTTCCTTGTATAAAACATTCTCTCACGTACCGTTTTTGGCCTGATAACCTGCCTGAATCCTTATGCAAGCCTTGGGTTCAAGCAAACAGAAATCAGGGTGTTAGAGTGTGTTTCCTGGCTTGGTCATCACCCTTGCCCTACTGTCCACAGCCCCTGGAGAGGTATCACCCGTTCTCCAGTCTGGGTTTCGCTACTTGTAAGTTGGGAATAACCCCAGGTCCTCCTTATCTTACAGATGCTGTGCATACCTGAAACGGCAGGGGAAGGTCTTTTTCAGTCCTGAGTCCCTGCCACCCAGCAAGGGATGGGCCCATTGGAGTTTTGAATCACAATCAACTTTGAACCACAAATAGCTGTGATTCAACATCCTCTTGCCGAGGTTGGGGCTGGACACACACAGCTCAAGACCCACCCTCAGTGAACCCCTGGTGAAAGGATGTAGGCCTCTTGATAGTCAGCAGAGGAAACGGAGAGATGACACATTTCAGAAATAATTATAGGTGCAGATGTAAAAGTCACAAAGCTAAAAACCATAAAAAGGCCAAGTCTATCTGCCTCTTCAACAAAGGATGCTGGGAAAACTGGATATCCACAGGTAGAAGAATGGGACTAGGTCCTTTTCTCTTGCCCTAAATAAAAGTCAACTCAAAATGGATCAAAGATCTAGAAATTAGAGTGGAAATTTTGCAATTACGAGAAGAAACCACAGGACTAACTCTCCACCATATAGGTACTGACAGTGACTTTCTCAATAAGACCCCTGAAGCACAGGAAATAAAATCAAGGGTCAACAAATGGGATGCCATCAAATTAAAAAGTTCTACATGGAGCATGAAGAAAAAGGCTAAGAACGGGAGAAAATCTTTATAAGGCTATGCTTCTGACAGAGGCATAAGAACCTCACAAACTTAACACCAAAAAACCCAATCAATAAATGGGCAACTGAACTAAGTAGACATTTCTCAAAAGAAGAAACACAAATGGCCAGTAAATATATGAAAATATGTTTGACATACTTAGCAATCAGGAAAATGCACTACATTGAGATTTTATCTCATTTCATTTAAAATGGCAATCATCAAAAATACAAATAATAATAAATTCAGGCTAAGAATAGAGAGAAAAAAGAACTCTTTCACACTGTTGGTAGACTTCTAAATTAGTATAGTCACCATGGAGATCAGTATGGATGGTCATCAAAAGACCAGTAGTGGGACCACGAGATGACCCAGCTGTACCACTCCTCAGTACTTTCCCAAATGAGTTAAAAAGTCAGAATATTGTTGTGATACATTCATGTCCTTGCTTACAGCAGCCCAAGTCATGAAAGCCCAAGGTACGGAACCAACCTAGTTGTCTGTTGACAGATGGATGGATAAAGAAGATGTGGTGTATTTACACAATGGAGTTTTATTCTGCCATTAAAAAAGAACAAAGGTATGCCATTTTTCCAGGACAGTAGATGGAAGCGGAGAACATTATGCTGAGTGAGATCAGCCAGACTTGGAAAATCAAGGGCCACTTGTTTCTCTCCTATGTGTGAGCTAGAAAGAGAGTAGGAAAAAAGTGGCCTCATGAAATTAGGAGAGAGACCAGCAGAGTAGTGAAAGGGGCTGAGGGAGGGAGGAGAAGAGGGAAAGGGGAGGCTGGGGAAGAAACAGGCTAAATAATGCTGTGTTCCTCTTTGACTACATCACTCACATATGGCTTTCATGCAAAGTTACAATGCACCAATAACAATTTTCTATGGTACTGGGTATTGAACCCAGGGGCATTCTACCTTCAAGCTACACTCCCAGCCCTATTTTATTATTTATTTTGAAACGAGGGCTCACTAAGTTGCACAGGGCCTCCCTAATTTGCTAAGGCTGGCTTCAAACCTGCGATCCTCCTGTCTCAGCCTCCCAAGAACTGGGATTACAGGCATGCCCACCACACCAGGCCAATACAATGGTTTTGAAAAGTCCATGTCTACATACAAATGGTCAAGCACCAAACTGATTCAGTCAAACCAAAGACATCAGACCATCGAGGACTAACGTCATAGAGTTCTCCTCCAGGCCTTCGAGCAAAACGCTCTTTCCTATGAATGGAGAATACAGAGGAACTGCAGTCATCACTTGGTTGGTTTGTGTGCCTGAGAGGGAACTTTTCTGGGCCTCCCATCCCAGCTGGGCAGACAGGTGTGCACTGCTGGGGTCCTGCCATTTCTACTAGGCCCTCTTGTGCATACTTCTTTGCTGTTTTATTCAGTGTTTCCATTGCTGTGATTATAATATCTGACAAGCACATCCTAGAAGAGAAATGTTTATTTGGTTCACAATGTAAGAGCTTTAGTTCATAGTCGATGGCTCCCAGGCAAAAATTGCAGCAGTAGGGCTGCTACTCCCACATCATGGCTGCTGGAAGAACAGAGATAAGAAGCAGATGGAGACGTCCATTGTCCCCAAGGGCACCTCCCAGTGCCTCACCTCCTCCACCCAGGCCCGCTTCTGAACCTTCCTGCACTGCGGACAGTGCTTCCAACTCATGAGCCTTTGGGGGACGTTTCTCACCCACACCACTGGGACATTCCAAACCAAATCCAACTGGAGCTGATGGATTGTGAGAGGCAGAAATCCATTCCAGTGGAGATAAAAGGGTAGGCCTATAGGGGGTTCTCAAATACCTGACTGTACAGACTGGAATGCCCCGGGCCCTGCTGTCGCTGTCCCCACCTGTGTGCCTCTGCTCCACCACCCTCTTTGCAGCCGATCTCGGTCAATGGCCCCATGACTTTTGTTCTAGTGTGACTTCACCTAGCACCTGTCTTTGCAATGCCTGGGTGCCAGCTCTGAACCCCAACACTATATGGTTCTTGTTATTGAAGTGAAATACACATATCATACAATTAGTCAATTAGTCATTTATTTTATTTTATTTTATTGGTGGTACTGGGGTTCCTGGAAGCCCTTCTACCTCTGGGCTACACTCCCAGACCTATTTTTATATTT
Source organism: Muscardinus avellanarius (assembly GCF_963383645.1). Taxonomy (NCBI): domain Eukaryota; kingdom Metazoa; phylum Chordata; class Mammalia; order Rodentia; family Gliridae; genus Muscardinus; species Muscardinus avellanarius. The sequence continues at coordinate 5,924,201 of NC_137787.1, forward strand.
TTGAAACAGGGTCTCTTATGCCAGCGGGGCTGGCTTCAAACCTGCGCGATCCTCCTGTCTCTGCCTCCCAAGCGCGGGGATTACAAGCGTGCGCCACCACGCCCGGCTGTCAATTAGTCATTTTAAAATAGAAGATTGAGCAGCGTTTATTACATTCAAAATGTGGTACAACCACGAGTTCTTTTTTAGTTTTTTGGAGGATTTTTTTGGTTTTTTTTTTTTTTTCTTTCAGTACTGGGGTTGGAACCCAGGGGCCTTCTACCTTCAAGCTACACCCCAGTCCTATTTTTTATTCTTTATTTTGAAACAGGGTCTCACCAAGTTGCAAAGGGCCTCACTAAGTAGCTGAGGCTGGCTGAGAACCTGGATCCTTCTGTTTCAGCCCCCCAAATGCTGGGATTACAAGCCTGTGCCACCATGCCCAGCTCTACCACCAGTCCTTTCTAATTCCAAAACATTTTTACCACTACCCCTCAAAAAAATCCAACACCCATTAAGCATCCACTCTCTGTACCTTCTCCCCTGGCAAAGGTCACTCTATTTTCTGTCTCTGTAGATTTACTTATTCTGGAATTTCATGGGAATGGAATCACTATGTGCTCTTTGGGGATGGACCTTTTTTCTCTTTAATGTGTAAGGTTCGTCTACATGGTAGTATATATCAGTACTCCATTCCTTTTGATGGCCAGATAATATTCCATTGTCTGGACAGATCCATTCATCCGTTGATGGCATTTGGGTTGTCTCCACTTCTGGGCTGTGTGCACGGTGCTGCCATGAGCATGGACTTGTGTGGGTATGTGTCCCAGTTCTTCTGAGCACTGACTTTGGAGTCAAGAGAGAACCTCTGGGCCATAGGGTGGTCCAGTTTAACTACTGAAGATCCACATGAATCCACAGCCTCAGACCTATACACCGCAAGCCAGCCTGCCCCCAAGCCTCAGGTCTCCAAATCCTCAGGCCGGGTACCTGGTTGGCCTGGAGGGAAGGGGCATCCCCTGGCCTCATCGGCTTGAACCTGTAGTGGGGCAGGTAGAGTGGTACAGAGGCCCCGGGGCTGCCCAGGCAGCACCAGCAAAGAGCATGGCAGGAGTCAAACCCAGGAAGACGTGCAGCCTCTGTCGCCTGACAAGGGCCACTCCGGAGCCACCTGTGGCCTCTGGGGTACAGGCTCTTCGGCTTTGACTGTAGGGAGTTGGTGGTAATTTTTAAACACCTGCTTCCATGATTCAACCACGTTGACATCATTGTTTCTCCAATGCTCTATAAATTTGTAACATTACCATAAGAATAAGGGAAGGAGCCTTTTCCAGATCATTCCAAATGAGCCAGACAAACACTCAGCGCTTCATGGGAAATGACGCTCGGCACAGTACGGCTGTAAATAGCGCACATCAATAATGCATCCGCGGGGCTCGGGCATCGGGAGCAGCTCGCGGCTCGGCGCAGCCCAGGGCCATGCATAATTCATCGCTTTGCCAACACCGGGAGTATATCCTGTTAGGAAAATGCGCTGACATTTTCATTCATGACAGACATCCAGTCTGTGTTGGAATAATAAAGACTAAATTATTTTTTTCTCAAAAATAGGATTTATACATATGTCAACATGAAAATCACACACACACACACACACACACACACACATACATACACACACACACGCTGCTTTGCTCGGTGAATCGTCTGTACTTATTTCAAGCCACAACCCGCAGCGGTGGGCTTGTTGCTGAGGATTGGAAGGCTCCGTCCTTGGCCTAAAGGCTCAGGAGAAAAATGTTTTTCCAAAATCAAACCTCAGTGCTTTTTCAATCAGTAGATTTTCACATTCGGTAACAAATGAAACTGACTCATCACTCTCATGATAAAATAATGACTCTGCTCTAAAAATCTCTAATCTCTTAAGGGTCAGCCCCAGCCATACAATAGTGTATTTTTTGGTGGGATGAATAAATATTAAAGAGAAGGATTTCTCCAAGTCCTTATGAACTCTGAAATATGCCTCATGACATAATATTTTGTAGAAGCCCGTGTTCCGTCTTGCCTTTCCTCCTCTACCTAGAGCGTCCCAAGTCTTCTCCCGTTACGAGTACTCTCATCAAGACCAGGTTGTATAGAATCTTTGCATTTTAATACATTTTCTCAGGTTCGGTATCTAGAAGTAGAATTATAGGTTTGAAAGCTGTGAGCGTGTCTACTGCCGGGTTATTTCTGTTCCTACCTGATCAATGGTATAAGGAGTGTTCATTTGATCTGAGTCACAGTTTTCAGTTTTTAAAAACTCACTCATGGTGGTCTGAGGATGTAGCCAACAGCAGCCTAGCGTCCGTGAGGCCCTGGGTTCGATCCCTAGTGCCCCGAGAAATCATTCATGGTTTGGTACATAAAATGCCATTTTATGAGTGTGCGTGATAGTTTTTAATTGTACATTATTATTGTTTAATTTCTCTTTGGTTGTTTGTAAAATGAAGCGCTTGTTCAAATGTTTATTATTCATTTGCATATCATTGTACCTCTCGGATTATGCATTTTTCCATTTTACTGACTCTCAGTAACTTTCCATTGATACGTGCATAATCTACTTAAATATCAATATTTCCATTTTTCATATTTGCTTGAAACACAATTTAAAATTAGATCTCTGGCTTTAAGTTCTACTGACAGTATGCTCTAATGCATACCGTTTTAAATTTTAATGGCTCCAACCATACTGATGACTGTCTGAAATAAATGCTATTGTAAAAACTTGGAAAGTCCTGTGACATTAGTGGATTTGAGAAATTATTTAATGTGTACTTGCACTTACATTTTTTTTTTTTTTTGGTACAGGGGGCCTTCTACCACCAACTACACCCCGCCCTTTATATTGTGAAAAAAGTTCTCACTCAGTTGCTGACGTTGGCCTGGAACCTGCAATCCTCCTGTGTCTGCCTCCCAGGTCCTAGGATGACCGCACTTAAGTTTTCTTAAGCGTGCTTTTTTTTTTTTTCTCTCTCTCTCTCATCCCGCTGGATATTGTTGTTCTTCCCCAGTTGCTTTCTTGACAAATCCTTACCCGACTCTGCTCCCACACACGCAGCCTTCTTTCTGTGCCTTTCTGCCGAAGGGGCTGCGTTTTCTTCTGCAGGGAAGCCGACCTTAGATTAAACTGTGCTCGATGTCTTATCTAACTTTAAACACAGTTTGATTGAAGATCTCAGGGAACCTTTTAAGGGGTTGCTTGGTCTTTGGGGATACATTTTCCACTTTTTTTCCCCCCTGAATGGCCCTCCTCCCAACCAGCTCCCAAGATTCTGGGTGTGTGAGGCTCAGGGGGCCCCCTGGTGGTGGAGAGAAGATATTGCCCAAGGTGCAACAGGTCCCCGTGGGTGCATGCTGACGTCTTAGTGACTTGGATTTAAGGGCCAGCTTTCCGTTCTCCATCTGCCAGTCACGGCCCTATTGGTCCACGTGGCCTCCTCTGGGCTTCTGAAGAGCTATCAACTCTTTGAGTCTGCTCCAAAAGACGCTGGTGGAATCCGGCTCAGCCACCCTGCGGGCCCAGAACAGGTGGACTGGCCTCCGCCAGGTCTGGCCTCCGGTGGCACGTTCCCCACCCGATCGGGTCTGGGAAGGGGACATCAGAACAACACGAAAGCATCAGATACTCCTGTTCTGAGGAAACAGGACCGACCACTGTCCTCGAGGGCCTAAGATTAAAATGAAGGGCCGTGGTCCCTGGAGCTGGACGGGCCTCGGCTGTGTTACTCCATTTGCAAAATGATGCCCGGCCTGGAGAAAGCACGGGCTTTGTGAGATCCTATTTTTAATTTTATAACCTGGAATGACTTGCTTGTCTTTGCATTCTCTCTGTTTCCTGACTTCTCTTGAAAGTCCTGCTCAGAGAAGGACAAAAGATCATCTATCCTTAATAACGTCAAACTCCTCCTCTCTTATTAGGGTTATCCTCTTGGTCCCATGGGGGCGGTGTCCTAGGACAAGAGGGGCCCTCATGCAAACCCCCCAGAATTGCCAAACCAATAACATAATTCATTAAGGACAATCATAAATTCTCCTAAAAAAAAAGCAGGATGGGTTGTAGACTGGTTAGTTTATTTTTTTAAATTTTTATTGGTGCATTATATTCATATATCATATTGGGGTAAAAAACCTGTGTGTACGTACATGTACACACCACCGACTTAGGTTGGTTAGTTTAAAGAGAAAAACTCAAAGCACTTCTCTCTCTCAACTACAAATTAGTCCCAAAAGACAAACATGGCTGGTAATGTTCCTCCTGCTCCCTGCACGGGGAGCAGCCATTTTCTTTGCTGTAGGACGCTGTTCCGTGAACTTTTACCAGGAAGGATGAATGGGGTGAGAGGCGCAGCAATCCTCAGGACACAGAGGCTGCGTCCTCCTCAGCTGACCAGCTCTGCAGTGAGGTCGGGCAAGTCGGAGGGACTCGAACACAGAGGGCTGTGCGCGTGTGCGGCGTGTGTTCCTTGTGCTGTGACGTGCTGTGATTGTGTGTGTGTATGTTATGTGCTACGGTGTGTGTGCAGCAGGTATGTGTGTGTTCATTAGATGTGCTATGGTGTGTGCAGCGTGTGTATGTTATAAGTGCTATGGTGTGTGGGTGTGTGTATATTAAATATGCAGTGGTTTGTGGGCGTGTATATTTTAAGTCAGCGATGGTTTGTGGGTGTGTGCATGTTAAGTGTGCTATGGTGTGTGGGCGTGTGTATGTTAAACATGCTATGGTGTGTGGGTGTGTGCAGTGCGCATACCTTAGAAGTGCTATGATGTGTGGGTCTGTATGTTATGTGTGCTATGGTGTGTGTGTGTTGGACACACGATGGCATGTACAGCATGTGTACATTAGATTGCAGTGGTGGGTGTGCAGCATGTGCGTGTTACATGTGCTATGATGTGTGAGTGTGTGTATGTTGGCTGCGCCATGGCGTGTACGGCGTGAGCGTCTGTGTAGACCTACTTGATCTCCTGGGTTCTGCCCTGGGCTCCGTGTGAACACGCTCAGAGATCAGGGAAGGGCAGGGCCTCAGCCCGGCGCTCACCCACTGTGCGCCTTCTATGGCAGTCCAGGATCCCTGCACGCGGATCCTACTCACTACTCACGCTTTCTCCATCCTCCTCCTTCACCCGAGTTCTGGCTTCAGCCGCCCACCCCTGTGGCCGGGACCGAGGCTCACTCGTGTGTGGTGGTCACGTCCATGTTCAGTCAAGTGCTCGGCGTAAGCCTGCCCATGTCTGCACTGCTGCCTCAGGAGGGTTTAGCCCTTCTGTGTCATGTCAAAGAGGCTCATCCCCGCCAGAGGTGTGTCTTAGTCTGTTTCTGTTGCTGATAACACAACACCGCAGACTAGGTCAGTTGTGAAGAAGAGATTCCTTGCTCTGGTCCCTGGTTGGGGGCATCTACTGACGGCCTTCTCATTGGCAGAGTCCTGCGGGCAGTACAAGATGGCACTTGGGGAGAGACAGAGGCATGCCGGAGACCAGCCCAAACTGGCGCTTACAGCACAGCCACGCTGGAGATCACCTGCTGACCATCACCCTCTGTCCATTAACACAAGATGGCTTAATCTGTTCATGGGGACAGAGCCCTAATCACCCCTTCTAGGTCTTGCTGGGTCCCATCTCTCAGGATCTCCCAATGGATTCTCAATTTCAACATGAGTTGCCCAGGGGACCAACCACACTCAAACGTATATACGCACAATATTCGAGCAAGAACAGACTTGCCACCCACATGGAACCAGCCACGTGTCCATCAGCAGATGAGTGGATTACAAAACTATGGGATGTGTACACAATGGAATTTTACTCAGCCATAAAGAAAAACACAATTGTATCATTTACAGGGGAATGGATGGAACTGGAGGACGTTATGCTAAGTGAGAGTAGTCAGTCACAAAAAGTAAGAAATCGGATGCTCTCCCTAATATGTGGAAGGTAGGGAGAAAAGGGTCATGGGAGGACTCTAGACGAAGACACAGAATCTGTAGATGAGCAAATAGGTGACTGAGAGGATGGGAGGGGGACGAGGGAAATTCTCTAACGTTCATGATGTACATTCACAAACATAAAAGCCAATCATAAGTCAAACTTGAGAAGGAGGGAGGGGGAGGGAAGGGGCGAGAATTGGGTAAAGGGTGTTTGGATGAGGTATGCATGTACGCCTCCGCCATCTTGTACCCCGTTAAGATGGATGACTACAGTGCACCAACTAAAAACAGGTAACGTATTACGGGAGCAAAGGAAAGTTAAAAGGTAGTAAACTGTAAAATTCTTTTGAGATAATAAAAAAAGAGAACTTGAAAAAAATCAATCAGGATAGAAACTGTTCCCCAGGAATTAATGGTGACATTTTGCTGAATCCAGATTCATGTTCTTGTTCAAGATGACATGAATTTGGACTTTCGTGTCTTAGGGTATGAACTTTGGAGGGACACAGTCAAACCCTCCCAGGAGCACTTGCTTCTCAGCCCCCTCCCCACGGGCCCCCAGAGCTGGGACGAAGCCACCCTTGGAGGCCCACCCAGCACAGCCACCGCTCTTCCCGCCCCCACCCCTCCCCGGGCCGGGTGGACTCCTCCACTTCCACTCTCATTTCCCCAAGGTTTTCCCAGGCTCTGAGCCCCTCTGGTATTTGAGCTGGGTAGACTGTGAGAGAAAGGTAGTTTCTTGTTCCTTGCTTTATTTTTTCATGCTTTTTGCCCTGTCCAGTCCTTCTTCAGCTCAAGGCTGCAGACCTGCAGGGATGGGGGAGAGGGGTGGTGAGGGGAAAGAGAAGAGGAAATCAGGATGGAAAAAAAGTGGGTGCCTGGAGTTTTATTCACTGACAATCTCTTCATCGCTAGGGGCAGTTAAAGGTTAAATTATAAACAGCTGTAGTGATCTAGGAAAAAAAGCCCAAACTTAGAGAAGCAGAGAGTAGCATGGTGGTCGCTGGAGGGCTGGTGTTGGGGAAATGGGAGCTGTTGGTTAAAGGGTACAAAGTTCCAGTTACACTGAATGCATAAACTCTGGAGCTCTGATGTGTAGCCTGGGGTGAGCGCTCATAATTCCGTGCCATGTACTGTGGTGAGAGCAAACCATAAATGTTCTCATCCTGTGCACACATGTGTGCACACACACACACATACACATGCAAAAGTGACCTATGAGGCAATGGATATGTTTCTTGGTATAATTTTGTTAATCATTTTACTATATATATGTATAGAAAAATTTTATGTTATATACCATAAATATATACACAATTTATTTGTCAATGATATCTCAATAAAACTGGAGAAGCCGGGTGTGGTGGCGTACACTTGTAATCCCAGTACTTGGGAGGCTGAGACAGGAGGATCGCAGGTTTGCAGTCAGCCTCACGTACTTAGTGAGGCTCTCCACAACTTAGTGAGTCTGTTTCCAAATAAAGAAAAAAAAATAGGTCTGGGGGTGTAGCTGGGAGGTAGAATGTCCCTAGTTTTTTTTTTTTTTTTGGGTAGTGGTACTGGCCCTTCTCCCTCTGGGCTATACTCCCAGACCTATTTTTATTTTTGGAAACAGGGTCTCTTAAGCCAGCACGGCTGGCTTTGAACCTGTGCGATCCTCCTGTTTTCGCCTCATCTTCAGTACCATGGTGGGGTGAGGGGACTGGAAAAAAAAAAAAGAGGAATACTAAAGTTGCAAATTGTATCGCAAATACAAAGGATGGTCGCATCTTAGGAAAGCCTCTCTCTCTCTCTCTCTCTCTCTCTCTCTCTCTCTCTCTCTCTTACACACACACACACACACACACACACACACACACACACACACACACACACCTACCTGACTTCTGATTGGTCACAGCATGCTAATACGGCTCTGTGGATTAAAAACAATATCCAACAATTAAATCATGAGTTGTGCAACTATTCCATCCACGCCTTTTGGAAAAGAAAAATGAAATTTCCTTTTACAATCATTTTTTAATGTCTTTAATAAACACTGCTAGGGAAATAGAATAATCAATTTGAGAAAATTGGGCAAAGGCAGATAAATACCTGTAGTTTAACTCTAACAGCACTTCTTCTTTCTAACTGGGAATTTTGTGTGTGACAAAAGCTTCCCGAACATTTAGACCATTATCCTAAAATGGAACTATATTTTTACAAAATATTTCCAGTTCACATTATGCACATCTCAACTATGTCTTTGCAAAACAGTTTAAGTGAGTCCTAATTCACTGGATGTCTTTGTAATTGACCCCTGGTCATGGGATCGATGCCTCAGCTAGAAAAATAAACATTTCAGCTGCCACCAGCCTGGGGCCAGAACCATTAGCATGCCGCAGGGTCCTATTTCCTTGGCTTCAGTTTGAGATTAATGACAAATTACAGCGGAAAGCCCACAGGCATGCTAATGTCGTGCTCCCTAACTACTGGGCTCCTCCAGGCTGCGCAGCTGTGCCCCGTGGACGTGGATTCTATCCCTCGAGGGCACAGAGCCCCTCAGAGGGCAAATCTCAGCCTCCCCAGTGAATGGCATCGGGGCAGAGTCTGATGGGAGAGTGCCAGGACCCTTGGACACTTGATAGGAATGTCTCTGTTGTGGCTTTAGCACCCTGGGTCTGGGTTTATGGTTTGAAAACACACTGCAACTTCCAGCTCTCCTGGAAGCTGTTCTGTGGACCCACCTGTGAAAGGTGTCTCTCTTACCTGGCCACATAAAAACACTGTAGAGGCTGGGAGCACTGAAGGCTGAGCCCCTGCATGTCACAAGTGATGAAAATAAAAGCAGCACCAAACAGTTCGAGGCACGGTTGTCTCTCGGTTGCTATGGGGACTGATTCCAGGATCCCACGACACCAAAATCCAGGACCCTCGAGTCCGGTGCCTTACAAGAAGCGGCACTGCATTTGCATATAACCTACGCAGTGCTCCCAGAGACTTTGAATTGTCTCTAGACCACGACTTGTACGGCCTAATACAATGCAAATCCTAGGTAGATACTTGTGATATGGACTTGTCTAGGGAGTAATGATTAGAGTCTACACCCATCCGGTACAAATGCAGGGTTTGTTGGTCTTTTAGTGTTTTGGATCCAAGTTTGGTTGAAGACAGAGATGCAAAACCCATAGCTACGGAGAGGGGTGTTAGGGGTGCTTATGTGCATTCTGACTTTATTTATTTATTTATTTATTTATTTATTTATTTATTTATTTATTTTTGTTTATTTATTTATTTACAGTGCTGGGGATGGAACCCAGGGGCATTCTACCTCCAAGCTACACCCCCAGCCCTATTTTTTTATTCTCTATTCTGAAACAGGGTCTCACTGAATTGCAAAAGGCCTCACTAAGTAGCTGAGGCTGGCTGAAAACCACGAACCTCCTGTCTCAGCCTCCCGAATGCCGGGATTACACGCGTGCGCCACCACGCCCGGCACCCTGACATTTAAACAGCTCCTTTCTTGGCCTTCTGGCTTCGGGGTGAGTTGCTCAGGCTCACTTTCCTTCTGCCCGTGGGGTCGCAGCGCAAACCCACCAGCTGGGGCCGGGGATGAGATTCTTCTAGTACTTCAGCAAATAAGACCCTTGGGGGCCTTTGAAGTTGGGGTTTGTTTTTAATTAGGCCCACTTGATTGTACTGCCCTTCTTTTTTAAATTGTTTATTTTTTCCCATTGTGAATGTCATACAAGGTCAATATAGAAAACAAACATTGAAGAAACACTAATCTCTCACAGTCCTACCAAGCAAAGCCAATCGCGGTTCATAGTTTGGTGAGTTTTGTGTGGTGTCTTTCGAGCGCTGGTGTTTGGGGTGTTGGTGCCTGTGTTCACACTACAGCACTGTAGCACTGAGTTCAGGGGGTCAGCTTCCAGAGCCAGACAGCCTGCGCACACCCCAGGGCGCCTCCTGGTGGTGACATCTTGATTGAGCCTCTTCAGGTTTGACTTCGCCAGTAAAGTGGGAATAAAAATATCATCTGATATAAAATAGAAATGTAGATGGAACCCCAAAGAACTTATGCACAGATAAAAAGAATAAAGCTGTATATGTGTATACATATTTATATGTGTATGTATATACACATATACATACATATATATACACACATCATATATGTATATGCATATATATTCTATTTAACATAGAAGGCACTCAGTAAATGTGAGCTTTGTCATCTTTACGAGTGTAAGAAGAAATACAATCTGCCTTTTTCGACTTGTCATTATTGCGTGAGAATTTTTGAATCATGTGACATGTTGTCAATGCTATTTGGACAAGTATAGGGCAGTCCGTATATATTTTGTTCTCATTCATTTCATAAGCTTTTTTTTTTCTGCATATCTTCTCCAAGTTGGCACCAGGCTGGCAGCAGAGGTGGACAGGGAGATAAAAAGCATCCTTGCCGTGAAGAATTCACCTGCGAGAAGGAAGGCAGACACAGAGACAGGTGAAGTGCAGTGCGAGGTCTTGGAACAGTGGAGACGGATCCAGAGACGAGTGTTCCCGTGGGAAGGAGACGCAGAAGCTTGTTGCGGGAGACAATCCTGATCTACCCAGCTGTTCTTCCAATGTCCGACACTGAGATCATTTCCATTATTAAAGGATTATTAAACATCATCAAATTAATATTTGGGGGCATGAAGACTTTTAGAATGCTGCCTGTCTTTCTGATCGAATAGCCAAAGTGGCCATTGTAGCTAGCCCGTCATCAGAACCCAGGTGTAACAGTTCCTTCCTTGTACTTCGGAGAACACTGAACAAAATGTTTAAAAAAAAAAAAATTAACACCCTGCAAAGATCTCAGAGCCACCTTAATTTGCATGCCTCTGGCTGCGGGGAGCAGCATGACCTTGTTTCCATATTTGCTCATCCTCCTGTTTCTCTTTCTCGGGAAGTAATCATTAGCATATTTACTCCTGGGATTTCTACTGTGTTTATTGACATTTATGCACTTTGCATTAAAATATTAGCTCTTTGTCTACTTCAATTATTGCAAATATTGCTCCCTAGATTGTTGTCTGCCCTTTCATTTTAATAACCCATGCTTTTTGGAACACACTAGGTTGTAGGTTTGCATGATAATAGGTCTATAATAACAGTAATAAAACCCTATTTCTTGGCTTCACCTCAAGCTGTATTGCAGAATCGTCTACATATTGGATCCAGCCTTCTTTGCAGGAGACCGTTTGTAGAAAATGTTTCATTTCCCCTGAGGGACACTGTCCAGTCTAAAGAGAGGACTGGACATCTATATTTTGAAAAGGCCCTGCAGGTGATCCTGGAGCTCACTTCTAATTAACAGCTACTAATTAAGAAACCAAAATGAATGTGAGAAAATTCAATGCAAGAAACATCGGCTCTCGAACTGAATAAGAAATCCAGTGATACACCTGGATGGCCATGACTTAGTTACCACTGCACTTAAAAACATTGGTGTTTTAGCTGAGAGGAGTTTCAGGAGACGCTCTCAGAGAGACGAGGCTGCCAACGTCACGGACTTAATACCAGGCTGGATGGAAGGCAGCTCAGCGTCAGGGGCAGGAGGCCGTGCCTTCCGCATGATGGACTTGTAAGTAATTAACCGCAACAAGAAGAGGCCTCGGGGTCTAATTTGGGCACTGCCAAAGAGAAGAGAAGCTTGCATGCAGTCTGAGCAGCTGAGATGGAAGGATCCGTCTCCAGAGACGGCGAGTTCCCAGTCACTGAAGACCGAGGGGAGGCTTGGGAGAGCAGTGTCATAGAACCCATTGGAATGGGTGTCAGTGATCTGTGGCCACTTCCATTCAAGGAGGGGCTTCTCTCTCCCTTCAAATGCAAGCAAACCCATCACAGGAGCAAAATGAATCTATATCAATAACGTTTCCCTTGATTTCTGGCATTGAGCTGTTGTTTGCAAAGCTTACCAGACTCACATTTGAGGGAGGGAGGAATAAAAATAAGAGTTCCAAATGTTTAGTCTCCCTGGCCCCAGGTCACTCTAAGGCCTCAAAGATGCCTCCTACTTCACACAGTCCAGCTAAAACCCTCCCACATCTGCGTGCAAGCCCGTCCTTCCCGTCCTCGTGGGGCTCCCTCAGTTTTTAGAATCCACAGTGGGCTGCTGAACAATTTTATACAGATTTCCACTAACTGCAACCTAAATGCTCCTGAAATCTGGAACTGACCAATCAGAAGTCTAGGAAGGCTAGGGGTCCAAGACTATGTTGGTGAAGGTTCCCAGAAAAATGACCCAAGAAGCCTTCCTGCTAACAACCCTAAAAAATCAGCAGGAGATGGAGCTTCTTCAAGAAGGAGCAGGGCTTCTAGTAGGTTCACCATGCATCTGGGATATGGCTTTGGGCCGTCATAGCAACTTGTTGGCCGGAATGTTTGGCCAAAGGATACAGTGATCTTCTGAATACCTTGGAAAAGCCAACAAAGATGGCTGCCCTGGGTGGGCGGGGGGCTGACTTTCTAGAAAGGAAATGTCCATTAGCAGTCTTAGCAACACGTAATCCTAGTATTGGGAGGCTGAGAAAGAGGAATCACAGGTTCGAGGACCCTAATTCAAAATAAAAAATAAAATAGGACTGGGGGGTGAGGACCAGAGGGAGAACCCTCTGTGTTCAGACCCTAGTGCCAGAAGAAAAAATCAGAAAGAAAAGTTAGAAAAAAAGACATGACCTATTCTGGAGGCAATGGACAGACACCTCAGGTGGATTTTTAATCCATGTGTCAGTGTCCGTTTTCAGGAGAATTAAGAAACTAGGGATAAAGGGAGAGAAAGAAGGAGGGCTAACCTTGGAAACACAGGGAAGTCTCCATGGGGCAAGAGGGGGGCATGGTGACTTGAGGGAGTTGGGGGGAGGCGGAGGCGTTACATAGATTTCACTGGTGCACCGTAACCATACGTCTTGATGAAGTCCAGGGTGACAGAGGCCGACACACACCCAGACTCACGGAGCCCTCCCCGGGCCACACCTCCCTCCTCCCCCCACCTTCCCCTGCTCAGCTCAGTGGTTGCTTTGATAAGCTTGGTATGTACCTCAGGTTCATTGAATGGTTTCCCTCTTCAAGTCTTCCTCCACCTCCTGTCCCCTCCGTTAGGCCCACTCCACTAAGGTTTCTGTTCCTTTGTCTGGCATCCCTCCTGCGTCCCGGTTTCTCCCTAGCTTCCATGTATAAAGGAAAACACCCGACCTTTCACTTGGTGTGACTGACTAGTCTAACCTAGCATAATATTCTCCAGTTCCCTCCAGTTCCCTGCAAATTTTGATCTTCTTCATGGTTAAGTAGAATTCCATTGTGTGCATAACCCATAATTTTGTAATCCATTCATCTGTTGATGGACATCTCAGATGGTTTTATAGTTTGGCAACTGTGAATTGGGCATCTGTAAACATAGATATGAATGCATTGTTATGGTGGTCTGGTTTCCTTTTTTTTTTTTTAATAGATACCCAAGAGTGGTACCTACCAAAATATGGTAGGTTTATTCCCATTCTTCTGAGGATCCTCCACACTGTTTTCTAAAGTAGTTGCACTAATTTGCAATCCCACCGACAGTGTATCAGAATTCCTACTTCTCCACATCCTCACCAGCATTTACTATTGTTTGTGTTTTTAATGTTCAGACATTAGATGTTTACTGGCTTTTCCTCTAAGAAAGAAAATGCAAATTGTCTGATGAGACACTAGAGGCCAGATAACGATTTCTTTTTAAAAGGTTGAGATTAACTGGGCGTGGTGGCTAATTTCAGCGTTTGGGAGCCTGAGACAGGAGGATTGTACAGATTCAAAGCCAGCCTCAGCTACTGAGTGAGGCTCTCAGCAACTTAGTGAGACCCTGTTTCCAAATAAAGAATAAAATAGGTCTAGAAGCATAGCCCAGAGGTAGAAAAGCCCCTGGGTTCCACCCCCAGTACCACACACACACCAAAAGCTGAAATTTAGAGGTGGTTTCTAAATGCCAGACATCTGTTGTAGTGGTTACAGTTGAGTCTCCCCCTCCCCCCAAAAATGCATATACTCAAGTCCTAACCCCCAGAACCTGCACACAGGACCTTATTTGGAAATCGGAGCTTTGTAGATGTGGCTGAGTAGAGTTTCTTGTGAGTTATGGGAATCCGGGATTTGGATGGGCTCTGACCCAAGGGCTGGTGTCCAAGAAGAGGGAAATGGGCACATACCCAGAGAAGACCTTTGGAAGAGGTCACGTGAACACAGAGGCTGCACTTGGAACAATGCACCCACAAACCAGCGCATGCCTGGGACTGGCGGCGGCGCCCGGAAGCTGGAGATGTCAGGAGCAGGTTCCTCCGGAGCCTCTGCAGGAGCCCAGCCTGCCGACACCCTGACTTTGGGCCTCCAGAACCTTGAGAAAGTAAATGCCTATGGTTTCAAGCCACTCCGTTAGTGGCATTTGTTACAACAGGCCTTGGGAACAAATGCACCTGCTGAGCACTGCACACAGTGACCACAGAGTCACTGACCTGTCAGGGCGTGGAAGCTGAAGCTCCCAGCCTGCCCTGCGGCCACAGGGACTCGATCAGCATTCCTCTGTGTGCTGTGCTGATAAACTGTGGTATTTAGGGGAAGAGATGTACCGGATGCATTTCCTTCCTTCCTTCCTTTCTCCTTTCTCCTTTCTCCTTCCTTCCTTTCTCCCTTCCTTCCTTCCTTCCTTCCTTCCTTCCTTCCTTCCTTCCCCCATTCCTTTTTCTTCTTTCCTTCCTTTCCTTCTTGTACTGGGAATTGAACCCAGGAGGGTTCTACCTCCAAGCCACACCCCAAGCTCTATTTTATTTTTTATTTTGAAAGAGTCTCACTAAGTTGCTGGGGGTCTTCCTGAATTGTTGAGGCTGGTCTTGAACCTGTGATCTTCCTGTCTTAGCCTCCCAAGTACTGGTTTTAAGTACATTTTTAACTTGGGATGGCTTCAACTTAGGAAGAGTTCACTGGCCCCAGCCCCATCGTAAATCAAGGAGCATTTGTATTTAGAATATCTGTGGTCAAGAATAAAAACAAAAATGAAGACAAATAAGAAAAAATAATAAGAAAAAAAAACAAGAAGAAAAAAAACACGTTGCCAGGCAGCACTGCGGACCAGCTGGGACGGGAAATGGGGCATTGCTGTGGGCACAAGAGACTGTGGTGCTGAGCAGTTCCTCGGCCGACTGTTCAGAGCGGAGCCAGCCTGGAGAAGGCAGGCACTGGCGTGCTGCAGGCTGGCGGCTGGTGAGTCTGGCTGGCATGCAGGTGTGCACTCAGCGCCGGGCTGCGGGGCCAGGCTGGGCAGGAGGGGAGGCCTGGGGCTGTCTGGGCCTGAGGATAGTCCCGAGCGAACCAGGCTAGACATGGCGGCCCACAGGTGGGGCGCAGTGGGGTACTTCCCTTGGTTTGTTCTTCCCTTGGTTTGCATCTTTTCTGACCCCTTTGTCCCTGTAACTCCTCAGCCCAAACCGGTAAGATACCCCCTTGGCTTCCAGTTCCAGAATTTTCAAGGCCAAAGGATTGAGACCAGGGAAGCTGCCGGTGAGAGCCACCTCCCTGCAATAGGGCGTTTTAAATTGTCAGTCGTCGGCCGAGGGGATTTTTACTGCGTGGATTTTGCCTCTGTCTAAATGTCTGTGTCCTGGCTCAGAGTTTCGGGGATGGAAGAGCCCCGGGAGACCTCTGGCTCCATTGTCTAGACGGCTTAACTCTCCTGCTTGTGTCTGAAGAGGAAACCCAGTCTCACATGGATGAGAAAAAGGGATGTTGTTTATTTCAGACTTAAATCATTGTTTGCTGCTAAACATTTGGATTCTTCTGTTTTGTATGGAGCTGCATAATTGGTAAGCATGGAAATTAGGCAAGATAATGAGCTGTAATTTTGTCGACTCCAAGGAGGGTATTTGTAATGAAAAGGGATGGTTATGCCTGATCTGCAGAGCTGCTGAACGACACAGTGGGGCCCACCGCGTGCTGTGGTGAGCACCTGCCTCTGTGGGCCTGGCGTTTGGAATGCTCCTTGTCCTCATCTGATGCTGGTTTAACTGAGTATAGAAACCACCAGAGGCAGCTCTCAGGGAGGAAGAGAACGCTTTGGCCAGGTCACTAGCAGGGTACCTCGCATGGAGACTTTTTTTTTCCCAGGAGAGAAGAGAAATTTCTCTATTTATTTTTATCCAATGAGTCTCCTCCAAGCAGATTTTAGTGAGTGGGCAGGATTTATCCTCAGGGCTTAGGTAAATTAAGAAAAAAAAAAAGGCAGCCTAGGTGTCTGTCAACAAATGAATGCACGAAGAAAATGTAGTATGTATACACAATGGAATTCTACTCAGCCACAGGGAAGAACAGAACGTCATCTGCAGGAGAACGGATGAGGGAACTTGAGACTGTTATGCTAACTGAGATCAGCCTGGTCTTGGAATGCCAAGGTCACATATTTTCTCTCATATATGGAAGCTAGAGAGAAAAAAGGGAGCAAAGGGGACTTTAGATAAAAAGGAGAGACGTCAGTAGAATAGCCAAAGGGGATAGAGGGTGGAGGGGAAGGCCAGAGAGGCTGGGAAGAGAGGGGCTCAAATAACGAACAGTGTCTCCAGTATGACGGCATCTCTACCAATCTCACTAACAAAGGGCAGTGGGGAGGTGCGGGTAGGACACGGGGGAGACTCATCACATGATGAGTGTATGTATAAGTACATCACTTTTGGGGGGGGGTGCTAGGGATGGAACCCAGGGACAATCAACCTCCGAGCTACACCCCCTGCCCTATTTTTTATTCTTTATTTGAAACAGGGCCTCACTAAGTAGCTGAGGCTATCCTTGAACCGTGATCCTCCTGTCTCAGCCTCCGGAATGCTGGGATTACAAGCGTGCGCCACCACGCCCATCCATGAATTCTCACTATGTTGTTTAATTACAATGCACCAGTAAAAGCACTACAAAGAAGGAGGGCAGGTGTTGAAGTTGTGCCACGGTGGCCACAGCAGTGCGTAAGGTCCAGCACCTGCCTGTGTCTAGGGACAATGCTGCTGTCTCTTTTGGGAAGTTGAAGGTCCTCACAGCATCGGTCAAGTATCTTCTAAATTACCAACTGCGTGGGTTCATTGTGGAGGCCTAACCCCCCATGGAGGGAAGGAAGGTCTGGAGAGGTCACACCGCAGCATCCAGGTCCCCAGGCACTGTAAGGAGCAGGCTCTGTGCACAGGCCCCACGGGAGGAAGTGGGGGAGGGGAGCAGACGAAAACCCCGCTTATCTGGTGGAGGGAGGGACAGGGCAGGGGACAGGAGAGGAGACCTGAAGAGAGCAGGGTCCTATGGAGGTGAGGTCATCTCCTTCAGGCCCATTCATTCATTCCTGGAGTGAGCATTCATGCTGCAAGCCAACAGGACAGGTACGGCAAGTCCTAGGCTCTACCAGGTGCCCCTTTGGGACGGACTGTCTCCACCCCTGTGGCCTGGCAGGAAATCCTCCAGAAGAAGCAGATACGTGGAGGTGAAGGAAGCCTGGATAAAGGCTAGGGCAGAATCAGGAGGCCATGACTTGGAAAGAGCTCCTCCCTGGGGTCTGCCCCAGCTCCCTCCCTCTACACAGCAAGCCGACCAGGTCCCTGCCCCCATTCTGCAGGACTGAGCTCCTGACCCTCTGTCCTGCCCTGCTTCCGGGCACTCGGGTGTCTTACCTATGTGAGACAGCCTCGACTCTGCTGATATAACAAACAACACACACTCCCAGCCACTAAAAACAGCCCGGGATGTTTCTGCTTGCAGGGCCTGTGCTCAAGAGGTCCTACTCCTTACAGTGACTCGAGGCCTCAGGCCAAGTCATCTCCTGAATGCAGCTGATGCCCGACTTAGGTGCAGGCCCAGAGGAGACACCCATTCTGTGATGGTCTGGATTTAGAATGTCATGGCCCCTCCTCTCCTTGCTCCTTGCACATGCTCTCTCTGCTTCTGGTCTCCATGATGTGAAAGATGTGAAAGTAGAGTCCTCTCTCCCTCTCTCTCTCTCTCTCTCTCTCTCTCTCTCTCTCTCTCTCTCTCTCTCTCCTTCTCTCTCCCTCTCTCTCTCTGCTTCCCATTGTTATTTCTGAGCTCCTCCAATGTAACTCCATTGACATGGACTGAACTCCTGAAATCTCCAGAACTGTGAGCAAACAAATCTTCCTTTCTCTAAGCTGTGGTCATCAGGTGTTTGGGTCTACAGCAGTGAGGACACTGACTGAACCCCACCCATTCTGCTCACAACTCAGTCGTCAGAAGTCAGTCGCTCACTCAACCCCTAGGGCCTGGGATGAAGTCTTGTCACTGTTGGAAGGTTAAGTCCAGAAGAGTTCAGTGTGTACCGTGAGGCCCCAGAAAAGCAGCCCCAGCCCTGTGGTGCCACCGTGTACTGAGAGCTTTATCATGTTCCCTGCCCTGAAGGTGGGAGGATTCACAGGGAGGACCACATAGACAGAGCTCCCCCCACCTTTTACAGAAAGGAAAATACTGCCCTGAGCACAATGTGGTATCTGGTTAGTATTTAGAAGTTCTGTGACTCTTTGGCTGAGTGGGCTCCTTGCCCCAGACCCCTGCCTGTTCTTTGGGAGGTAGAAGCCTAGTATTGACATAATAGTGAAATGGGGGTTTCTTGAGAGAAAACCCGGCGAGTTCTTGTCTACAGAGAGCAAAGAATGATACCCGCAGACCTCAGGAAGGGGAGTAAAAGGTTTATTGGAAGCAGCAGGGAAGGGGGCAAGGGTGGCTGAACACCCCCAAAGGGGCTGGGACTCTGGGTCCAGCAGCTGCCTTCAGGACAATACTTGAGGGTAGCCCAAGCCAAATTGCCTTCAGGAGCAGGCTGCTTTCTTCCAGAATCCACGTGATCTGCCAGAAGGGAATAGAGAAAAGTGGCCGAACACCCCATAGGGGCGGTCGGAACTCCGGGGTCCAGTAGCTGCCTTCAGGGTCACTACCCGAGTGTCGCCCGAGCCAAGTGCCCATCAGTTGCAAACTACTTTCTCCCAGAGTCCACGCGATCTGCCAGAAAAGAGGTACAGGTCAGCCATGATGTCCAGCAGAGGCCTTCAGGTCACTACTCGAGAGTCGCCCGAGCCACATGCCCTCAGATGCACTCTGCCTTCTCTCAGGGCCAACACGACCTGCAAGAGAGAGAACAGCTCCCCAAAAGGGGAGGGGGTCCCGAGCGGGAAAGTCCCCGCTTTGCCATCCGACTGGCCAATGCCTGACCGCTTGCAAGTCTGTTTGTGGTTAGGGTGACTTTTGGGATTCCAAGGAGAATTTGCATAGAACATTTGCAAGTCCTTTGAAGGGTCTCCTTTCAGGAATGCCAGACTTGCTCGGTGGGTTTGTTGATTAGGAAACTCAGGATGGCCTTGTGAAGCTCTGATCCTTCTTATCTCTGAGCCTTTGGAGTTTCAGGAATTTGTCGCCCCTCAGGAAACTCAGGAAATTAACTTTTTTCTACCAAGGCCTTTTCCCTATCTGCCTATTTCCTTTCTATCTCCTCAATAGTAGCTGTTCTTTATTTATCTTTGAATCAAGTCTGTGTCCCACCAAGGGAAATCATGGGAGACATCACAAGAAGCTGATTTTAAAACAGTGTGATAGAGGTCAGACCGAGAAACAGGCACGCTTCTAAGAGCACCACCCAGAATGCCTTAAAAAAAATCAACACCTGTCTCTAGAGGTTTAAAGAAAACGGCCAAGATGACTCATCAGATGAGGAGGCTGATGATAAAAATGAGGCTGAGTATTAATTATATCAAAGCCCACAGTGGACACAGGCAGAATGGACACATGAATTTTGACTTTCAGGTGTGGTAGGACCTGGTACATTCTCTCTCAAGACTCTCAAGGTCAGCTTTTTTCAGCTGAGTCCAGAGGTCCTCCGGGGCTGAGGAATGCAGACACCTGCCAGCCCACCAAATGCTTCAGTATGGGGACAGAGAAGACTTCGGGGTTACTCTCAAACTGCACAGATGTCGTAAAGAGCCACTAGAGGGAAGTCAAATTAATATAAAGAAGTTTGGGGAATGTCTGATCCTTTTAAAAATGCTTCTTGGGTTATCCTAGGTATAATCAGCTCACGCAACTTTGCTCAGAAATAGATGAAAGCTATTGCAAGTTGGAGCGCATCCATGAGCTGCACCTAAGACGGCGCTTCTTGGAATGGAAGGTGGGATTTTTGTCTGATCAGATTTCAGTAGAGCAGATCGAGGTGAACCCTCTGACCTGAATTCCTAATGAGCTCCGGGGTGACGCCCCAGTTCAGGCAATAGCAGAGAGGCGCCAAGTACTAGAGTTTTCTATGTGCGGGTGGCACCTTCCTTCTGTGTGTAGCAGGGGACTGCGGGTCATTCGGTCTAGGTTTCTTTGGTGTACTTTTGAGTTGATATTTTTGGGTGGCTGTTGGAGGGGAGTGATTTTGATAATCATTTCCCCTCTTTTATAATGTGCTTTTATTGGTACATTATAGTCTCCATCATAATGTAAGTCATGTTGACAATGAGTAAAAGATCTAGTTTGCTTCCTGGTCCTGTCTTGTCCTGCAAAGACTGTTGCTCTCCCCTGAGGTTCCCAGGACTGTTCCCTCCTCTGCCTGTTTGGTTGGTGCGGGTGGAGGGGGGGGGTAGCTGTGTCCAGTAAGGATGAAGGAGGACATATCAACAGAATGGGTAGCATAGAGTAGGTACCATATGTAAATTTAGACTTGACTACTTCGAACAATCCCAGCATGTTCAAGATGATAGGGGTGGTCTCTAATTGACTGGCACCTGCTCCTGTTTGATTTTCTGTCTCTTCTGTTAGATCATGAGCTTTTTGAGGAAGAGGATCTTATCAGTCCATCCTGCCAGAATGAATCCTCTTGGCTTAGAGGGAAAATAAGGTAAGTGTTTGCATTCAAAGCTGTCAAAATCTGTGTGTGGAAGGTGGAAGAATGTTTATTTTAATTAATCACTCAGCAATTGCCCAAAATTTTATGTATGGGAAAAATCTTTTCATGAACTGCATAAACTTTTCTTGCAAAGTTTTCCAGCCCAAGTAGTGCTGACTGAATCGCATAATATCACAGAGGCTGAAAGCAAGAGAGAGGGGGGGGGGGGCACGGAGCGCTCATGTGCAAGGGGAGAAGGGACCTTATGTAATCCCAAGGTCACACCCCCAGGGTGCCTCCTCATTAGTCAAGCCCCACCTCCAACATGGCTGCCTTGTTTCCAGGAGGTCTAGGGGAACATTCTAAATCCAAATGCTAACAGGATGGGTGGTCCTTCTGGGCCTTATACTTAAGTCAAGCACCAGCTGCATCCGGGAGATGACTTGGCCTGAGGTCCTGGAGTCACTGTAAGGGGCAGGGCTTCCTGGACTCCTTCCAGACAGTCTGTGTGTTGGCTCCATCAAAATCTCCGAGAAAGCCTGCTCTGAGAAGCCTTTTTAATATAATCATTCTCAAACATATTAGTAAATAGTTACCTTATTACTGCACCAAAAAGTATTGATTTTCTATTATGCATTATGTACCTAACGCTGAGCTTTGTACTGATGCAGCAGTGGAGAACCAGCCAGAGCCTGACTCCGCGGGCTTCCTGTCAGGAAGAACCAGGATGCCCACCATCTACACCTCGGAGGGCACTGGCTCAGGGCGCGTCAGCCCCATTTCTGCACGTGGATTCAGGCCAGCTTGAGGGCTGGCCCAGGATGCACTGCCTCCAGGCCACTGTGATAGTTGTTCAGGGTATGCAAAAAGTCATACCACTGATGAGACTATCCACGTAAATGGCACCTTAGGGCCATCATGATCAGATTTGGAAAGCCCTGGCTGTCATGGCTGTACCAGTATTGGAATGGCCTAGGAAGATTTGGGAAAGCTCTGATTATTAATATATTTCAAAAGAAAATAATTGGTATATTTCAAAATAGTTGTATCAAAATGGCGGCAGACATGGGTAAAGAACGGATTTGATTTCTGCCTAAAAAAGGCAGCTATTCCAATGTAAATTAACCTAGCTCAAAGCAATTAACCAGTCAATAGGAGAGGAGAACTAGGCCTGTCTCCATCTAAAGACAGATCTTAGTTGAGGAGAACTAGGCCTTTACCTAAAGACAGATCTGCATGATTGGATAAGCTAGCTAAGATGGTAGGAGGGGTTGACCTTCATGAAAGGAGACACCTCACCACACCTTGCTAGGGGAGGTACCTTACAGGGTAAGGGGAGGTACCTTACAGGGACGTTCACTACGTCAGAGTCACGCAAACAAGGTAGAGGTCATGGGTATAAAAGGCCGAGTTCATGTGTAATTCCTTTGGTGTATTCATTTTGAGTCACCCCTCCATGCCAGTCTGGTATGGAGCAATATCTCTATTTTCTGTATTTCTATCTTTCTAATAAACTTCTTTAAATCTTCAGGAACTGTCCAAGCTATGCATATTTATTCTTAGCTTAGGATAAGAACTCATGGTAATTTTCTGTTTTTGGTTGTTTTTGGGTTTTGTTATGGGTTGGGGGCAAGTGTGTCTGGGACCCTCTCAGGGGTTCCCCAGGACCAGTTTCACCACAAACATAATCTCCCAATCCGTGACAATGGCAACATCTGAAACTTGGTGAGATCTTGCTTAAAAAAAAAAAAAAATAGAGCTAGGGGTATAGTTCAGAGATAGAATACCCTTGGGCTCACTCCCAGTACAAAAAGAATAAAAAAAAGAAAAGAAAAACCCTAACCTTGATTATTTTCTTTTTAAAATCTTTGCCTGGAATTGTAGTAAACTGCTTCCATGTGAAAAATAGCATACTGGTCCTAGGGCAAAGGATTTTACCTGAGACCTATATAAGCACAGTGTATGTATTCTATGCTGAAAATCTATTTTAAGATGGGTATGGTGTCACATACCTGTAATCCCAGTACTTGAGAGAATAAGACAGGAGGATTGAAGGTTTGAGATCAGCCTCAGTAATTTAGCAAGGCTCTCAGCAACTTAGTGAGATCCTACTGTTGTATGCAGAGTTATCGAAAAATGAGAGACTTAAGAGCCCAAAGGAAATGTGCCAATTGAAGCCTTTATTAGCTGGCCAGTGGCAGAGCCCTCAGTCTAAAATCAGACCAGAGGGGCGCGCCAACTGGCTGGGGTAGGGGGCTTATAAGGGGTAGGCAAGCTGGTTACAGAAGCAGAAACTTGCAAGTTAGTGTGTCTGGGGGAGGGGGGGTCAGGTGCTGGGTCAGGCCCTACCCAAGGTCAGCAAGTGGAAGGGAGGGACACAGGAATTTCAGGTATGAGATAAACTATTAACTTAGGGCGGGGGAGTGGTCCTCCTGAAAAATACAAGGTTAAACTTTTAGATCAGCAGCTTACAACAGGAGGGGAGAAAAAATGGAGTCAAGGGGGGAGGCAAAATGGAGTCTCCTCTGCTTCCACACTACTTCCAAATAAGAAATAAAAAGGGCTGGAAGTATATCTCAGAGGTAGAATGTCCATGAGTTCTATTCCAGCACTACAAAACAAAGACAAAACAAACAAAAGATACAATTTTAAGAATAGACCAATCACCATAAAACTAGGTGAGCTTTAAAACATGGACACTTGGCAGCCCGGGGGAAACGTCTGGTGATGGGACAATGTTGTGTCTTCACTGTGGCAATGCTAACATGAATCTACAAAAATGACCAGACTGTGTAGGGGTGCTGGAAATCAGGCTGGAAGAAGCGCTTTCCCCCCAGTATGAGAAGTTAACTAGAGAAGTCTTCTTCCATATTAGGATTAGAAATAAGGTATTAAAATATAGAGTTAAGATATAGAAGTAAGGTAGGATTGGAAATAGAATGAAGATCCATAAGCCCAGCTGCCCAGGTTGCAGGATTCAAGGACGAGGGTAGGGGACCCACAAGGTCAAAGCCTCTAATCTCCAGCTTGCCAGCCAAGGTCTTTGTAAATAGGTCCCCATCCCCATATCTCTGAGCTAGATCAGCAAACAAGGCCAGGCTAATCTGCTCTCCAGGCAGATTCTTCAGTGCAGAGATAAGCCTGGCCCAGCCAAGGTGGGTGGGAAAGGCAGAGCAGGCTCTGACGTGTGTGGATGCATGTTTTAAAATTATTGGTTGTACTTGTTTGTCCTTGTATCTGATTGGTTGTATTCTAAGGTTGGCGGGCTCGAACTTTTGGAGGGCTCTGACATGTGTAACCACTCCCTTGTGTGTAACCACTCCCTCCTAGGGTTATAAAATTCAGAGCGTGGAGTGGGGAGGGGTTGAACCTCGACCATTTAGTGTCTTGGTCTCGACCCCTGGCTAGCTGGGACAGAGCTGCAGCACAATAAACCTCGCTTGCATTTTACATCTCCTGTGAGTCCTTCGATATTTGGGTTGATGGGCAATTCTTGGACCCTTCAACTGCACACGGGCAGACACAGAGCAGTGCATGTGGAGCTGGCGGGGAGGGGGCTCTACAGACTGTACCCAGGCCACTTTTCTGGTTTGAAATTGTACCGTAGTTATGTTCACATAGCTATATTTTATGTTACAACTGAGAAAAACTGGGAGAGGGGTTCGTGGTAATTCTCTGTACCAGTACTTAGAAAGATTTGAGAAAGCTCTGATTATTAATATATTTCAAAAATAATTGTGTCAAAATGGCAGCAGACCTGGGTAAAGAAAGGACTTGATTTCTGCCGAAAAGTAGGCAGCTATTACGATGTAAATTAACCTAGCTAAAAGTAATTAACAAGTCAATAGAGGAGAGGAGAGCTAGGGCTTCCTCTTTCTAAAGACAGATCTACATGATAGTCTAGGGAGGATGGAGGGGGGGGTTGACCTTCATCCTTCTGAAAGGAGACACCTTGCCACACCTTGCTGGAGGAGGTACCTTACAGGGACATTCACTACTTCAGAATTATGTAAACAAGATGGAGGTCATGGGTATAAAAATTCCTGTTCACAGTGCTGTATCTTGGGGGGTGGTGAATTGGCTCGGACCACCCTCCCCCCATGCCATTCTGGCATGGGGCTGTAACTGTCTTCTGTATTTCTTTTTAATAAACTTCTTTAAATCTTCAGCAAGTGTTTGAGCTATGAATACTTATTCTTAGCTCAGGGCAAGAACCCGCGGGTTTTTTTTCTGTTTTTGGTTGTTTTGGGTTTTGTTGTGGTTTGAGGGAAATTGTGTCTGGGACCCTAACAGGGGTCCCCGGGAACAGTTTTCCCACAACTGTTATGGATTTGGAGGGTATGGTTGTGGGGAAACTGTTCCTAGGGACCCCTGTTAGGGTCCCGGACACAATTTCCCTCAAACCACAACAAAACCCTAAACATCCAAAAACAGAAAATTACTGCGGGTTCTTGTCCTAAGCTAAGAATAAATATGCATAGCTTGGACAGTTGCTGAAGATTTAAAGAAGCTTATTAAAAGATATAAATACTGAGGATAGGTACAGCTCCATACCAGACTGGCATGAAGGGGTGACTCTAATGAATACACCAAAGGGATCATACGTGGACTCGACCTTTTTATACTCATGACCTCCATCTTGTTTGTGTAATTCTGACATAGTGAACGTCCCTGTAAGGTACCTCCCCCAGCAAGTTGTGGCAAGGTGTCTCCTTTCACGAAGGTCGACCCCTCCTACCATCCCAGCTAGCTTATCCAATCATGTAGATCTGTCTTTAGATAAAAGCCTAGTTCTCCTCTCCTAAGATCTGTCTTTTGATAGAGAAAGGCCCAGTTCTCCTCTCCTATGAACTTGTTAATCACCTTTAGCTAGGTTAATTTACATTGGAATAGTTGCCTGCTTTTAGGCAGAAACTAAGTCCTTGCGCAGATTTGCCCCTTACCCAATTTTTGAAATATATTAATAATCATAGCTTTCTCAAATCTCCCTAGGCTGTTCCCAATACTGGTACATTCCCCTCCTCTGTCTAGTAACTTCCTGACACCTGTCAGGCCAAAGGTAGATACAGAAAATACATTTTGACATTTACAATTTTACAAACATTTAACACGAGCTCAATTTTCATTACTTTTCCCCCCATTTCTATCGCATGAGTGTACCCTTCAGTAAAGGAATAAGGACGTCGAGTCAGTCATAAACTGTTTCGAGCTTTACAGGGGTAAAGTTAGGGGGCCCCAGCTTTAGGGTAACATTCATGCATGTAGTTGGCATGGGGGAATCAGATGGGTTCGTGCCGTGTGCGTCTATGACGATCCAAAGGGCCTCGATAGATGTCTGTCAGGTTCTGTCTGTCGGAAAGCTTTAACCCTATGAGACAACACTCACAATACAGGTTAACCATGAAAACCAAAAGATAACGCTTAAATGAGAAATTAAAACCTGTTTTGCTGACTTAGGCGGAAACACACAAAAGTGGGAGGTATTAAGTTTATTTTGTGCCACGTGAATCCAGGAATTAGTGCTGTGGAGACCTGAAATAGGCTTTGGAATAAAGATTTTAGATGATTTGATGAGTACCAGGTCACCTGGACAAAACAGAATTTACCCTTTTCCTCTGGCACTGTTTGAAGTTTACTTAAAACTTGCTGGTATGCTGACAATAGGATAACATTGTTATCTAGGACTATGTCCTAGTCAGAAAAGATCTAAAAGTTTCCCTTGGCATGAGTGAAACCAAGCTGCCAATCTTCACCTGGACATATGTCTCTAGATTGCTTGCCGGGTGGACTTAACAAGCTTTTAGAATTAATTTCTAAAGCAAATTTCAAATCCCTGTGTGATACGATTTAGTCTCCTGTAACTTTTTTTTTTTTCTTTCCAGTAAACAATCTTGAAGCCAGTTTTAAAGAATTACAGACTTTGGGGTCTCCCGATTTCATTGCCAAAAGTAATCCTCTAGCCTTTCTATCCATAGTACACCCCTGCTGCTGAACTCTTAGCGCTTTTCTTTTGTGAATACACAAGTGGGAGGCTTATTAGAAACCTCCACCTTTTTAACCCATCTTCATTACATATGCAAACATACCACAGACCCTCTGAAACTTACCACATACATTCTGCAACTTGCTTTAACCCTCTTGATTTTTTTTTTTTTTTATCCTGGTCCTTTCTTTTCCCTTTGGGACAATCTTAGGATAAAACTTACAAACAAACAAACATTCCATCTATGCTTTACAACTTACTTTAACCTTCTGATTTTTCTATCCTGGTCCTTTGTTTCCCATTTCGGACAATCAGGGCAAACCTTACAATATGCTTTCTTAGTCTCACAAAATTTCCTTTCTCTGTATTTACCAACATATAAAGAAATACATCTATAGTCTCTCTAAATCTGTCTTTTAATGTTACATACAAGCAAACCCCCCAAAAAAGCATATCATTTAATAATGTTGTTCATATACCAGCAATTAAAAAAAAACATTTAAAAGACTTAAGTGTTACTTTAAACCTCATGAAGTTAAGAGCATTTTAAAGCATTGCATTTGGCATTTTCCTAACTCAATTGAACTATAGATCACATGGAAAATTAGACATTAGATAAATACCACTAGCACCTTAAAATCTTAATTTTGCAAAAGGAATATTAAAGACAATGTATATCCTATTTGACCACACACCTTAAAAACTGTATTGTAAATTACCAAAGAAATCCACGACATCATAAAAGCATCCCTAGTGTCTTAAAACTTTGATTTTGTCTAAAGAAAATAACTTTATTTAACCACATCTCACAGGAGTCTAATTGGACAATTTTCCTGAAATTACCATTTTAGCTAAGACTGATTGAGATTAAAAAAAAAATTTGAGCAATAACTTTAGTGTAGCCAGCAAAAGGAAAAATAACTTTTGTTTTCTGACATTTCTCCTTGTTAGCAGAGGAGCTGAAATCTCTAGTATGGCTAAGAACGGGAGAACAGAAGGTCATCCTGGACGCGGCAGGCTGAATCTTGAGTAAAGAGATGGTTCAGGGCTGGCCTGATAAGACCCCCACCCCCACCCTGGCTAAGCTTTGGGACCTTGGGCCAGGAAAGGACACTGCCTTAGATCTGGCCTCCGAGATCTCACTGAGATCGCCGGAAGCTCTCTTAGTCAACTCAGGTGGGAGGACTCACTGGGGATACAGGTCTGGGGACCCCAGTTCCCCCCAGAACTGGGGTCACTCAGCCATTTAATGGTTCCCCTTTGCACCGTGAGCCAGGCCTCGGAGGGCCTTTTTGGCTTCCTGATTGAGAGCATTACTCCAGAGATGCCCTTGCTCTCCGCCGAGGCTTCTGCGTTCAGCCAGAGTTCTTAAATGGCTTTTGTCCGTCTGTCTTTCCCTTTTCAAGTCCCTGTTAAACCAAATTGGCAGCCTGCAGTAGTAGGCTTTGTCTGAGGATGGCCTCCTGTTCTACTAGGTAAAGATTTAAGAATGCCAACACCTATTGTTTGAGTTGGTGATATCGCTCTAAACTCAGCCCATAAAAAGAAGAAAAAGAAACTGCATCTGGACAGATTGAACTTTAAACTCTCCTCCCCACACTACCTTAGCAAGGCTGCCACTATTGTCTCAACCCTGTAATCATTAAAGAAATCTGGGTGGTCTCTGAAGTTAAAGAACAGCTGAAGATAAGCTACTTCTATCCATCTTTCCTCCTTTTTGCCGATTAGTGTTATAATTTAAACCTCCCCGATGGGGCCACGTGTCTCCGTCCCCCAGCGCATACCGTGACCGTACTTGGGTGCAGAAAAAAACCCAGAGCTTTAACGTTTGGGATCCAGCTTTTCCCCCCTTGCTTTGGGGAATGCATGTGAGTGGAGACCCGGCTTTCACTTTGGATTGCTGGGATCCCACTTGAGAGAGAGGGCGGGGTTTTAGTGGCCTGTCTGGGCAAGATCGCCTCCCCTCCCCAGAGCTTCCCAATCTAAAACCAATTACCCTAGCATTTAGGATATTGCTGGAATCTCATCTTAAGACAGAGAGAGGTATTCTGTGCTCAGAAGGTCGTCCTCCTATCCCTGCACCCTGTGTGTGTGGGCCTTGAGGGTGGCCTCATTTCCCACCAGTTTGCTGCCCACCGGGAGGGTATTAAATGGGAAGGGGCTTTGCCACCCTTTCCCCTTGCTCCATATTCCCCTGTCCGATTGAGCTGCATGGCCCTCCTCTGTCCGGATGAAGTTTCCTGCATTTCCTAAAGCTAGTAGCCCAACTGGGGGCGTCCAGCTGGGATGCCTGTGTGCATGGAGCCGTGAGAGTGGCCTCGCCGTCCACCAGAAGGACAGGTAGGCTTGAAGTTTTGCCACTCTTACTCCTGCCCTACCTCTCTGAGCCTTCTTCCCTTTGAGTCCTTTCTCTTTCTCTGGAGGTTTCCCAGATGAAAACATTGCTGTATTAATTTGCCTCTCTGAAAATGTTCTCCAACTTTGGTGTGCCTAAGGACTCCTAGCTAAAAAGAGGTTGGGAGTAGCTCTCTCTCTTTGGCTTCCTTCCCTGAGGGCTTTCTTATATCAACAGAGCTCTATCTGCCAGCTACCTGCAACCAGACAATACCTCCAGGGTGCGGCTGTTCACCCAAGAGGCATGGCTGGCTGTTATCTAACTGAGATGACTAGCTGGCTTTTTTTTTCTTGAGCTTTCAGAGGTGCTTAGCCATTCAGACTTCTAACAGCTGCTGGGAGTTTTGGGGCTGCCCAGGGACTACGACCTGCCATAGTGACCAACAGGGTGCGCGTGGCTGCAGTTGCTAATGGCCACGCTTCTTAGACAATGCCACAAGCTAGCTTATCTCCCTAGAACCTCTTTCTAACCACCGAAAAAAGCTTACTACCATTTTCTGGCTTGCGTCTCCTGTTTGGGGAGCTTTCTCTGTCCATTTACCCCCCTTTAGCTTATCTCCCTAGAACTTGTTTCCCATTGCCCGGGGGAAAAAAACTCACTGCTATTTAGAAATGGGTGCTGGCTAGCGTCTCCTGTTTGGGAATTTTTCTGAAGGTGGGCCATGGGCATTTCTCTTAGATTTATTCTTGTATAGGGCTTTTAAAAAGAGTGTCCCATCTGTGCTGTGGACAGAATGGATGGGCACTCATTGGGCCTATCAAGCCTATGCTATTTAAAGGGGTTTCTTCCTGGAAGGGATTCGACCACAGACTACTTCCTTGGCCAGGGGTTCCCCACGAACCAGAATTGCCTCCCAGATGCTGGACGATCATGGTCATTCTGGGGGAACTCCTTATGGCTCCAGGAAGGTACATACCTTTTGGGGTGCCATGGTACTAGTACCACCGGCAAGATGCCCTGGAAGTCACTTTCAGAGATGCCGTGATGCAAAGGCTGCTCTGTAGCTGTTTTAAAGCTCAACAGCTCACCAGCTGGAACTAAAACTGCTGCTGCCCACCGAACCACAGGCCAAAAAGTCCCGTGAAAAATACAGAGTCATGTGCCCCACGTTGCCCCAAGACGTTGGGCACCAAATTATGTTACGAATTGGGAAACTGTCCCCAGGGATCTTTGTTAGACTCCTGGGAATAATTTCCCGAAAACTCCCCAAAGAAACAAAAACAACAACAACAACAACAACAACAACAACAACAACAACAAAAACCAATAAAACAGAAAAACACAGAGAAACAGAGAGAAAAAGAGAAAAATACAGAGGACAGGTACAGCTCCATCTCCATACCAGACTGGCATGGAGGGGTGACTCGAATGAATACACCAAAGGGATCACATGTGGACCCGACCTTTTTATACACATGACCTCCATCTTGTTTGTGTAATTCTGACATAGGTCCCTGTAAGGTACCTCCCCTTACCCTGTAAGGTACCTCCCCCAACAAGGTGTGGCAAGGTATCTCCTTTCAGGAAGGTGGACCCCTCCTCCCATCCTAGCTGGCTTATCTAATCATGTAGATCTGTCTTTAGATAAAGGCCTAGTTCTCCTCAACTAAGATCTGTCTTTAGATAGATAGAGACAGGCCTAGCTCTCCTCTCCTATTGACTGGTTAATTACTTTTAGCTAGGTTAATTTACATTGGAATAGTTGCCCGCTTTTAGGCAGAAACCAAGTCCTTGCACAGATTTGCCCCTTACCCAATTTTTGAAATATATTAATAATCACAGCTTTCTCAAATCTTCCTAGGCCATTCCCAATACTGGTACAATACTGACAGAACCTAGAGGAGGGGCTGCCTTCATCCTCTCCATTCTTCCAAAGCGACATCTCCAAGTGGAGAAGCAGGGGTGGGGACAGCATTACTCATGCTCTCCTGGAGCCGCCTGCTAAACAGCAGAGCCTGTGCGTCCTTCACTAGGAGCCGGGGGAGACGCCTTGGGCCCCTCTGCTCAGCCTGCATGAGCAGGAGCGCAGTGTAGGAGGAGACGCCATAGTCCTACGCTGAATCCAAATTTGCATTCTCCTTCCCAGTGTAGGGGTGCTGGAAAGCAGGCTAGAAGAAGCGCTTTCCCCCCAGTATGAGAAGTTAACTAGAGAAATCTTCTTCCATATTAGGATTAGAAATAAGGTATTAAAATAGAGTTAAGATATAGAAGTAAGGTAGGATTGGAAATATAATGGAGATCTATAAGCCCAGCTGCCCAGGTTGCAGGATTCAAGGACGAGGGTAGGGGACCTACAAGGTCAAAGCCTCTAATCTCCAGCTTGCCGGCCAAGGTCTTTGTAAATGGGACCCCATCCCCATATCTCTGAGCTAGATCAGCAAACAAGGCCAGGCTAATCTGCTCTCCAGGCAGATTATTCAGTGCAGAGATAAGCCTGGCCCAGCCAAGGTGGGTGGGAAAGGCAGAGCAGGCTCTGACGTGTGTGGATGCATGTTTTAAAATTATTGGTTGTACTTGTTTGTCCTTGTATCTGATTGGTTGTATTCTAAGGTTGGCGGGCTCTGACGTGTGTGTGTGTGTGTGTGTGTGTGTGTGTGTGTGTGTGTAACCACTCCCTTGTGTGTAACCACTCCCTCCTAGGGTTATAAAATTCAGAGCGTGGAGTGGGGAGGGGTCGAACCTCGACCATTTAGTGTCTTGGTCTCGACCCCTGGCTAGCCGGGACAATAAACCTCGCTTGCATTTTTACATCTCTTGTGAGTCCTTCGATATTTGGGTTGGTGGGCAATTCTTGGACCCTTCACCAGCTACTCTATAATCATTAGGACACTGTTGCCTCGACATCTCTGTTTATTCTTCTGTGGTTTCAGGGGTCAAATTAGAGGAGGCTAGGGCTGACCAAGCCCTTGCAACATAATGGTAGTGTTTATTATTAGTAGATCTGTTAGCAATGAGTCGTTGGACGAGAGAGGAGAGAGGAGGGAGAAAGAGAGAGAGAGAGAGAGAGAGAGAGAGAGAGAGAGAGAGAGAGAGAGAAGCCAGATTGATAGTCCTGGTCTTTGTGTTAAAATCATTCCCTTTAGCCGGGTGTGGTGGCGCACGCTTGTAATCCCAGCATTTGGGAGGCTGAGACTGAAGGATCGCGGTTCGCAGACAGCCTCAGCTACTTAATGAGACCCTCTGCAACTCAGTGAGACCCTGTTTCAAAATAAAGAATAAAAAATAGGACAGGGGGTGTACCTTGGAGGTCGAATGCCCCTGGGTTCCATCTCCAGACACACACACACACACACACACACACACACACACACACACAAAGAAATCATTCTCTTTACTTTTAAACTACTAGTTTGCAATCCTTCTTCTGTGTGTTTCGGCAGCACAGAGCCGAAGTCTAATTCCCATCTGATGGGGCACGCAGTCGAATCTTGTAACTTATTGAAATGTCATTTCAGCGGCGAGGATTCAGTTCCTTCTTTCCCCCTCCCAAATTATTTCTCCATGTGTCTAGCCGAGTCCCTCTCTCTGCACGTGGACCGCCAGGAGAGCCCTCCTGCGGCTGGCTTAACCACTGTAATTTGCTGTTCTCATAGCCGCTGTGCCAGCTCTGTGCATTCGCGGGCCGATTTTGATCTTGCGAGCTGAGGATTTTAATTGAATGTTTACAGCCATGTGAGAAACGGATGTGATTATACACTAGATCTTGGCACCATCGAAAGAAAAAGAAAAGGCAAGCCACATCCAATTGAACACAGTTCAGGAAGGGGAGGTGGCAGGGAGGAGCGGGTCTGCTTTGTGAGCCTGACAACAAGAAGTCACACTGTTAGAAGAGTCACACTGGAAGCCTGTGCTCCGCTGCCACCCATTATCCTAAAGCCAAACTCGAAAACTAGCTGGGCGTGGTGGCGCACGCATGTAATCCCAGCATTGGGGAGGGGAAGACCGGAGGATCGCGGTTCTCGGACAGCCTCAGCTACTTAGTGAGGCCCTGTTTCCAAATAAAGAATAAAAAATAGGGCAGGGGTGTAGCTCTGAGGTCAAATGCCCCTGGGTTCCATCCCCAGAAATAAAAAAATTTTCAAAATAAAAAAACCTAAAACTAATCAATCTCCCCCAAATAAGGCAAGAAGTCGACTTTTTTTTTTTTCCCCAGTACTGGGGATGGAACCCAGGGGCATTCTATCTCTCAGCTACATCCCCAGCCCTATTTTTTATTCTTTATTTTTAAAACAGGGTCTAGTAACTCAGTAAGTTGCAAAGGGCCTCACTAAGTAGCTGAGGCTGTCCACAAACCGCGATCCTCCTGTCTCTGCCTCCCAAATGCTGGGATGACAAGCGTGTGCACCAAGCCTGGCTTTGTTGCTGTTGTTTTGTTTTGTGGTACAGGGGTTTAAACCCTGCTGGGCGTGGTGGCACGCCCTTGTAATCCCTGGGTTTGGGAGGCAGAGACAGGAGGATCGCAAGTTCGAAGCCAGCCGCACTAAATTAAGAGACCCTGTTTCCAAATAAAAAAGTATAAAAAAAAAGTCTGGGAGTGTAGCCCGGAAGCAGAAGGATTTCCAGGAACCCCAGTACCATCAAAAAGAAAGAAAGAAAGAAAGAAAGAAAGAAAGAAAGAAAGAAAGAAAGAAAGAAAGAAAGAAAAAAAGAAAGAAAGAAAGAAAGAAAGAAAACCCAGAGGCATTTTACCTCTGAGCTATATCCCTAGTCCTTTCTAAAGTATTGTTTTGAAATAGGCTCTAAGTTGCTGAGGCTGATCTCAAACCTGTGATCCTCCCGCCTCAGCCTCCAAAGTATTGGGATTACAGGTGTGCACCACCATGCCTAGCTCCAGAAGCCTATTTTCAAATAAATAAAGAAATATGATTGTGATGAACTACAATATGCATACATAAATGTAAATAATTTTGACTTCACCACCCACATCAAAATCAAGAACTTTTTTTTCTTTCTTTTTTTTTTTTTTTTTTTTTGGCGGTACTGGGGATGGAATGCAGGGGCATTCCACCTCTGAGCTACACCCCCAGCCCTATTTTTGATTCTTTATTTTGAAATGGGGTCTCACTGAGTCACAAAGGGCCTCACTAAGTAGCTAAGGCTGTCTGCAAACCACAATCCTCCTGTCTCAGCCTCCGAAATGCTGGGATTACAAGCGTGCGCCACCACGCCCGGCTAACATCAAGAACTTTCAAACTTCACTTCATATTCTCCTCTCTCGTTTATCATGTGGTGGGGTCTGATAGGTGTTGATTCTACCAAGTTAGTAGTAGAGACAGCCAAGAGGAGACAAGTTCCATGCCCCGGTGTGCTGGGGATTCTCCTCGTATCAACACTGCGGATGTGTTTTGCCTTCTGTGGACTTCAATGCCTCATACAGCTGTTGATATACTACATGCATTATGCAAAACCCAGAGACACCGGTTCTTTTCCTGAGATGGTTGTCAAAAAGGATCAGTGGTACCTGGGAGAAGTGAACTTTAGGAGACATCAGAGAATGAACAAACACCTCACTCGCCCCTTAATATCCCCGTGAGGCTGGCCCAAGGGAGGGATAGAGATTACAGAGGTAACATGGGCAGTAGGTAAGGACCTGGTTCCTGGACAATGTCGGCCAAAGCCACCGTCAGATACGCCTCACCATCAGGGTACTGTCATTAAAAATACCAGTCATAAGTTGGACGTGGTGGTGCACGCTTGTAATCCCAGCATTTCGGAGGCTGAGTTGGGAGGATCGCGGTTCTTGACCAGCCTCAGCTACTTAGTGAGGCTCTTTGTAACCCAGTGAGACCCTGTTTCAAAATAAATAATAAAAAAATAGGGCTGGGGTGCGTGCAGCTTGGAGGTAGAAAGCCCCTGGGTTCCATCCCCAGTACTGCGAGAAAAAAAAAAAAACCTAATCATATTAAATATGAAGAAGAATATGGCGATATCACACCTGGGTTAAATTTTTATTTTTTTTTATTTTTTTTAATTTTTTTTCTTTTTTCTTTTTTTTTAATTGGTGCACTGTATTCATACATCATAGTGGGATACAAACTTTTGTAGACATACATGCACACATCGCCCAGTCAGCCCCCACCCAATCCCCACCCCATTCTCCCTCCCATGCTTGGCTTAGTGGTTGACATCTAGTATTATAGCAATTTACCCAAAATTAAAAATGATAATCTCACATAACAGTTTCATTTGTCTGATACCAAGCTTTTGATGACTTAAAGATAACATTTCAATATTTCTTTTTACTTTCTTTCTTACCAGAGAATACTTTTTTTCTATTTTTTTTAGGTGAAACTATCATATATTTATCTATTTATTTTTCAGAAAAAAACTCTATCCTAATATGGAATATGGACTCTAGATACCCAAAACGATCTTGAAAAAGAACAAAGCTAGAAGATATATATTTTCTGATTTCAAACCATATAAAGCTACAATAATTGAAACAGTGTAGTACTATTCTAAAGGCAGATATATAAACCATTGGAGTTAAATAAAAGCCTAGAGCTAAATTCTTCCCTATATTGTCAAGTTATTTTTGACAAGGTTTCCACGAACATTTGGTGGTAGAAATAATAATATTTTAACTAAATATTGTTGAAACATATTACATGGAAAAGAATAAAGTTGGACCCTTACCTAATCCCATATACAAATATTAACTCAAAATAGATAAAAGACCTAAATATAAATCTTAAGACTATAAACTTTTAGGAGAAAATCTGGGTCATAAAACCTCACAACATTGAAATTGGCAGTGATTTCTTGGTTATGATTTCAATGGCACAGGTAACAGAAGAGTATACAAACTCCCTAAAAAATAAAAAAAAAATATTGTATATCCAAAGACAATGTAAACAGAGTTAACAGTTACTAATAGAATGGGATAAAATATTTCCAAATGCTATATCTGAAGGTATATTAATATTCCAAGTAGAAATCCTAAAAATTAACAACAACAAAGGCAAACAATACAATTTAGAGATAGGTAAAAGACTAACATAAGTAATGAATCTCCACAGATAACCAATCTTAGTTGACTGTTGGATGGAAACTCTTGTTTCTCTGGTTCTGGTGTGTGTTACCTATTTCTTCTTTGTAGTTAATCTCTTTGAGTATTTTCTCTAGTGCTGGTTTTGAAGACATAAATTCCTTCAGTTTCTGTTTGTCATGGAAGCTTCTTATTTCTCCATCTAATTTGATAGAAAGTTTTGCTGGGTAGGAAATTTTTGGCTGGAAGTTGTTTTCTTTCAGAGTTTGGAATATGTTACTCCAAGCCCTTCTGGCTCTCATGACTTGGTTTGGGAAGTCTGGAGTGATTCTAATTGGTTTGCCTCTGAATGTCACTTGGACCTTTGTTTTTGTTGCCTTTAAGATTCTCTGCTTGGCTTCCACATTGGTCATTTTGACAATTATGTGGTGTGGGGATCCTCTTCTCCGATCCTGTCTAAAGGGAGTTCTATAAGTTTCCTGGGCCTGTGTATCAACCTCTTGCTCTATGTTTGGAAAATTTTCTGCTATTACTTCCTTGAAGAGATTGTTGATTCCTTTGGTTTCACTTTCTTTTCCCTCCTCTATTCCAATTATTCTTAGGTTAGCTCTCTTAAAATGGGCCCATATTTCTTCAATATCAGATTCCTGCTGTCGGATATTTTTTCCTAGGTTAGAAACTATGTGTTCATTTTTGGAATGATCATCTTCTAAGAGCGAGATTCTGTTCTCCATGTGGTCTAATCGGTTGTTTGTGCTTTGAATTGAGGCCTTTACTTCATTAATTGCATCCTTTATCTCTTTTTGGCTCTCTCTGAGTTCTTTTCGAAGCACCTCTATTATTTCTACAGTTATTTTCCTGATTTGATCTTCTAGAAATCTCTGATTTTCTGTTTTATCGGGTTCTGATGTTGTGGGGTTGTGGGCATTCATTGCTCCAGTATTATTCCTCTTTCCCATGATTTCAGAAGTTTGTGCCTTCTCTGGGTTCTTCCCTTGGGTCGCTATGACTTCACTTAAGGTGTTCTGGATCTCGAGTCAGTAGTATCTCAGACCCCACTACTCCTTTATTGGGTTGTATCACAGAGTCTCCGGCCCAGAGAGTCGATAAAGGCTGCTTTAGACTGTGGGGGGTGCCAGGTTGCACGTTCTCCTATGGTGTGATATCTCTGCCACCGCCCCTCCCCCACTGGGTCAAGTCCCAGGGAGTACAGTACTGGGATTTCTCTTCTGTGGCCTGCAATTTGACTCACTGTTCTTGAGTACGCAGATGTAGCTGTACTGGATTCGGTGAATTCTCTGCTGCTGCCGCCGGTGGCAATATGGCGCCGCTGCTATGCCCTCGGCCGTGAGGCTGGCGTATTTCTTCTTGGTTTTGATTTCCACCCTGAATCCCTGCTGCGTGTGCTGAGCTCAGCCACTGGGAGCTTTAGATTTTACCTGCGGCGAGAAATCCCGCCTGGCTGTTCCGCAGCGGCTCACCTTGGCTTGCTGTAGCCATCCGGTGAATTTGCCGCTGCTGCCGGCAGTATGGCGCTGCTGCCGCATCCTCGGGCGTGAGGCCGGTTATCTCCTCTGTGGCTCTGAGCTCTGTTCTCAGTCCGCTTTCTCTCTGGAGCCTGGTGATTTTTTTGTTTCTCTGGTGATGGTGTTTTCTGGCTATGAAAGGCACTGATTTTGTGGTAATGGAGATTGGTTGTTAGCGGGGCTCTTAAGCCCCGCTTTTCTCGGTCATTTTTTTTTTTTTTTGAAGCAGGGTCTTGCTAAGTTGCTGAGGCTGGCCTCCACCCTGCAATCTTCCTGTCTCAGCTTCTCAAGTACTGGGATACAGACCTCCACCACCATGCCAGGCTAGACCCCCTCTTAAAGGTCTAGGCACCTCCCAGTAGCACCAATCTGGGGACCAAGCGCTCATCCCCCGACCCAAACTGCAGCACCCAGGGTAGAGGTCACACTATGGGTATATAACAGAACACCCTGTGCTCATAGGGGACATCTCAGAGTTACCCTTATATTAGCACGGTTTTCTTCAAAGGAGGAGGTTTGAGTATTCTTAGTTGTCCTAAAAATAAATTTCCTCCCAGAAGACAGACTTTTTCTTGGTATGAAATAGAACGGTACTACTTAGGACAGTAAAATGCCCAGTGTGGCCCACGGGTAACTAGAAGTCTTCACGGGGGACTAGAACTCCCACCGCTTCTAAAAAGCCCTTTAGTCATCTCTGTTGAGGAAAACTCAGAAAAATGAGGCAGGATGGAGAAGCCCAAGAAGGGCCCTGGAGCTTTTGTAGGGCTCCTCTCCCATTGGCCAGGTCCTCTGTCTCTGCCTGCTGCCACCCCTCAGTGGCCGCCGGGCCACCCAAGGCTGGAAGGAGGGCTGCGTGTGGATCGGCTGCAGCCAATCCAGGAAGCTCCCTCGCTTCAACCCCTGGCTGGGGCGGGACTTTGCAAACATGCCACTTAGATTTTCTTTTCTCAGTCCAGGCCGAGCCACCACGACTCTATTAATAAATGTGATGTCTCCTTCTCATCCCGCTTGGCAGGAGACAGGCCAGGCCCAGGGCAGAGGATGCCGGGCAGGGCCACGGCACAGAGCCAGGTCCTGTCGCTCCGCCTGGCGTTGGCCAAGCTGGGAACCAGAGGGCGGCGACTCCTGACCACTAGGGCCACCAGCGTCGCCTCTCAGAGTTGGCCCGGACGAGTCCGCTCTGAATTCTTTTCCACTTCTTCCTCGTTTAAAGTGGTAACTGTACAGTAAGGACCAGAACTGATTCCTGAAAAATTTGACAGAAGTGGGCCATTTCCTGTTTCTCAGAGGAAAGAGGGGTGGTACTGGAGTCCTGTGCACCTGACTATCTTATAAACAGGATTTCTGCCACCTGCAGTGCACTCTGTCCAGTCTGTTTAGAGGTGACCTTGGAGAGTTGCCATTGTTTGAGTCTTTCTTTCAGAGCGCCAGTGAGAGACCTGAACGGGCCGGCTCTTCCAGGGCCCAGGCGCCGGCCACTGTCAACAGCTACACATGCGCACATGTACACAGAAACTGCACACACCGGTAGAGCCACACATGTGCGCACAGAGTTGTGAATGACGGGCACACCCGCGCAGGAGTGAGAAGGAAGTCTAGGATGTTGTCCAAGCATGCTGTGGGGTCTGGCGGCGAGGAGGGCATTCTCAGACACCTTAGGCTGGGATGGTAAGGACCGGGAAGAGGCAGGCAGCGCCTGTGTGTATGTGGGGGTGCTTGCGTGTGCCTTGGCAGAAAAGGGTACGCGGCTATGCTGTCAGAAGGCAGAGCTCGTGTACACGTCCCAGAGGCGCCCACCTGGCACACTGCGGCTCTTAAAGGGCCACTAGGAGGCAGGGGTTTGTGGGAGGGAGGTGCTGCTGACTGAGTCTGGGAGCTGATTTCTAGTTGGAGACATGGGTGCAGTTCACCCTAGAGGCAAGGGTGTGGGCCCGCATGTTGACTGGCTCAGTGAGGAGACCAGGGGAAGAGAAGGTTTGGGGCAGTGGATCCGCGTGCCATTTTGCACAGACTGCATCTGATGCTTCGGCAGGACAGGCAGGTGGCTGTGTCATGTCAAGAAAACTAGAAAGAGCTGGGCATGTTGGTGCACGCTTGTAATCCCAGCATTTGGGAGGCTGAGACAGGAGGATTGCAGTTCGTGGACAGCCTCAGCTACTTAGTGAGGCCCTTCGCAACTCGGTGAGACCCTGTTTCAAAATAAAGAATCAAAAATAGGGCAGGGGGTGTAGCTGGAGATAGAATGCCCCTGGGTTCGATCCTCAGTACCAGAAAGAAAGAAAGAAAAAAAGAAAGAAAGCCAGAAGGAGCCAGGCATGGTCATGGCCTATTTTGCTATTAAGATTGGCCTTGAATCTGTGATCCTCCTATCAGCCTCCTAAGGACTGAGATTACAGGTGTGTGCCACCTGCTTGGCCATTTTTTATTTTTAAAAAAAGTCTTTCTTGCTGGGCGTGGCAGTGCACACTTTTAATCCCCGCACTTGGGAGGCTGAGACAGGAGGATTGCACAGGTTCAAAGCCAGCCTCAGCTACTTAGTGAGGCTCTCAGCAACTCAGTGAGACCCTGTTCCAAAGATAAAATATAAAATAGGTCTGGGAGTATAGCCTGGAGGTAGAAAGCCCCTGGGATCCACCCCCAGTACCACCAAAAAAAAAAAAAAAAAAAAAAAAAAAATCTTTCTTGGCCACTTTTTATTTTTTTAAACTTTTTCTTTCTTTTCTTTTTTCTCTTTTCTTTCCTTCCTTCCTTCTTTTTTCCGTGGCATTGGCAATCTCACAGTGCAGACCAGGATGGACTGGAATTCCTGGGCTCAAGCCACCCTCCCGCCCCAGTCTCCCAAGAGCCGGGACCCCGGGCCTGCACCACCGCACCCTTGTCTTTTAAACTTGGGAACATTTTTTCCTCTCTAGGTCCCAGTTACCTCCTCTGTGAAACAGTGGCTCTCACGGAGCCTTGGGGGAGAGAGAGCTCGTCCAGTAGAGCGGCCTTACAGAGGCCAGCGAGCGGCCAGCGCCCTCGGCCTAACCCAGTGCGCGGCCGATTCTCCGCAGGTCGCCCCGACAGGCTTTGGAGACTGAAGCTGGGTTCTGTTGCGTGCTGCGCGCGCCCCCTGGTGTCGAGATGGCGCCTCGCCGCAGAGCGCATCCCGACGGCGACTGTCTGGACCTGGTCCTCGGCCTCTGCTCTCCTGCCCCCCACGGGGATGCAGTTTGCACCCTCCGCTCTGGGAGGTTCTGAAGAACGTGGAAACACTGCGGAAAATGGCATTCAAGGGATTTGTTAGGACAGAGTCTTACGAGAAAAGATTTGAGGGTTTTTACACTCCTGTATGTATCTTTGACCTTAAAACTCTATTAATTTTTCACTGCCCTTTTCCACACTAATGGCCCTTATCTTTGCCAGTATATTACGTTTTCCAACAGGGATTTCTTACATTCTCAAGTGATTTCCTCAATCTCCATAATCCTGTTAAAAATAGAATTGGTGTCATTTGCTCAGATAGATAAAAGTTGAAGACTAAATTAGAGCGCTCTTGATTCCCTTTCTACATTTTAAACCCAAAGATACAAGAGAATCTTTTCATACTTTCAATTTATTTTATTTTATTTTTTTATTTTTATTTTTTTTAATTTTTGGTGGTACTGGGGTTCCTGGAAGCCCTTCTACCTCCGGGCTACACTCCCAGACCTATTTTATATTTTTGAAACAGGGTCTCTTACGCCAGCGCGGCTGGCTTCGAACCTGCGAGATCCTCCTGTCTCTGCCTCCCAAGCGCGGGGATTACAAGCGTGCGCCACCACGCCCGGCTCACACTTTCAATTTAAAATTTCAAGGGGGTGACCTTGAATGTGCCCCCTGAAGCTGCGGTTCAAATCAGACTGAGAATTCTGCTTCTACGGTGGCCTGTGTGCTCACGGTTTCAATTTACCCTTCCAAGGCCATGATCCTGTCTCCGCTATCGTCCTGAAGAGTTTAGGCGACCCTGCATCTTTCTGCCTTAGCGATGGCTGTGGGGTGGAAATAATTCAGGACGGTGTCTTTAAAGATATTTCCCACCTGCATTGGGGAGACAAAAAGAATGTCATTACTTTGAATTATACTAAGAAAGCACAGCAGCACCCCTGTTTCTGTTTGTACCCTCCTGAGGCTGGAGTAAACAGCCGTGTGGCCAGTGGCGCTAAGGGACCACGGAGCCCCAAGCTC
The DNA here is from genome assembly GCF_963383645.1 of Muscardinus avellanarius. Lineage (NCBI taxonomy): Eukaryota > Metazoa > Chordata > Mammalia > Rodentia > Gliridae > Muscardinus > Muscardinus avellanarius. Next base: position 5,966,134 of record NC_137787.1, read on the forward strand.
AGGAGACCCTTCTAGAGAAGCCGCCGCTCCTTTTTTTGTTTTGTTTTGTGTGTGGTTTTTTTTTTTTTTTTTTTTTTGGGAAACAGAGTCTCTCTAAGTTGCTGAGGCTGGCCTCAAAACTGAGATCTGCCGGTCTCAGCCTCCCAAGTTCTGAGATTACAGGCGTGTACCACCACACCGGGATCCGCTCCTTTGGAGCCCATCATAGCTATGGGATGCTCTCCTGACCCTTCCCGGGGCTAGATTCCCAGATATGGCTAAGCAGACGCCCTGCCCTGCTGAAGATCAGTGACTTGTGCTTAGTTCTGATTCTATCACTGTACAAGTCGCACCGGCCAGGATGGGGTGGCCCGAGGTGGCCAGGGCGGTGGAGGCCGGGGAGCAGGGCCTCCCCCTGTGCTGGGCTTCCTCGGGTGGCTTAAAGAGCTCAGCCCTGCTGCTTTCTCTCTGTGTTCTCTCTCATCCTGAAAGCTCCATTTCTGTCTCATCTGCAAATTTCCCCCCAAACTTGATAATTTCATCTGTGTGTGTGTGTGTGTGTGTGTGTGTGTGTGTGTGTGTGTGTAACTAGGGATCAAATCCAGGGGCATTCAAACTCCGATCTACACCCCCGGCCCTATTTTTTATTCTTTATTTTGAAACAGGATCTCACTGAGTTGCGGAGGGCCTCACAAGCTGCCGAGGCTGTTGGTGAACCACGATCCTCCCGTCTCAGCCTCCCGAGTCTTGGGATTGCAGTGTGGTGGGACAGTTTCATTCTTTGAAGCCTTTGTTTTTCTGTCCAATGGATCACTACCTCCCAGTCAGAAGATTCCAGACGGGACAAGCTTTGGGAGTGACCACAGGGCCACGGGAGTCACAGCCATGCGCATCGCTGCCCCTGGCCGCCCGCCCTCCTCCGCACTGTGCGGTAACTAATACGACTGTCTGCATGAGGTGAATTTGTGCAGCTGGTAACAAAGTAAAGCAGGAACAGACTTGTTATAACTCCCCTTCCTCTTGACTTCTTTTTTTTTTTTTTTTTTTTTTTTCCGGTACTGGGGATGGCATCCAGGGACATTCTGCCTCCGAGCTACACCCCCTGCCCTAGTTTTTATTCTTTATTTTGTAACAGGGTCTCACTGAGTTGCAGAGGGCCTCACTAAGTAGCTGAGGCTGTTCACAAACTGCAATCCTCCTGTCTCAGCCTCCCGAATGCTGGGATTACAAGTGTGCGCCACCACGCCTGGCTTTCTCTTGACTTCTTGAGTCACACTACACAATAATAAATGTGAAGAGACAGAGACGCCTCCACCCTCCAACCATCCTGGAAATATGCCACCTGGTGTCCATCTGAGGCAGCCATGTGGCGTTTGTCCTTGGGGTTCCAGAAGTTTTAAAAATCTGAATGTGAGGGAAAGGGGCTAGAAATGAGAACGATCCTTTGAAAATGAAAGGGAACTATGGAGAATTATCCCTTCTTCTGGTGAAAAAATAAATAAGTCTTTTTCCAAACTGGTCATATCTGAGGATTCACTAGAATCTACATCTGTTCAGTCCACCAGGTAGCCAGGCCACTACTGGGGCCGTCAAGAGTGGGATCGGTATTTGCAACGTGGCATGCACAGAGAAATATCGCAGAAAATAAAAACCAGATGCTTCCCCTAATCAGCAATAACTAGGAGGAAAGGGGCAACAGGAAGTGGTCGAGCTATAGAAAGGGCCCTATAGTGAAACAACTAAGGTGACCAATCAGAGAGTATGGAATAGGGGAGGATGGAGCCTCTTTAAAAAGCAGGAGGTACATAAACATATGTATCAAAGTTAATCACCAAACAAGTATGGGATCGAGGGAGGGGGAGGGAATGGGATGGGGGCTGGATGAGGGCTAATTGGATGATGTGTGCTTGTATATCCTCTCAAGTCTTGTATTCCAATGTGATGTATGATTACAATGCACCAATAAAAAAAAAATCTACATCTGTGCTTCACTAAAGGGAATTGGGTGAAGCCATGCACTCCTGTAATTCCTGTACTTGGGAGGCTGAGACAGGAAGATTGCAGGTTCAAGGCCAGCCTCAGCAATTTAGTGAGGCCCTGTTTCAAAGTACAAAATTAAAAGGTCTGGGGTTGTAACCCAGAGGTAGAATGTCTCTGGGTTCAGCCCCCAGTATGGGGGGAAATAAAGGAAAGAGAAAAGAAAGCCTGGAGAGAAAATGAAACAGATAATAGAGAGTCAGAAAATACACACCAGAAGAGTACTTAACTATACGACTTAAAAATATATTTTGCCATCACCTTTTAAAATGCCTTAATTAGTTCCACGCATGCAAAAACTCAGATACTTCTTGTTTATTAGAGAAAAAATAATTCTGTCACCAGCCTGTGGTCTCACAGTGAACCATCCCTCCATATCAACGAAGCCAGATCTCGTCAGAGGAGTTTCTCACAGTGCATCTTTGGGTTCCAATCACAATGACCACACAGCCGTGTGTGTGTGTGTGTGTGTGTGTGTGTGTGTGTGTGTGCACGCACACAATGCATAAAGACTGATGGCACAACAGAGCCTAATCCCCAAACCAGTCAAGTTAGCTTTACAACACTGTGGGTTGCAAGTTCATTTGTATTCTCAAATAGATTTCTACTCAACCGTGGGTTAAAATGTGTTTACAATCTGTGAGTCGGCCCTTAATGGGCAGGAAGGAGGAGCAGGACCTGTGGAAGCCGCCCAAGGAAAACCCAGTCAGGCCGGCTCCCGTGTGCGTCTCCTCCTCCACCACCAGGGGGCAGAGCTCCCAGCCCCTTGGAGGGCCTCCTCTCCGCGGCTGTGTGGCTCTCTGGGGTGGGCATCCATGAGGAGTTGTCTTTGATTCTTTGGGCCACCGATCAGCATTCCCCACCAAAAGGCCATATCTAGCAGCTCAGATTCCACTTTGGGTTAGGTGTGTGAAGACCCACTCGTGGCCCTGTCCACCCGGTCCATGACTGCGCAGCTGGCTGGCGCTTCACTCCCAGCCTGAGCAGGGCCTCATCCCTGGCTCCCGGGCCTGAGCTTCAGGGAAGGGTGGCCGTTCCTGTCATCACCGGAGTATGCTACCCTGGCCGCCCAGCAGAGACCCTGCCTTAGTAGAGTTTCACAAAGTGTGTTAGCACCTTCCTAGAAGGAAGGATAGACAAGCAGCTGGTGTTTCTGGAAAATGCCTCACCCTGGTCTCCCAGACCCTCCCTGCCCAGACAGCCTCCTCCTGCAGTTTCTCACCCACAGGCCTCCAGGGCTCCCCGATCAGCCGCCCATGGCTAAGCCCAGACCTTCCTGCTCCCCTGCCTGCCTTCTCGACATAGCGTGTGACTGTGTGTCTGGTTCCTTTCAGACTCTGCAGGTCTTGTTAAAAGAAGCACCATCCAACATGATGGCAGCTGACTCTGGCCTCTCCTCTGACCCCCCCTCCACCCACAGCCCACAGCTTCCAGCCTGACCTCTGGGGCCTGAAACCTACTATTTATCATCATTATCACCATCATCATCACCATCACCACCATCATCATCACCACCATCACCATCACCATCACCATCATCACTGTCCTGGCTTAAGAGACCCTGTTTCCAAATATTAAAAAAGTATAAAATAGGTCTGGGAGTGTAGCCCAGAGGTAGAGGGGCTTCCAGGAACCCCAGTACCACCAAAAAAAAAAAAAAATGTGAATCTTGCTAAGTTGCTGAGGCTGGTCTTGAACCTGCCATCCTCCTGTCTCAGCTTCCCAAGTACTGGGATTCCAGGCATACATCACCTTGCCCCTCTTCTTATCCTATTTTAAAAGTTAGATCCTAAAAGACTTTTCTGAAGTTAGACTTGTCTGAGGATGACAAAGAGCTGTCCTCCATTCTTTCTGAGAAAAACTCTGTAAAACATGATGATGTGATCGAGCCCCGGGCTCAATGAAAGAATGAATTTCGTGCCTGGAAATCCTTGTTCAAGAGTCTTTGCTGCGTGACCATCAGCGCTTGGAAGCACCACGTAATGACTGAGAAACCACTGGAGGGTTTGATCATAGCGGTGTGTGGTGCCTGGCAGACCCTAGCACCGAGGTGGGGCATTAGCAGGAAGCAGGGGCAGTCCTGCAGGATTGCATTAATCACGCGTGCACGTGTGTGACTAAGTCGGCCCATTAAAACGAGAGCTGCATCAGCAGAACGGGGGACAGCCCCGTTAGGTGGTGAGATTGCACAGCAAGATGAGTGAATATTACTGGTGAGCTTTGTGACAAATCCATGCTAAAATCTCCAGCAGCGTGTCTCTGCCTGGCCACTGAGGAAAGAGCGTGTTAAATGCCATGGTCTCTATGGACGGAGTCAGTCTTCAACACGAGGGGTTTGGTGTTTGCCGTTTTTCTGGGCAGCCACGTGGAGGGGTGTCTTGGTCTGTTTTCTGTTACTATAACAGAATACCTGTGACTAAGTGATGTATGAAGAAAAAGGGTTGTTTGGGCTCAGTTCTGGAAGGTGAAAGGCCTGTGGTTGGGAACTTGAGTCTCGTGAGGGTCTGGCGTGCCTTCCAGGATGTCAGAAGGACAAACAGGCATATTTGAAAGAGAGAAAGGGACTCAAATTCCCACGGTAGCTAATACATTCCTCCAAGAAAGCCTGTTCCATCCTGAGGGCTCCAGCTCCAAGGGGCCCAAACCCCTCCCACCAGGCCACCTCCAAACGCTGCAGTGTTGAGGAACGGGGGTTCCAACACGAGACTTTCTGGAGGAACACACACACACCAGAATTCAGTTCTTCTCACGATGGTATTAGAGAGAAACAAAGACCTGATTCCCCTTTTCTGAAGCATTTAACATTTTACGGTACAGAGTAAATCATCCTCAGGAGCTAAAAGTAGGTGCGGATTTTAGATTTCTCTCAAAATAACAATTGTAAGAAATAGTAATGATCCGTGTTAATTTAGCATTTCTCTTGTATTACATGATTTAATATGACAAGTTTGAATGGAATGGAAGCTGAAGCCTGTAAAGTTTGTTCGTTTGCAGTACTAGAGGTTGAAACAAGGGGCACCCTACCTTTGAGCTACACCCTCCATTCTTATTTTTATTTTGAAACAAGGTCTTGTTAAGTTGCCGAGGCTGACCTTGAACCTGCGATCCTCCTGTCTCAGTCTCCCAAGTGCTGGGATTACAGGCATGTCTTCTACCTCGCCCAAATTTGCAAGGTTTTGCTGTTTGTTGAGAAAGGGCACTAAAGTTGGTCTTACAATGAAATCTATCGGGGCCCAGGCTGAGCTCTGCCCACAGAGGGACAGGGGCACCAGGGATAGTTGGTCTGCAGAGGTTCCTAGTAATCTTTTTTTTTTTTTTTTTTTTTTTTTGTGTGTGTGTGTGTGTGGTACAGGGGGTGGAACCCAGGGGCTTTTCTACCTCTGAGCTACACTCCCAGACCTATTTTATACTTTATTTGGAAACAGGGTCTCACTAAATTGCTGAGAGCCTCACCAAGTAGCCGAGGCTGGCTTCGAACCTGCGTGATCCTCCTGTCTCAGCCTCCCAAGCGAGGGGATGACAAGCGTGCCCCACCAAGCCCGGCGAGGTTCCTATTATTCTGAAGAGGAATTCTCCAGTTTCCTCTTTGCCCTGTGTAATTGGCCCATGTTGGGATTTTAGGAAAGTCATTTTATTTTTATTAAAAATTTTAAAATTTATACGTAATAAATCAGTTCTATATTTTGGCATACAACACAATATTTTGAGGTAATATATGTACATACACATATATGGTAGAAAGAGAAACTTAAGCTAATTAGCATATCATTTCACTTATCTCTTCTGCAGTAAGAATATTTAAGTGCACTCACTAATTTTGAAATACATGATTAACTATGATCACCATGCTGTGTAACAAACAGATTGCTAAATCATTCCTCCCATATATTTGAAACTTACCTTTTTATCACTGTCTCCCCATTCCCCAAACCTGCCCCTCAGCCAACACCAACCTCCACCCACTCTGCTTCTATGCATTTATTTTATTTTATTTTGAGGTACTGGGGATGGAATCCAGGGGCATTCTACCTTCAAGCTATACCCCCAGCCCTAGTTTTTATTCTTTATTTTGAAACAAGATCTCATTAAGTTGCAGAGGGCCTCACTAAGTAGCTGAGGCTGGCCGCAAACCGCGATCCTCCTGTCTCAGCCTCCCGAGTACTGAGATTACAAGCGTGTGCCCCCACGCCTGCCTTGTGTGTTTATTTTAGAGTCCACATTTAAACGAAACCACACAGTTTTTGTCCTGTTGTGCTTGACTTATTTCACTTAGCATAATGTTCAGATTCTTCCATGTTGTTACAAATGACAGTTTCCTAATTTTTAGGGCTGAACAGTAAATTCTTTGTTTATGTCATATTTTCTTTTATCCCTTCAGCTGATGATGGGCACTTGGCTTGATTCCAAGCCTTCGCTATGATGACTGATGCCGTGATGAGTATCTGTACGCAACTATCTCTTTAACATGTTGGTTTTATTTTCTTTGCATGTATATACCCAAAACTAAAACTGCTGGATCATATGGTAGTTCTTTTTTAAAAAATTTTTAAAGAAATTCATATTGTTTTCTATAATAGCTGTACAAATTTACATTCCCACCGACAATGTACAAAGGTGCCCAATTATCTCTTTTGATAATAGACCTCCTAACAGGTATAAGGTGACATCTTGTCTTGATTTGCCTTCCCCTGGGTAATGGTGAAGTCAGTGAGGGTGAGCACTTTCCATACAGCTGTTTATGATTGATGTCAGTCATATTTTTATTTTTTTCAGGTCTGGGGATGGAAGCCAGGGTCATTTGACCTCCGAGCTACACCCCATGACACTCCCCCTTTTTTTTTTTTTTGGTGGTACTGGGGATGGAACTCTTCTACCTCCGGGCTACACTCCCAAACCTATTTTATATTTTATTTGGAAACAGGGTCTCTTAAGCCAGTGAGGCTGGCTTTGAACCTGTGCGATCCTCCTGTCTCTGCCTCCCAAGCACGGGGATTACAAGCGTGCTCACAGGTTCTAAGCTAAAGGTAAGATGCTAAAGGACTCACAGAGAAGGCCATGTGTGCTGAGAACCTGGAGGGGTGAGAGGAAGCGCGCCTGCTGGCCGTCTGGGGAAAGTGCTTCCCAGGAAGGCGGGGAGCGAGTGCTAAGGCTTCGAACCTGAGCGATCCTCCTGTCTCTGCCTCCCAAGTGCGGGGATTACAAGCGTGCGCCACCACGCCCGGCCTATATTTTATTCTTTATTTTGAAACAGGGTCTCACTGAATCGCTAAGGGCCTCACTAAGTAGCTGAGGCTGTCCGTGAACCAGGATCCTCCAGCCTCAGCCTCCTAAATGCTGGGATTACAAGCGTGCACCACCAAGCCCAGGTGATGTCAGTCATATGAACAACAGCTGCTGACTCAGGTCCAGACTGCCGGTGCTCAGGGCTCAGCTCCACCTTCCACTGGCTGTGTGATGCCACGGGCTGCTTTAACCCCCAGACTCAGTTTTCCTCACTGACAAATGGGTGTTCGTGAATATATCACAAAATACCTTTGTTCTGTTATATGATGTCAGACACCCATCTATTACTTAGCTAACAGTCGCTACTATTATGTAATTCTGTCCAACAGTTATTGTTAAGATGAGTGACGGCGCTAACTGCAAAGCAAGTCCTGTCTTAATATACTTTTATTGTCATGCCTTATCATACATCATACATGAGGTCCAGGGTGATGGAAACTTACATGCATGCAGCACTTGGTACGTTTCTTTCTGGATTCTATCCCATTCAGCTAGACCCCCAAAGCTCGGGAAGTAAAACTGAGAGTCAATATGTGGGGTGACATTAAGTTAAAAGGCTTCTTGCAGTGAAGGAAAATATTAAGAGTCTTAAGAGAAAGCCCCAAAAACAGGAGAAAGTCTTTGGCCAGTTACAACTCTGATAGAGGACTTAATGTCTAGAATATACAAAGAACTTAGAAAACTTAACATTAAAAATAAACCAAATAAAATATGGGCAAATGAGCTGAATAGGCACATCTCAAAAGAAGAAATACAGAGGCTCAAAACATATGTGAAAAAAGTGTTCAACGTCATTAGCAATCAGGGAAATGCAAATCAGAACTACACTGAGCTTTCATAGAATGGCAGTCATCAAGAATGCACGCAATAATAACTGGGGAGACGGTGCCACTCTGCTGTCAGAGCCCTCCAGTGGCTCTCTGTTCCTTTCAGGCAAAAAGCCAAAGTCCTAAAATCACCCCTCAGGCCACTGCCTGGCCTGGTCCTTGCTGGGTCTCCTCTTCCCCACCTCCCCCTGCCTACACTTGTCCTGGCAATATGGGCCGCCTTAGCATCCTAGAAGATGCCAGACTCATGCGCACCACGGGGCCTCAGCACTCGCTCCCCCGCCTTCCTGGGAAGCACTTTCCCCAGACGGCCAGCGGGCACGCTTCCTCAGCCTCCAGGTTCTCACGCGTGTCCTTCTCTGTGAGTCCTTCAGCATCTCCTTCCTCCTGCCACACCCTACAGCAGTGGACACTGTGCAGTGCTGCCCAGCGGTATGGAGAGTAGAGTTTGGCATGAGGGTGGTAGGGTGTAGTCATTTTCTATTATTGTGGAAGAAATTATACCCAAACTTTACAGGTTTAAATCATATGTTATCTCAGTTTCTGTCCAGACTGAATGGTAAGGGCTCTGGCTCCAGGCCTCTCCTGAGGGTCTAACAAAGGGTCAGCCAGGGGCTCTTGACAATTCCAGGCTAGAAGATCTGATTCCAAGATGGTGCTCATCCCAAGATGGCATCTCACACATGATGGCTTCTTTACTATAAGATGGCTCCCTTGTCCCAAAATGGCTTCCTCCTTCCAAGATGGCTCCCTCATCCCAAAATGGCTTCCTCCTTCTAAGATGGCTCCCTTATCCCAAATTGGCTTCTTCCTTCTAAGATGGCTCCCTCACATCACCAAGCAGCCCTGGTTTCCCTGCAGGCCACTGGTAGGGGCCTCAGCCCGCCATCATGTGGGCCTCTGCAGAGCTGCTTGAGTATCCTCACAACATGGCAGCTGCCTGTGCCTGGAGAGATCCCAGAGACAGGCCGAGACAGAAGGCATAACGCCTCTTGGGAGCTGGCCTGGGAAGCCACATGCTGTCACTTCTGCCACATTCTCCTAGTCACACCAACCCTGGCCTGGTGTGGAAGGGCACAGCCCTCAGTCACAGGGATCCCGGAGGGCCATCTTGAGAACCGGCTGCACTGTGTCACCCTTCCTCGCTCAGCAACCCAGGCTTGACCGGGAAGTGTGCCTGCATCCTGGCTTAACACTGACATGCTCTTAGTGTTAGCACTAACAGTGTGTTTGGTGAGGACTGAATAAAACATAATAATACGTATGATATCGCAGAAGAATGTCTGGAATATAGTGAGTAAAAACTACTAGTTAGACTTTTGAGCCCAAGTCCCAGAGGCAAACATGTTGTACACACAGAATAAGAGTAGATTGTTGTCCAGAAGGCTCATTCCAGCTTCTATATTAAGAAGGGGCTTCCCAAGCAATCATAAGGGGCTGCTCCCTGTGGAATCTCAGGATGGGAAAGATATGTGGAGTGAAGCTGGAGTGCTCCAGTAACCAACAGGTAACCATATGGGGAATGACCCTTGAAGTTATACATTCTACAGAGCATTCTACAAAGTGAGAGCCTATTTGTTACACAGCACCACCTAGTGATAGCTAACCAATGCAGGGGAAATACTGAAAATATTTACTTCCTTAACCTCCTATTTCCTGTTTCCTCTGTGCAGAGGAAATACAAAATTCTCCCCCCCTCCCTCTCCCCCTCTTTCATACCCTCGCCTTTTCTCTTGTGTACACACACACACACACACACACACACACACACACATTATCTCTTTCCCCATGAAAGTTCAATGACTAGTCTGAGTGAGGTGCCTGGGGAATGTCTGAAATTCCTGGGGCACGTGGGCCATGGGCCAGAGCCACTCCATGGAACCAAGGGTTCCACAGGTCTGTTTCTATGCAGCAAACAGACGGATCAGGCCAGGCCTCTGCTGGCTCTGACTCTGCTTTCTTCCTTTCAGCGTCTCTGCCTGTGTCAGGCCTTGGTTAGGGGAGCGAGATCTCAAGCTCTAGATCAAAACTGGACATCGCTGCTCTCTAGCGAAGCCTTGTCAGGAGCATCCGCACGGTGCCCTTGCTTCTCACATGGCTCTCGGCTCACTGCACAGGGCACCTGGGAGCCAGTTAGCCTCCTCCAACAGTTTCCTGGAGATGAAAGCCTAGATTTATTTTTATTCCAAAAACATTTGCTGTGGTCCTCCTAAGTTGAGGGTCCCATGCAAACGGGACTCTCTGAGTGACTCTGGTCTCTCATAACTATGGTTGGATGAAAATTGATTTGCCCAGCATACCTTGATGAGCTCCACTAAAGCCCTCCCACTTCAGAGTTGCCAGGAAGTGGGGAGCCATGATGGATTGTGGAACAGGGGAAAGATGACGTTTGCTTTCGATTCCATACAGCTACCAGAGACGTCATTCTCTTCTCAGTCTGACTGAGGGTTCTCGTCTCGCTGTAAACAGACAGAGCAGATGGGAGCCTGCAAAGCCGTTGCTTATTTGGAATGGGGTGTTGGCTTAAAGAGGAGCAGCTGGGGTTTGTTTCCCCACTTATCGGTGTGGGAGTTGCTTCCCCGTGAAAGTGTAAGCAATTATATATGGAATGGCAACACTCGCAGTTGGCTACCGAACAGCACTTCCCAGCGCGCCCGTCCTGGGACAGGAAGGGGCTCCGGCCACGCCAGCTGCCTCCCGCTGATCCACGGCATCCTGGCAGTGCTGCGTCAAATCAACCCAGGTAAGTCGGTTTCTGTGTTTTTGGACTTCTCTGAATCTAGAATGCACCAGTGTGCATTTGACTTTCCTAGAGAAATACATGATGTCATTTCTCAGATCTAATTCTGTGTGTGTGTGTGTGTGTGTGTGTGTGTGTGTGTGTGTGTGTAAAACACTATGAGTACCCATCTCGTGGAACATTTTTGTTCTGAGAAATGCATTTGGAAGACCTGGCCCGGGCTGTCTAAAGTGCTCAGTAGTACCTGGAGCGGGGGCATCTGTATCCAGAAACATGGCCACATCTCCGTTCTATCCGCATAGACTAGTGGGTGCCAGGTCTACAACAGAGCTTTGCAGTTTCCCACATAATTTATGTACATGTTGATTTCTACATCTGCAAGTGGATTCGGCCTGATTAGCAATTTCAATGGAAATTTTCTAAAACACAAGGAGGTGGCGCCTACTTTGCATTTCATGCCATTATCTGTGGACTTAACTCATAGCCCTGGAAATACCCCAGCTGTAGACACAGGCAAGGAGACCAGGCATCGCTGGGCGGGGAGCGTGGCCAAGGGACCCTTGGATCTGAGGGTCACGGAGGCCTCTCGGGTATAAAGTGAGCTTGATACAATGTGTCGCTGCAGTGAGGTGAGCCTCCTCCCAGCGCGGTCAGGACAGCCCTCTGGGTGGAGTCAAAGTGTCCAGACAGCGTGATGTCCAAGCCTGCTGTGCCAGGTGTGTGGCTAGGGCCTCCATAGCCTCTGTTTTCTTACTTATTCCCTAGGACTGCATGGTGCTAGTCTGAAATCCTCCTGTCGTCTCAGAACATTTTGCCTAAAATTGGAACATTCATCCTGAAGTTGGGCAAACTGGACTGAGCCCTACAGCCTCTGCTTTCTTTTTCCTCCTCCTTCTTTATGGTACTGGAGACTGAGCCCAGAGGCATGCTACCTCTGAGCTATACCACCAGCCTTTTTCATATTTATTCTGAAACAGGGTCTCACTAAGTTGCTGAGGCTGTCCTCGAACCTGTGATCCTCCTGTCTCAGAGTCTCAAGTATGGGGATCGCAAGCGAGCACCTCCGGGCCCAGATGCTGGCTCCCTTATCATGGAAGCGTGGCATCAAGCCAGTTGTTTTGAATTATTCACTCTTCTACAAATCTCAGAAGAAGAAGAAAAGCCAACCCTTTCTGCATACTTCATAGAGTTGTTATAGGGTAAAATTAAATTTTATATCTGAATTGTAAAGTATGATACGCATGCTAATCACTCATTTAGATAAAGTCATTAATGATAATCATTACACAAGGCTGATTATTCAGCCATACTGGCATAGCGAAGTCCTGATGCGCCACGAGTTTGCTGGCTTGTGTAAGTCAGGGACATTTAGAGGGCTTTGGCACAGGGCAGCAACACAACCCCACCTTGGTGGCCATGCTCGGACCCACGCCGTCACCTCCCGAGACCAAAGGAGGAAGATACAACAGGCTGAGTCTCGCTGGCCCAGAGAATAACGGGAGAGGCCAGGCCAGGTATGGGCCTCTCCCTGAATGCCAAATACCCAAACCTTGGGGCAGAGAAAGCTGCTACGGAGCCGCCCGGAGCCACACCAGGACACTGGCTTGGCCTGGCTGGGACAGAAATGCGGGGCTGTGGTCGAGCCGGGCTCAGGCCCTAGGCATGTGCCCCGGGCAGCAGAGACGGAAGGCCGGGGGGGGGGGGGGAATGGCGGCGTTGACGGCACCCAGCCAGAGAGGCCGCAGAGGTGGAGGTGGATGGACAGGGTCTCAAAGGAGTTAGGAAGCGAATTCAGCAGAGCCCTGGCCTGGGTCAGACACAGAAGAGGAGGCCCAGGGAGGACCTGAGGGTGCCACTGGGCTTCCGGCTCCAGCAGCAGCTGGGGTGAAGTGGGGCGTGTTTGCTGAGATGTGGGAGGGAAAGAGTGTTGGGTAGAGGGTGTGAACCTCGTTTTGCAAGGGTTAAACCAGAGGTGCTGTGGGCATCGCCGGGGAAACGCTGACTCGCTCAATCGCTGCGCAAGGAAGATGTGAGCCGGGGATCTGTGGTGCTCAGCGGTGCACACATGGGTATTAAGACCAGGGACCAGGAGTCCCCGCGGGAGAACAGCGCAAAGGAAGTGGGTGACCGCCTCCAACACCTGGAACAACAGAAGCATTAGAAGAAAACTCTGGGGACAGGAGGAAGCTTCTAGACCTGAGCCTGGAGGACGGTTTCCTGGATAAGACACCAGAAGCACAGGCGAAGGTAGATAAGCATAGCTCCATCGCCCTGGTGGGCTCCTGCACAGCTGAGAAGACGGTCCCCAGAGATCATCAGGGAGAGGCACATCAAAGGCCCCGAGCCCTTAGCCGTCTCCAAAACCGAAAGCTGCCGAGGACATGGAGGAGAGGAAGGTCTGCAGACTGTGGGTGGGAACATGAAGGGAGGGCCACTGTGTTAGACGACACGCGTTACCTTAAAAAATTAAGAGTACGTCACCAGCTGATCTGGCATTCCACTTGTGGGTGTATAGCCAAAAGATATGAAACCAGTACTTCAAAGAGATACATGTGTGGCCGTGTTCACGGCATCATTAGTCACCACAGCCAAGACAGCCTAAGTGCTCGTCCACAAACATAAAGAAAACGCGGTGTGTTCATAGAAGGGAATGTTATTCAGCCTCACAAAAGGAAATCCTGCTCCAGGTGTGGTGGGCACGCTTGTAATCCCTGCGCTTGGGAGGCAGACACAGGAGGATCACGCAGGTTTGAAGCCAGCCTTGCTGGCTTAAGAGACCCTGTTTCCAAATAAAAATATAAAAAAAATAGGTGTCTGGGAGTGTAGCCTGGAGTTAGAAGGGTTTCCAGGAACTCCAGTACCAGAAAAAAAAGAAAAAAAAAAAGCCTTTTGCAACACCCTGGATGAACCTGGAGGACTTTATGCTCAGTGAGATAAATTAAGCAAGACAAAAAACTGAGTGTTTTCCTTTATATGGGGAACCTAAAATAGTTAAAGACAGAGACCAAAATAAAAATGGGAAAGTGAACTAAATAGATATTTCACGAAAAAAGAAATTCAAATGGCCAATAAATGCATGAAAAAATGCTCAACATCATTGGCCATCAGAGAGATGCAAATCAAAACTACCCTGAGATTTCACCTAACTCCAACTAGAATGACAGTCATTCAAAACACAAACAACAACAGATGCTGGCGAGGATGTGGAGAAGTGGGGACTCTAAGACGTTGTTGGTGGGATTGCAAATTAGTGCAACCACTTTGGAAAACAGTATGGAGAATTCTCAGAAGAATGGGAACAAATCTACCATTTGATCCAGCAATACCACTTCTGGGTATCTACCCAAAAGAAAGTAAACCAAGCTACCAAACTAATGTATGTGTACCTATGTTCATAGCTGCACAATTCACCATAGCCAAACTATGGGACCAGCCAAGATGTCCATCAACAGATGAATAGATTACAAAACTGTGGGATATGTGCACAATGGAGTTTTACTCAGCCATAGAGAAAAACACAATTACATCATTTATAGGGAAATGGATGGAACTGGAGAACATTATGTTAAGTGAGATTAGTCAGTCACAAAAAATAAGAAATCAAGCTGGGCGTGGTGGCGCACGCTTGTAATCCCAGCATTCTGGAGGCTGAGACCAGAGGATCAAGGTTGACAGTCAGCCTCAGCTACTTAGTGAGGCCCTCTGCAACTCAGTGAGACCCTGTTTCAAAATGAAGAGTAAAAATAGGACTGGCCGCCTAACATTCCATAGGTGGGTAGTTTATATCCTGCAAAGCTCACTGCGTGGGAATCTGGAGGCGCAGTCACGCATTTGATGTCTTGAGTGTTTAAGTTCTGTCTCCATGTTACTTTTGAGTAGGATTGCTTCCTCAAGAAAACCACTCCCTGGTCATCGCCCTGTCAGAGCTACGTGTTCTGTAACATCTTTGGCGTGGGAGTCCAGTTTTCTTAATAATTTTCTTTATGTGCTGTGAAAGATTGGAAATTTGCATATGTAGTGTATATGATATAAATTGTGAATTGGTGAGGCTTAACAGCTTATCAGCATTTTAAGATATGGCACTTGATACCTCCTTTGCAAAAATTTGCCTCCAAATTTGAAGCTGGAAATTCACTGGAGTAACTGAAAAGGAATCACAATATGAGGCTTTTTAGATTTTCGGTACGTGAGTTACGTGTGTACAAAGTGAAGTGTCTGTGAACTGATCCTCGACAACCAATAAATCTCAATAATGACAATGTTTGGAAAAAAAAATAGGGCTGACCTTTGGAGCATCGGGGCCAGTAATGATGGGCACTTACTGCCCAGGCCACAGCCTGTTCCTTCCAAGGAGTGCCTTCCCCAGTCCTACAGGAACACTGCCACTGCTCCCAATGGAAAAAGTCACCATGTTGTTCCTGCAATGTCTACCTACCCCCAAGCCTGCCTGTGCCTTAGCTTGTGATGGTCTTTCCCTAAAACCTCACTTGTAACCCTAAACTTAACTCATGACTTCTCACCCTTTGTTTTGTTTTAACCCTTGATCAAAGGGGATGCTTGCTGCAGGAGATGCTGGAGAATTGTCTGGCTCCTTGGACGACCCCAGTATTAAAGATAATAATTTTGAACTTAGAGTCGTCCATGTGAGGGACTTCAGCAAGCAGCAGCCGCGACTGCGGAGGCCATCACAGCACCCCCAGATCATCGGATACAGCTTCTGCCCTAGAACGGCACAGAAAAGAGCGAGCAGAGGGGGCAGGGATGGGGGAGAGGAGCGAGGGCCCCGCTGAGCTGCTGGGAAGGAACCAGACACTGACCAGCCTGAACGTCCACTCTGGGACCACCATGCAGAAGTCAGAGAAAAGCCCGGGAGCTGACAGCCCCACGCGCTGGCTCCCCACCTCCCGCCAGTACCCAGGTCCCTTCCAGAATCCCGGGTCCCAACACCCAACGCCCAGCACGCCCTGATTGGCCCATCCAGGCACGCTGTGACACCCACCTCAGGCCCTGGAGACCTAGGGGGGATAAGATGTCCAACATCACTGCTCAACGAGTCTTACACCCCAGAAGGGGGCCGTTCATTAAACAATCCTAAACAGTTAAGAATGGTTCACACACAAAGGCATCCCGGGGCAGTGTGGGGAGCCCCCTTATGGGGAGAGGACCCAAGAGGAGGAGGAGGCATGGCTGGGGTGTGCTATCAGAGCCGGCTGGAGCGCCCGTGTGGGCTGCGCACACTGTGTGGTGGGCCAGAGCACGAGTTTAGGGTGCGAGGGTGGGGAGGGACACTGGCTGGATGCTGGTCCCTGTGTGCAGCAGCAGCGGGACAGGGAGGGATGGAGCTGGGCCCTCCTCGCAGGCATCAGAAGGAAATAACACATGGGCTCGGATCGCTTCAAGGGCTTGGGAGTTCAGTGGAGCTGGCCCCACTTCTGACACCAGTAGGTATGCCAAGCAGCCATGGGATTGGGGTCAGGACCAGGGAATCGATACATGCCCAGCTCTGGGCTTGGTGCTGGGCAAAGAGCGAGTTCTCAGTACACGGAGGTACTCAGTACACAGGAGGAGTACTCAGTACACGGGAGACAGCTGAATGGGCATCAAGGTGCTGAGGAAGGAAGTTGACCATGTGTCATGTGAGTATGCAAATACAGAACAACGAATCCCACTATTGTGTGTTATTGTAATGCACCAGAAAAATTTAAAAAACTAAAATAAACTCTCTCAAAATTAAAAATTGCAGAGTTCAGCCTATAACACACTTTTGTGGCCTCTTAGAGTTCCTGGACAGCGTGTGTTTTTAAGGAGCAGAGTGGAGACTGAGTCTGCCCTTGGTTTTTGTGCTGTTTTTGCACGTGGCCATACGTTGACTGCGTCTGGGCTTTAACATCCCTAGATAAAGGTAACAAAGGTTCCCTTGTGTAGACCTGTTTAATTTACGGAGTCAATAGAAGTTAATCAGAAGCTTCTCCTCGGGTTAAGAAAAATGTCAGCACTTCTTTATCTGAGACAAATTTCAAGATTGGCTAAGGAATTTAGAGTGTGAGTTTATTCTTAAAGTAGAAAACAGAAAGCCATCAGAATCTTTAATAATGTAAGGGCGGCATGCCACTCATGGTCAATAACATGGGTTTGCATGGATCTAAAACATTTTTTGTGAGAGTGGGTCTGGGGATGGAACCCAGGGGCATTTGACCTCTGAGCTACACCCCCTGTCCTATTTTTTATTCTTTATTTTGAAACCGGGTCTCACTGAGTTGCAGAGGGCCTCACTAAGAAGCTGAGGCTGTCCGCACACCGTGATCCTCCAGGTCTCAGCCTCCCAAATGCTGGGATTACAAGCGTGCGCCACCACGCCCGGCTTCTAATACATTTTTAATTTTCATATTTTACAACAGTAAACAGAGGCAAGAGCACATGGATGTCACAGAGTTTGTGGAAGCCAATTCCATTTGCCTTCATTGGCGGGAGAGATTTGGGCTGAACAATACCTGTAAGTGGTAGTAGGTTTGAGACACTCAGACACCTCCGAGATGACAGAGTGGGAATGGCCAGGGACTGCGCGGCTCTGCACTGGTGAAGCAGGTGGCCATGTGCTCTGCTGAGAGGCGGAATGAGAATCTGAGAAGAAAGGAAGGTGCGTGAAATGGTGGTGTGGACTGGACGGTGTAGGCTCTAGGAACGCAATGTAGGAAAATCTGCCAAAATTGAATAATCACGGCTGTTTGGTGGCGCAATCTTCCTTCTAGAAATCCTTTCCACAGAGGCAGATGTAGCGGCGCATGCCTGTAATCTCAGGACTTGGGAGGCTGAGACAAGGAGATGGCAGGTTCCAGGCCAGCCTCCGCAAGTTGGTGAGACTCTCAACAACGTAGTGAGACCCTGTTTAAAAAAATAAAATAAAATAGGGCTGGGAGTGTAGCTCAGAGGTAGAATCCCCCTGGGTTTATTTCCCAGTGCCAAAAATAAATAAAGAAAAATTAAAAATCCCTCCTGCAGACATGCCTGTCCATGGCCTTGAAGATCCCACTCAAGGCTGCTTAGAGCAACATTAAGTACAATGGTGTACACTCGGAGACACCTTGATGGTGTACCTCGGAGACACCTCAATGGTGTACACCCGGAAACACCTCGATGGTGTACACTCGGAGACACCTCGATGGTGTACCTCGGAGACACCTCGATGGTGTACACTCGGAGACACCTCGATGGTGTACCTCGGAGACACCTCGATGGTGTACCTCGGAGACACCTCGATGGTGTACCTTGGAGACACCTCAATGGTGTACACCCGGAAACACCTCGATGGTGTACACTCGGAGACACCTCGATGGTGTACCTCGGAGACACCTCGATGGTGTACACTCGGAGACACCTCGATGGTGTACCTCGGAGACACCTCGATGGTGTACACTCGGAAACACCTCGATGGTGTACATTCGGAGACACCTCGATGGTGTACACTCGGAGACACCTCGATGGTGTACCTTGGAGACACCTCGATGGTGTACCCTCAGAGACACCTCGATGGTGTACACTCGGAGACACCTCAGTGGTGTACACTCGGAGACACCTCGATGGTGTACCCTCAGAGACACCTCGATGGTGTACACTCGGAGACACCTCAGTGGTGTACCTCGGAGACACCTCAATGGTGTACACCCGGAAACACCTCGATGGTGTACACTCGGAGACACCTCGATGGTGTACCTCGGAGACACCTCGATGGTGTACCCTCGGAGACACCTCGATGGTGTACACTCGGAGACACCTCGATGGTGTACCTCGGAGACACCTCGATGGTGTACACTCGGAAACACCTCGATGGTGTACATTCGGAGACACCTCGATGGTGTACACTCGGAGACACCTCGATGGTGTACCTCGGAGACACCTCGATGGTGTACCCTCAGAGACACCTCGATGGTGTACACTCGGAGACACCTCAGTGGTGTACACTCGGAGACACCTCGATGGTGTACCTTGGAGACACCTCGATGGTGTACCCTCGGAGACACCTCGATGGTGTACCTCGGAGACACCTCGATGGTGTACACTCGGAGACATCTCACAGGCCCATGAGAGGAGGGGCAACCTCCTTATCATGACAGAGGGGCAGAAATAAAAATAGAAGAGCTCTTTGCATTATGGCAACAACATTCTTTTTATAGTGGGTGGGGGCACAGGTCGTGAATTGTATGTACCATTAAGAAAACAAAAGCTGTGCTAGGTATTGCACAGAAAGAATTGAATACAGGGGATTCCAAAGACAGGTATTGGAGGTTCTAAGAAGGCAAAAGAGAAACAGGTAAGGAAACAGGCAAAGCAGCTATCACCCCTCAGGCTGGGGACTAGAAGGGAAGAAGTTTGGATGGGCAGCCCTGTATGTTCCTTAAAAGAAAGGAAGACAGCAAACACCTTGTTTCTGGAATGACCCTTTCACCCCCAGGAACCTGGCAGTCAAGGGGAGAGAGCAGGCCCAGGCCAGGAATGCCTAGATAAGCCACAGGGGCGCTGACCTTCTCTCATGCCTGGGGGAACTGGCACAATTTAGTGTTCTTGTAGAAAGTCACTTTCTGCACGTGCACCAGGACAGTGGCTGCTTGGGATGCTGGTTAGACACGCAGACTGAGCCAGCTGGTGCTGGTGACGTCGCTGCTGCTGTAGCCTGACATCAAACCCCTCTGAGTGGTGAGTCAGGTGCAGGTGCTGTGATAAGATTCATGTCCGTCATCCAGCCGGCCCCCACTGGCCAGAATACCAAGAGGGAGAGGGGGTGCTGCTGGGTGAAGCAGGAAAGGCAAAGGTGCCATCTGTCAGCCTCCAATTGTCACTGACCTTCCCTGGAAGCATCTCTCAGTAAAACCTCATGCCTCCTACACCGCCTCTGGGTGTCTTCCTGGGTTTCTCTACAATCTACCCCACCCCCGGCACAACTGGGGGTGGGGTAGATTGTAGAGAACCTGATAAGCCCCCACTCCACAGAGAGCCGCAGTTAGACCTCGCACCCTCAAAGGAGGCTTGGAGATGGGACTCCGTCCCCCATGGAGGGACTCTGGCTGGTGGGGCTGGCGTCCCAGGACCTGTTTGTTCTAGGCGAAGATGAAAGCTGACACTAATGGCTACTGCCAGATTGGGGGACAACTGAGGATGAGGAGGACACTGTCCGCAATAGACACCGGACAGGATGGCGCCAGTCCTTGGCCCTCTTCCTGTTTGTTTGCTCCCTACAGACAGGGCATAGCTGGCAGCATAGGGATTAAGTTAGCAGAGCTCCGACCTCTGCACCATGGAGCCGAGCGTGGATGTGGGTGTGAAGAGGGCTCAGGTACTCCCTTGAACATCAGCAAGTGTGAGATTTCAGGTGTGTGAGTCAGCACAACGGAGCGAGCAGACACAAACCTGAGTGTGTGTGTGGGGGGGCAGGTTTCATAATAAAGCTTTTGGGCTTATAATCCATATATTTCTAGTCTTTCAATTTTCTCCTATGGCCAACATGCACTGTAGCCTTACTTTGTAGTTACACCAAAAATGACATTAAAAATGTTAAATTAAAGCCAGGCGTGGTGGCGCACGCTTGTAATCCCAGTACACGGGAGGCTGAGACAGGAGGATCACGCAGGTTCGAAGCCAGCCTCAGCTACTTAGTGAGGTTCTCAGCAACTTAGTGAGATCCATTTCCAAATAAAATATAAAATAGGACAAAGGGATCCCAGAGGTAGAAGGCCCCTGGGTTCCATGCCCAGTACCACACACAAAAAAATGTAAATTAAAACATCGAACATTAAAAGTGTTCTTTTCTTTTTTAACCTAGCAATATAGAAAAAAACATGGCCTCTAACACAGAGGAAACGGATTTGCAGGAGAGAGGTCTCCTTAGAAGAGGATGCAGCGGGAATTTCCCTTTCTGACGACCTCCTTTGAAAAATAACACCCAAAGCAGGTGGGCAAGTGAATGCAATGGGCCGGCCTGGCTGGCGGATGTGGGCTGTGCCTCCAACAGCCCCATGCGTCCCCACGCCCGGCTAGAACCTCACCCAAGCATCACCCAACAGAGCCAGTGGTCATCTTCCCACCCCAACCTCCCTGCCTGCCTGCTCAGTCGCCATGGCAACATGGGAGCTGGGAATCATCTCCATGAAAACTCCCCAGAGGTTAGGCAGAGGGAAAACTGAGACTTCTCCACCCATCTTTCTGAAATGCCCAAACAGAAATCCCCCAGCTTGGGGGCGGCCGTGCCAGCAGGCGGACAGACCAAACTGCTAGGTTGGATTCCTGGGCTGGCTTCTCACTGCCTGTATCTTGTGCTCTGTTTTCCTTCCCTCCTTTCTTCCTGCCTGCTTTTCTTTCTCCCTTCCTCCCTTCTTGTCTCCCTCTCCCTTTCCCTTCCTCTCTCTCTTTTCTTTGAGAAAAAAATAGGATGATTCAACATTCCCCACTCCAAAAACCCAACAGCATCTGTGGTTTTTATTTTTTGCAGTACTGGTTATGGAATCCAGGGGCATTTGACCTCCAAGCTATATCCCCAGCCCTATTTTTTATTCTTAATTTTGAAACAGGGTCTCACTGAGTTGCAAAGGGCCTCACTAAGTAGTTGAGGCTATCCATGAACCACGATCCTCCTGTCTCAGCCTCCCAAATGCTGGGATAACAAGCGTGCACCTAAGGCCCCCAAAGGCTCATGTGTGGGAACTATGTTCCCAGTGAAGGAAGGCTCAGAGGTGAGTGTAGTTGGAGGAGGTGGCTCACTGGGGCATGCCTTGGGGGCTACATGTCCCCGGTACCCTTCTCTCTCTCTGCAGTGTTTTAACCTGTGTTTTAACATTCACACATCCTGCAGGTCAATCAGCTCAAAGACCTCTTTCTACTTTACTTTGTACATCATATTGTAGGAAGGTTTCTGTTCCCTAAGTGAAAAGGTGATGTGGAAGCTTTTTATACAACCCTCATGTTATGGTAGAACAAACGGGAAGAACCTACATAAGAATATGGTAGATTTCAAAATTTTAATAGCAAAA
This sequence comes from Muscardinus avellanarius, assembly GCF_963383645.1. Classification (NCBI taxonomy): domain Eukaryota; kingdom Metazoa; phylum Chordata; class Mammalia; order Rodentia; family Gliridae; genus Muscardinus; species Muscardinus avellanarius. The sequence goes on from NC_137787.1 coordinate 5,988,018, forward strand.
TATTTGTGTAGCTACAACTCAAACTCTTTCCCTACAAAGATAAGGCAAAGGAACATGATTTTTTTAAGTGGCCACCTACTAGCTATAAAGACAGTTCATTGAATTCCCAAAAGCAGAAACTTTAGGGATTACATTTCCTGATCACCACAACAATTTCCTTGTATAAGATAAAATCAGGAACAATGGTGAAACTAACAAAAAATCATTCTCTAAAAGATTGGATTCCTACAGTGTGCTATTTAGAAAATATACTGACAACCAGATGTGATGGCACAGGCCTATAATACTAGTACTTGGGAGGTTGAGACAAGGAGATCGTAGAATTGAGGATAGCTCCAGAAACGTAGTGAGATCCTAGCAACCTGGTGGAACCCTGTTTCAAAATAAAAAGTAAAATAGGTCTGGGTGTGTACCTTGGAGGTAGAATATTTCTCAATTCAATTCCTAGAATAGAATGAAGAAGGAGGAGGAGGAAGAGAAGGAGGAGGAGGAGGAGGAGGAGGAGGAGGAAAAAGAGGAGGAGGAAGAGGAAAGGAAGAGGAGGAGGAGGGAGAGGAAAGGAGGAGGAGGAAGAGGAGGAAGAGGAAGAGAAACAGAGGAGGAAGAGGAGGAAGAGGAAGAGAAACGGAGGAGGAAGAGGAGGAGAAGAGGAGGAGGAGGAGAAAAAGAAGGAAGAGGAGGAGGAGGGAAGACAAGGAGGAGGAAGAGGAGGAGGAGGGAAGACGAGGAGGAGGAAGAGGAGGAGGAGGGAAGACGAGGAGGAGGAAGAGGAGGAGGAAGAAGAAGAGGAGGAGGAGAAGGAGGAGGAGGAGGAGAAAAAGGAGGAGGAGGAGGAAGAGGAGGAGGAAGAGGAAGAAGAGGAAAAGTAGGAGGAGGAAGAGGAGGAGGAGGAAGAGGAGGAGGAGGAGGAAGAGGAGGAGGAGGAGGAGGAAAGGAGGGAGGGGGAAAGGAGCAGGAGGAAAAGGAGGAGGAGAAGGAGGAGGGGGAAAGGATGAGGAAGAGGAGGAGGATGAGGAGAAGGAGGAGAAAGGAGGAGGAAGAGGAGTAGGAGGGAAGAGAAGGAGTAGGAGGGAAGAGGAGGAAGAGGAGGGAAGAGGAGGAGGAAGAAGAAAGGAGTAGGAGGAGGCTGATAACCTAATGTAGCAAAATTATTCTTATTTGTATTTTTTCTACCCACATGAACTTTAGATTATTTTACCCAGTTCTGAAGGGTAATGTCAATGGAATGGTGAAGGCTGAACTAAACCTAAAATATTGATTTGGAGAGAATTAACATTATCGAATTTTTCCCTCCTAATATTAGAGATACTTCACCCTATTTTTAAACCTTCGTTTATATCTCGCAGTAAAATTCGATCATTTTCTTTGCGTAGGTCAAAAAATTCTACCACGTTAGCACAGTTCCCATACCAAATGCTTACTAAGACAAAGCAAAAAAAGGAAACTCTGTGCTCATCACATTCACAAATATAGAAGCAAAAATTCCAGATACAATCCTAGTAAAAAGAGTGAAGCAGTGTAGTGGGATAATAGAATATCTAAGCCAAATTTCATATCTAAAGCATGGGAAGTTTATCACAGGGAATTCATATGAACAAAGTTAGTAAATAGCATGTCTTAGCCACTGCATCATGTGGAAATAGCCATTGTCTTCCCTTTCTCCTTTTTTCCTCCTCCTCCTGCTCCTCTTCCTCCTCCTCCTCCCCTTCTCCTGCTTCTCCTCCTCCTCCACCTCCTTTCATTCTCTTTCTCCTTCTCCTCTCCCCTCTTCCTTCTCTTCATCCTCCCCTCCTCCTTTTCCCCTTCCTTCTCCTCCTCCCTCAGCTCAGAGGTTGTACTGGGATGTCTGGTCATGGAGCATGTGTGGTTTCCTCTGAGTTCCCTGAGTTTCCTCAGTTATTTTCTTCAGCATAACTGGAACCAAGGGAAAAATCAGAGGTCCAAACAACTTTCAGTCAGAAGAAATCTGCTATGTCAGAGCTAGGTACTCCCAACTGCTATAGCAAAATATGCAAAATCTGTTCTATTAAAATGTCATGCACAGTTCAAATTGACACTGTTTTAAAGATCAGCCCTCAATAAGGACTAGAAAGGAGGTTCGGATGCCCAGGTACCCTTCACTCTGGAGCTGCCTCTCTGTGGGCAACCCAGGGCTGCCGTCCAGCAACACACCCTAGGGCCCACCTCCAGATGGCCCAGGAGCTCTGACTGCTTCTGCTGATGGACAATCCATTGTCCGTCCTTCCAGTCCACCCCAGCCTGCAGTGCAGACCTAAGGGCCAAGATAGCTTCAGACCCACTGGGCTCCTGGCTGCCTCTGCTGCCCCCGGGGGCCCCCACATGTTGTGGGCCACAGTGTCTTGGCCTCCCAGCCAAAGGCTGCTGTTGAAATTAAAGAATTCAAATAGCATTACCTCCCTTGCTTGGCCATACATAGCTCCTTTTACGTGTCCTACACAGCTGCTGCAGGCCCACGTGGGGTGTCTGGAACCTTCCTTCCCTGAAGATCATTGAAGGTCATTCCTTCATTGCTGAGTCCTGCTTATCTTAGGCGAATCTTCACCAGTGATCAAAGAATGTTCCTTTTGCCTTCCCACAGAGGAAATGGACAGAATGAGAAAGTGGTGGCCTATAAGCAAGCATTGAACCTTCATCTTGAACTTCATATGAATCTGTGGGAGAGGGGCACAATTCAGTCTTTGCTATCACCCTCTGGCTTAGCCCATGAAACCAGGGGGAAGTGGAGCTATTCCCTCCCGCCACCCTTGTGCTAGGAGCTTCAGTCAGACAGGTCCACTTGGGGGTCCATAGTCATGTGCCAGTATTGGGAAATGGTTTGGGTATTAATTTCAAAATATATTGGAAAATTGCTCTGGTACTAATTCTAACTCCAAGAAAAAAAAGTAGTCAGGGCCTGGTTGCTGCCAGGCACGCAGGCCACATGTTATAATGCAGAGTTCTCTCACCAAAAGTGATTAGCAAGAACACAAAAGAATTGTAGCCCAGGGCCTTCATATTTTACATAATAAATAACTCCCAGCAGACAGGCTGAAATTCCCCAAGGATGCAGGAGGATGGTACAGGTCTTCCTCAAAGAAGGAAGATACCCCTGACTCTGATAATCAACTAACACAGTTTGGTTTTAACAAAATACTTGGGCCTGCACCAGAGACAGGACGGGCCCACGGTTGCAGGGAGAAGGCTTTTGGTTAAGCAGGATGTAGGATAATATAGTGAATCCTCATAATCACATCAAAAGGCTTGCCCCAAGAATGAGTGGATCTACACCTAGTCAGGTCAGGAAGACTATTGGTTAAGCAAAGATGAGAGGTAATAATCTTTATAAAAACGGTTCGGTATTCAAAAACGTCAATGTCTTATTTTCAAGTCACTCCACTATGCCCCTCTCTGATGTAGTGCTTTTCTGTCCCTTTTTTCTGCTGTTGTAATAATAAAAATTGCTTAAGCTTACAGCAAATAGTTCTGGCTATTCTTTTCTAAGAATAAGAGTAAGTTCTGGCTATTCTTTGCTAAGAGCAAGAACCGCGACTCCATCTCACACCATGACAAGTCAGATCCAGCCTCCAGTCTACTTATGTGTCTCGTGTCTGTGCTGGTCACCGTCCATTTCTAACGCCCCTGCCGTCTCTCATGCCCCGGACGGCTGGCCCCTAGAGAGGGTGCTGCTCCAGGGCTCCCCTGTCTTGTGGGACCTGATTGGTTTCAGCCTACGGGAGCTAGTGGCTAGACATCCTTAGAGATTAAAAGAGTGAAATTAGAGGCATGTGCCCCGCTGCCCTCTCCCTGCCTGGCCTCGGCTCTGCGGGAGCGAGGGAGCTCTGTGGCCACAGCTCCTACTCAAACTGTAGTAGCCCCCCAAGAGTGCCCTCGCCCTCTGGGCGCTCTTCAGCCTGCTCCTGTGTCTGCAACCAGCCCATTCTCTTCTCTCGCCTCCTTTCATCTGGCTGAGGCCACTTTTAAAGCAGTCGGAGCTCCAGAGGCTCATCTGGTCACGTGACCTTCTGCTTCGGGCCCCTGTATGCAGCTCAACCACCCCTGTTCTGCATGTGGAAACCTGGCTCCGGAGGACGAAGGCATCAGTGTTCTCATATCCCCGGCTTCATGTCTCTGACCCTGGAGCCCAAGCAGGCACCACCCAGCACACACAGATTCCTCTTTGCTCCAGAACCAGGGCTGGCCCCATGAAAGGCATGTGGGACTCTTTTTACCATAGCACCATCTCAAGGAGGGGAAGCTCTGAGATGGTCCAATAGAAGACATAACATTTTAGGTAGAAAGGAAACTCATTGGGAAGAGAAGGAAGATAGGGTTTTAAAATCTGAAATTTTCAGGCCGGGCATGGTGGCACACACTTGTAATCCCCATGCTTGGGAGGCAGAAACAGGAGGATCGCACAGGTTCGAAGCCAGCCTCACTGGCTTAAGAGACCCTGTTTCCAAATAAAAATATAAGATAGGTCTGGGAGTGAAGCCTGGAGGTAGAAGGGTTTCCAAGAACCCCAGTACCACAAAAAAATAAAATAAAAATAAAAAAATAAATAAAATATGAAATTTTCAGGTAACAGAGCTCGGTTATTCTTAAGAACTCAGGGCCACACTTTAAATTAAAATAGGATAATAGCTAAGGAAATTCCTGAGGTGATTAAAACCTGAGAGTTTAATCCTAACCCTCCAGGAAAATCATAAAAAGTCACATTTTTGTTGACAAAGCCCCACACTCCACAGGCCTATCTCTGCCCCTGACTTCCTGTCTCTGACTCCTGGTGCAAAGGAATTATCATTTTTTGTGAACCAGAAAGCTTCAAAAAAAGAAGCCTGCCATCCCATGTGACCTGGCCACCCCCTCTCTAGAAAGCCCTTTAAGAAAGTAGAGCTCTGAGGAGGTTTGGGCATTTGGGGGACCATATTGAGGGCAACCTTGGGCCACTTGGGGCCATTTGGGCAATGTTTCGAGCTTTGGCCTCCTTCCCCATAGCTGCTCTCAAGCTTTCTTGAGATGGTCCACGTTTCCCCTGAACGCGTATCCTTACTTTGCTTAAATGAAAACCTCTGCCTTTTTCTCTGACTGGCACGGGTTGAAATTCTCTTCTCCATGGAAACCAAGAACCCATGGGAGTTATGGTGCTCTTCATGACAGGTAGGTCCAGGACTCTTCCTCAGGAGCTGGGTCCCTCTCTGCCATAAGGATCCAGCAGGAGAGAGGGGCACACTTCAGGCAAGGCAGCCTTGCTCCAGAATGCAAGACCCACAGGGAGTAAGCACAAAGTAAAATCAGATCCTAAAGGAAGGGCCGGGGCAAGAGGTTGGGTCATGGAGGTCGGAGAGTGGAACCTGGATTGACCCTGCGATGTAAGACTCGGAGCATCGCACGCTGGGAGCCTGTCTCTCTGTTCCTCCCCAGTGATTCCTCCCCATGATTCCATCTGCAAAAGGCAGCAGGTCCCTTAGGGTGCATAGCAACCTCATAGCAACGTTTAGAGGAAGCTCCAGTCATAGCATCTGATCACGTAGAAAAGACAATTTCTTTGAACGAGAAATCTATTTTTCAGGAATGAGGTCACTAGCCCCTCTCACTCCTCTTCCTTTAACTCCTTGATATTTTTTCTGATTAAATGTTGCCAACTGCAGTCCCTTAACCTTTCTTTGACATCTATTTGTATATAGTGCGTGAGAGCACCAATGGGTGAGAAAAAATTGCCTGAAACCCAGAAAGGTAGATCTCTGTCCTCATAATTATAATCCCTTCAACACTACCTTATGGTCTGTCTTTCAGAGAGGCTGAAAATTGTCAACGAGTCTGAGAACACATTTGACTGCCTGTGACAGCCCCAGCAGGTGCCACCAATCCCCCTGTATTCATAACTATGGTGCATCTGTTGAGAAGGAAAGTTGAGGTCCTGAAGAGGCTGATTACCCATGTCCTGGAACATTAAAGAAATCTCTTCTCTCTTTTTTCCCTCTGTCTAATATTTTAATTTATTTAGGATCCAAACTCATTTCTTTCTCTTCTGGAGCAAAAATGGCCATATCTGTTTAAATGACCTCTATCTTCTTTCCCTTACCTTGGCACCTGTTGGGTACAGCTATGGGGTCACCTTCCTGAATTTATAATAGAATATAAATTCTATTTAGTTAGAACTCCTTCGAGAATCCAAAGAATCAGATGGAATCTCTCTCCAGGGATGTGGATACACAAAACTGAATTTCCATTTTGCCTCAGAGGCTCATGGAACTGTAATGACTCAGGGGCCACCAAGGGCCAGATGTCCTCAAGAGGCACTAGGATAATGATCCACATCAGGCTCCCCTGGGGTGCTGGTTAAAACGTGCGAGTCCCCAAAACCATGGTACATCAGTTTCATCAGGAATGAAAGCCAAATATCTGCATGTCTAAAGAGCATCTTGAGCACTCTCCATTCACACCGAGCTTTGAGAAGCATTGCTAAGGACCCATCTTCTCCCCTCTCCTGCCCCAGGGTAATCTTATTATTTCCCAAACCATTCAAATGACTTTATACTCAGTGAATTCCTCCAGGCTTATGTTGTGTTTACCAGTTAAAATTCCCATGATCTATTCTCAATTTGACCAGAGCTATAGACAGAGAGCTTGATTGGGTCGCCACCATCCTGTCTTCCTCGCTCCCTGTCTTCCTCGATCCTTATAGCAGAGAGGGACCCAGCTCATGTGTTGATGCATTTTAGTGTTAGTTCTCTGTGACATTTGGACACTTTTCTTTGGGCGCAGCATTTATGTTCAAATTACAATTTAAACAATGACAAGTTTTCATCTTGAAATCTGAGTCTTGGCTCCATTTTGTGTTTCCATTAACATCAGATACAGTCTGGAGATGGGGTCGGTGGTACAGCACTTGCCTCACAGGTGTGAGGCCGTGGGTTACACTCCCGGCATCACACACTCACAAAAACAAAACAGGTAATATTGCTTCCTAAACCATGGTTATTTTACTGCAGAACACTATTTATATAGTAGCACAAGCTACTTCAAGTGAAAACCCAGGGTCCTCTGGGGTGCTGGTTAAAACCTCCGGGTTCTCCAAACCACAGTACATCAACTCACGCGTCACCAATTTACCCAATACACAATATACTCAGAATATTTAAAAATAAGAAAAATTACCTTATTGAAATAGGAAAATCTACCCTATTGAGCCACCCATGTAGCAGAGGAGAGTAGACATATACCCCCTGGGATTTAGAACCTCAGCCTGAAGGAACCGCTACCAGTGGGGAATGTCTTGGAAGTCTTGTACTTCACCATAAAAAAAAATTAGTGCAAACTTTGCTTCCCTCAACATAACATATCTATATTTTTTAAAAGTCTATTTTCTTCTCAAATTTTTAAGTCAAGTTGGCACCCCATCAAGCTGCCCCATATTTATTCAAATTTCATATACTTCTCACATGCCAATTTAGGAAACCTGACCTTAAATCCTTCATGGTTATATATACGATTGACTAAATATATACCTACAAACACTGACATGTTGAAATCTCATTCCAATGTGGTGGTACTGGGAGGCGGGGCCTTTAGAAGCCATGCGGTCACTAGGGTGGACCTCACGAGTGAGATCAGTGTCCCAGAGGGCTTGAGGAAACCTGATGTTATTTCTCCTGTCCTGTGAGATTACCGTGAGAAGATGTCACCTCTGATGCGGGAAGTGGATCACCGCTACCTAGCCGCACATCTGCTGGCACCTCAGTCTTGAATCTTCCAACCTCCTGATTTGGGAGAAATAAGTTCCCAATGTTTATAAGCCACTGGGTCACTGGTGTTCTGTTACCGTCATCTGAACAACTAAGACAATGTACACTGTAAACTATTGTCCCAATATGCCTCCTCCTTACCTACTAACTAGCATATTCTTTCTGGCCAAATTCTGGCCTGAACGATAACCCAACATCATGGCCACCATTCACTATGGCCTTTGTTGACTACATTCAAGATGAGCAGAGCTCAGCTCTTTACTCTCCGTCACAGACACAGCTATGGGAACTGGGTTATACACACAGTTGGTGCTCAAGACATACTTTCTGATGGACGGCAAAATGAATTAATGCGTCATCAGTTTTCTCCGAAGCCATCTGAATGCTATAATCTCACCCTCAAGCTCAGCATCACTCAGAGCCTTTGTCCAAGGGGCCCCTTGAAGCTATAGCAGCCATGGCATAGTTCCAGGAGGCTTTGTTTTTTCCTAGCTCCTCCATTCATAGTTCCCACAGTCACCGCCTTCTCTTCTATCATGTTACAACTTCTCGGCAGCTCAGTTGTGGAGTCTATGAACATTTCCCTTACGCTATATTCATTATGCATGTCATAAATTTTTACCTGGTTGGCCTTTTGTATGGACCCAGGCACTGCTGACAGCAAATGAGGACAAATGTGGATGGGCCATTCACTTGGGACATTTCCAATAAAATTGGAAACCGCACGGTGTATTCTTATGGTTTTTCTGTCTTATTAACATGAGGAAGGCTTAAAATAAGGAATGTGTTCACCTACAAGTTCTTACCATGCTGGATCTACACCTGTTAGTCATGAATTCAACTTCCATTCTTTGGCAGGTTTCTGGGTGAAAGGTTCCAGATGATGATGCTATATGACTATTCATGGTTTGGATATAAAATATCCCCCTGGGGCCTGGTGGCGCACGCTTGTAATCCCCACGCTTGGGAGGTGGAGACAAGAGGATCACGCAAGTTTGAAGCCAGCCTTGCTGGCTTAAGAGACCCTGTTTCCAAATAAAATATAAAATAGGTCTGGGAGTGTAGCCCAGAGGTAGAAGGGTTCCATCCCCAGTGCCATAAAAAATTACATATATATATATATATATATATATATATATATATATATAATGTGTGTGTGTATATATATATATGTGTATATATATGTATGTATGTATATATATGTGTGTGTGTATATATATATATATATATCCCTGACTGCACAAAGATAAGGCAGCCATTTTGGAGGTGAGGTAGACATTACCTGGCCTGATAAGGAACTGAACCCCTGAAATCTCCTGAACTGTGAGCAAATAAATCTTCCTTTCTTGAAGTTGTGATGGTCAGCTGTTTTGGATCACAGAAGTAAGGATGCTGGCTGCAACACTGACCCTGGCCTTCCAGGCACTTGAGGTCTACAGAATGCAAATTTGAACTATAAATGTGAGATACTTAAAAAGACATCTGTTACAGATCCATACGATAATGGAAGAATGTTTCCACTGGGTCTCACAGTGGCCGTTCTCAGGATGCTCATCTCCCCACCGTGAGTCTCAGCCCCGTTGCTCTCCAGCTTTCTGCTGTCTGCCCAACTGGCAACACCCCCTGGCGTCCCAGACATCTGTGTCTTTCATTGTACATCATTAGAACTTCTTTCCCTACCTCCTCTTTTCTAGGCTACTAGATTCTCTTCATTTTTATCTTTCAGAACAAAATTGCAATCTGTTTGATATGAAGAAAACAGATTGGATGCAAGAATCTGTGCAAAGCCAGACATCAGGAAAGCACAGCTCTGAGATATTTTGGGATAATAGTAATAATAGTAGCGAGCATTCATTGAGGGCTGAGGAGCCCTTCTGAGCATGCTCCGTGGATTGATTCCTGTGTTCCCAGCAGGGCCACCTGAGCCACACTGTGAGCTGACATGAAGTGCCTGCACCTCCCCGCCACCCCAGGCACATGAACCACCCCGGGCTCTCCTCAAGTGGGTGTCTGGCACCCACCTACCTCTGTGGTCTCAGTGTCTCCTTCAGACATTATTCTTTGAATCTTCACAGCACCCAGGGTTGCTGGAATAGTCATGCACTTTTTATAGATGAGAAAAAATGAGGCTGAAAGCAGTAAGTGAGCTTCCCAAATCAGAGCCAAGAGATGGGGAGTCCAGGATTCCAGCTCGGGCCCACCTGACTGCAGAGCCCCCGCTCTTGACTGCTCTGCTGCTGATACGCATCTCTGTATCCTGGCACAGATGAGCACGAGTCCGGAAGACTATTATCATCCTCAAACCGGGCTTTATATTTTGGTGATATTCATCTCTGTCATCATATTAGAGTTGATTTTGTGCATGATCCTCACTGAACTGATGAAGCTCTTTTTGTGGCTGAGTCCAAAAGCGCAGGGTGGAGCCGGGGCAGGTCCTCAGTCCGGGCAGAAAGAAGAGCTGGCTCTGCACTCCCAGCTTTCAGATTCTACGCGCTACCTGGATCCCGGCAAGTACGCTGGCCCTCTCGCCCGCCTGGTCGGACCCGTGGGGGGGCGCAAGCCATGTGTCCTGGGCTCAGAGTCTGCCCCGTGCCTGGTGCACAGACCTAACCACGCCATTCAACTGACGGTCATCCTGGATTTACCCAGCCACGTGGTCGCTCTGGGGGCGGCCATTTTGGGTTTCTGTTTTACCCAGCCACATGTTCACTCTAGGATTTGGAGGCCATCTTGAACTCCTCCCACTTCACTCCTAGCCAATCCTAGGAGCCGGTGGCCATCTTGGACTCCTCCTCCTTGACTCTTAGCCAATCCTAGCAGTCGGCAGCCATCTTGAAACCTCACACAGCCCTGATTTCACGAGACATCTCCACAGCGTGCTCCCGGCTCTGCAGGCTCTCCGCACTTACACTGCAGTAAGCTTCCCCTTCATTGAGTAAGTGGGTTCTGGCTTTTAGCCCCTTCCAGCTATTAGATAAATCCAAATATTTGGTGTTCAAGTTCTCTGCGATCGGCCAGGCCAATCTAAGGTTGTGTAAAGGGAACGGAGACATCCTTCTGTAACACAACCATGCTGTTTCTAGACGTTAGGTGGGATCTTGGGACGCCAAATCCCTGCTATTTTTCTTGCCCGCTAACCAGTTATGGGGGAAGTCAGCCATCAAAGATTGACTCCCAGTCCACGCTAGGCCGTGCTCTGGCTAATCTCCAGACTCTGGATTTATCCGGGGAACTGTCCCCCGTGAAGCTCATTTTCTTCTGCACTGAGGTCTGGCCAACATATGATTTAGGTAATAATTTTCGATGGCCTGAGATGGGAACGCTAGATCTTAGGATGTTGACTGCTCTCAGTAATTTTTGCACACAGTCCACAAAATGGACAGAGGTTTTATACATACAGGCCTTCTGGTGCCTGCATTCCCGGCTTTCCTCCCCTCCCAGCTCTACTGCCTGAGTCAAGCCAGCCGGAGATTCCCGCCAGCTGCAGCCACCATCTTGGTCACCACGTGGCAACTCACTGGAGCCATCTGGTGGTCTTTCTGGGTCACAGGCCTGCAATTCTGCTGATTCATGGCAGCCATTTTGTGAGGACATGTGGATGCCTGAGTCTGACCCGGCTGAGTTACAGGCCCCATCTCCCTCTCTCTTGGCCCCACTTCGTGAAGTGGCTGGTACGGAAGGCGTGGTTCATGTTCATGTTCCTTTTTCCCTTCCTGACCTTACTCAACTTGAAAAGAGACTGGGCTCTTTTTCCACCAATCCCTCCAGTTTTATCAAGAAATTCCAACATATTGTACAAGCATATGATTTAATTTGGCGGGATCTTCATGCCATTCTAACCTCTTTAACTCCAGATGAACGTGATTGTATTCTAAGGCAGCCAGGTAACGGGCGATCAGGCTCACCTGACCGGTTCAGCTCACTGCTTCCTATTGGTACAGCTGCGGTTCCCTCTGAGGACCTCCACTGGAATTATAATGGCAAGGAGGGAATAGAAATAAGAAATTATATGATACAATGCCTTCTTGATGGTATGCGAGATGCCTCCCATAAGCTGGTTAATTATGATAAGCTTAGGGAAATCACCCAGGGTCTGAACAAAAACCCAGCAGTTGTGCCAGGCATGGTGGCACATGCTTGTAATCCCTGCACTGGGAGAGAGACAGGAGGATCGCGCAGGTTCAAAGCCAGCCCCGCACGCTGGCTTAGGAGACTCTGTTTCCAAATAAAAATGTAAAAATAGGTCTGGGAGTGTAGCCCAGAGGTAGAAAGGCTTCCAGGAACCCCAGTACCACCAAAAAAAAAAAAAGAAAAGAAAAGAAAAGAAAAAGAAAACCCAGCAGTTTTTCTTAATCGGCTGCGAGAGGCTTTTATCCTCTATACACACCTAGATCCATCTTCTGAGGCAGGCTTGGTTGTATGGGCAACCATTTTATCGGGCAATCAGCCCCTGATATTCAGAGAAAATTAAGAAAGGCTGAGGATAGTCCTCAAACTCCTTTCCAAGATTTGGTGAACATGGCATTTAAAGTTTTTAATTCCAGAGAGGAACAGGCGGAAGTGGAGTATACACTCTGACTTTGCCAGATCGTGGATCTACAGTCCCAAGCCCTGGTAGCAGCCCTAAGGCCAGTGGAGGGAGGGCAGCCCTCAGGGCGGCAAGCGCCACCTAGGGGAGGACGACAGTAGAGATAATCATCTCCAGGAGCCCGTTTCAAGTGTGGATTGAATGGCCACTGGAAAGGCGAGTGCCCTTTGAAAAGTGGCGAGCCCCAGGTGCCTCAACACAGGGGGATCACCCTTCCAGGCCAGGACCCGTCACTGGCCTTGTTCAGCCTGACCGAGGACTGACAGCTCCTGGATTCCTCATCCTCCTTCCTCCATCCTCCTTGCTGGCCCAGGGTAACTACAGGCACAGGGTAAGCCAGTCTACTCTTTGGTGGTCTGCTCAGTCTTTCCATCCTTTCAGGCCCTAGTTTCCCTTCCCAAATCTCGGTCCAGGGGATTGACAGCAAGTTCTCCTGCCCACACACTACAGGCCCTCCTTTACAGGATAAAATTTCTCTGCCCAAGGCTCAGACCATATCTAAAAGGGCTCCGTTACAACAGTTCCAGGACAAATTCTCTTGCATAGTGTTGGGGCCTACCAAGCTTTGTTTGTTCTTGGCATAATTCTCTTTGATGTCTTTATTTTAGCAGGTCCACTTGTTTACATACTACGGTGCTCTCCCTCTTCGGATTCCAAACTGCCATAAGTATTAAACCTCTGAAATCCATTACTGATGCTTCTGATTCAATGGCATGTTTTCATTTGACCAGATGAACCAAAACCCACTCACTGCTAAAGAGTGGTATGTGTTTCTCTCAGGAAAATGCTGCTATTAATGACTCTGGTCTAATGAAAAACTGCTAAAGGGGAGGTGTATGTCTTCCTCAGGGAAAAGGCTGCTATTGTATTAATAAATCTAGTGACAATCTACCTCATATTTCTAAGGGTTCCAAAGGCCAGCAGCTGCTGGGCTCCTTCCCTTCTGGTCAAGGGCCAATAGCTGATGGGCTCCTGCCTTTCCCAGGACTCACTCTCACAGTTTTTTTTTTTTTTCTTTAATAGCCCCTCACCTGTTCAAGTCTCCCCAAATGCACATCACTAAGCTGTCCAGGGTAACCTTCAATTCTCACTGCAGCCACGCTCCCACCTGCCCACTTCTGGCAGACCCAAACTCTCCCGGCCAAGGCGCCCCTTACGAAGTCCCTTGACAACAGGAAGTTGCTCGAGGGTCGAATCTTCACCCATTATCACCAAAAGGCCGGGATGATATGTCAGGTCCAGCACTCACGTGACCTCTGCGCGGGGAGGGGGGTGGAACCCTCACAAGATTGTGTGTTCCCACGAGTAAACCCCTCCCCCCGAGATACATACCTTAAAAGGAAGAGCCTGCCTCTTCCAGTCCTGGATGGGCCGCTGGGATGGGCTGCATGAATGGGTTGCACAGGTCCCCAGAATGGAACGGCTCCATCCCTGGGAGGAGGGGCTGCACCAATAAAGGCTGATATCATGTACCTTGGAGCCCCCCGTGCTTTTATGCCCGCCAAACCTGCACTTTTTCTTACATCTTCATGGATGGCCTTGTAAGGAAGAAATGCGGCTTCACGATTATAAACATAAGTTTTTAAGTCCCCTACTTGAAGTTGGGACATTGAGGTCCTGAGGAGTTCAAGAGAAGACTGTCACCATGACACTTCAGGAGTCTTGTCCTCAACTCTGCTCTTGGGTCACATCTGTACTGCTGTCTGGTGCCTGTCCATTTCCAAATGTGCTGTCCAGAGCCCTGAATAAGCAGAGCTCTGCTCTCCTGTGTGGCTTCATTGTAGGGAGCCATTAAGGTCTTCCCCTTATCTTTACTAAAAGAATACTTCTGACTCTCCTTCTGCCCAGAGTCAACAAGGTTTGGGGTCATGGAGGTTTCAAAGTAATTGAGACTCTCAGAACTAATGATGCTATTGTTCTGTCTGAGCTAAGATTAGGTTTGCGTTGTTTGTGTTGCACCAAGGCATTGTTTGACCTCCCCGGACTTTGGACTTGTCTTTCTCGTCCGGGGTAACCTGAAGCTAAAAACTATAAATGCCACAAGAGAATAAACCCGAGCATCGGCCAGTAGAGATATCGACCCGGGAGTGGACTGGCGATCCTTCCATGATAGAATTAAATATTATTTGAATTAAATTCTTAGAGTTATATTCTTTCATCCTCACTCCTCTCTTCGGAACCGTACTTTTGCTGGCTGGCTCTGGCACTTCATGACACCCCTCCTCCACGTCGCCGTCCAGAGACCAGAATACACTCAAGTGATATAGGGACAGCCGCAGATGACCCAGAGCTCACAACATCGTTTCGTTACCCCAACATCTGCTAATTCTGTTTCTCCCTTAGATTTCACCTTTGTGGAAGCCTCTCTGCCCTGCCCGTCACCCCGAGGGCCCACTTTCCCTTGGAACTCACCTGCTGTGTGATCCTGGCCTAGGATCTGGCTGCCTGCGCCACTCGTCTGAAAGTCCCCAAAGACTCTGTTTAATGATTCCGCCACTGGACCCATGGCTATGTTCTCAAACTGTGTCTTAAATGAGTGAGTATTGAATATTTTCTCAGCGGATGCCCTTCTCTTTGAAATGATGGCTTCTTCGCTCCTGATATTACACTCATACACTTTCCTTTATCACAAACACAGTGTAACATGAAGGCTCCGGAGCTGGTGTGTCTCTCCCACACACAGTCATGCCTGCACAGCAGCCCACGTGCACGGGCTTGTGGTCTTGGGCTGTCTGACATGTGGTTCTATCCTTTGCCTGCCTGGAAGTCCTCAGTGTATGTGTGTGCATGTGTGTGTGCGTGTGTGTGTGTGTGTGTGTGTGTATGTGTGTGCGTGCGCGCATGTGCCAGAAAGGACATAACTAGACACGAAAGAAGGGGAAGGCTGTGCAAGGCTGGATCATCACACACCTCCTGATGTATAAGAGGGGACAGAGTGGGCAGGAAGAGCGGGGGGCAGACTCAGAAGATGGGCTGCCTAACCCAAACCACAAGGGGAGGCCTTTGACCCTCAACACCCCCCCAGTTGTACCGGATTAATTCTTCTAGTTCATGTAATAGATAAACAGAGGACAGGAAGAAGAAGGAGAAACAGGACAGGAAACTGAGGATCCAAATAAAAGGAAAAGACTGGCTGGAGGAACCAAAGAGAAGACCAGAAAAGTACATGACAGGAAATTAAAGAGATTCATGTTCTAAAAATATGCAATTAACTCTCCAAGCAGATACCACATTCTAAGTAGAGAGATCATGTCTTAGACATGTTGTAGACATTTTTTCCCATTGTCACCCAGCAAGTAGCTTGGGTTTATTCAAAATCCGAATAGATATCTGTGAACCAATCAATGGTGGCTTCCGCTGCAGATTTACATAGGTGAATACCCTCATGCATATTCCAATATGCATGCATTCAAAATAAGAAGTTACTATATGCTCAGGAGTTTATGTACGCTATGGGTGCTTGAGGGGATAACTTAGGGAGAAGAAAATAAAGATGCAGTGCATTTAAAGAAGCAAGGTTCGTTATGCAAAATAATATACTGTGGCTACTTACATTAATACTCCTTTTAGCCGGGCGTGGCGACGCACACTTGTAATCCCAGCACTTGGGAGGCTGAGACAGGAGGATCGCGCAGGTTCAAGCCAGTCTCAGCTACTTAGGGAGGCTCTCAGCAACTTAGTGAGACCTGTTTCCAAATAATATATAAAATAGGTCTGGGACTGTAGCCCAGAGGTAGAAAGCCCCTGGGTTCCACCCCCAGTACCACCAAACTAAAAAAAAAAAAAAAAAAATACTCCTTTTATACTCCTTTTATATCCTTCCTATGATATTGACTTCCCAAAGAGTACAGCTCTACTCTAGTCTAGTTCAAGAGCTGAAATCAAGATTAAAAATTGTCTAGTGCTGAGCATGGTGGCCCAAGCCTCTGATCCCAGTACTTGGGAGGCTGAGGCAGGAGGATCACATGTTCAAGGTCAGCCTCAGTAACAACTGAACAAGACCCTCTTTCAAAATTTAAAAATGGAAAGGGCTGGGAGTGTGGCTCAGAAGTAGAACATCCCTGAGTTCAATACCTGGTACCACAAAAACAAAGCAAAACAAAAAAAAATTTTGTGGCTGAAGGTGTTTATCAGGATAATGACTCCTACAAAGAAGAAACACCTAAAAATCAAAGGAAATGATGACGTCATTTTGCCACTGCCTCGTCTTCCTCGGCGTCTGCGCGCGTGACCCTGCGCACATGACACGGCACATGCTCAAGAAAGCAGCCTCGAGGGGGCGTGGCCCCTGGTCAGACTACTCCTTGCTCTTAGATGTTCTTTTATAAGCTATTGTTCTTTTGGTAATGATTCTATACTAATGGCTCCAGTGATGTAAAATGGGGTCCCAAAAATTAGGACTATGGGAGAAACTGAGTGCATGGAAGATAAAAATTCTGGTAATATGCCTGAGTCCTCAGACTTCCCTGCCTTGCTCCAAGCTATAATAAGATTGGCTGAAGGAGACAGAAGGAAAACTGTGCCAGTATTGGAAAAAGTCATCAAAGGTATTAATGTGCTGGTAGCTGTGTAAACATCTAGGCAGGGAAGGGGCTGCAGAGTTCCTTTCGGTCTGGTCTTTCCTGGCAGGTCCTTTGATCTACAGATTAGCTAGCCCGTGTCTCAGCACCGTCTCTGCCCTCTGCCGTCTCCATGCAGATCTGGCCCAGAGTGGGAGGCTGCAGATTTGCCCTGCCTCCTAACACGGGCTTCTACCTTTTGTTTCATTCCCCCAAGAGGTGTGAAATTGTTTCTCTGGGATCTGGTCCATTTGCTTCTCTTTTAGAAATGTAAAGAAGCCTTTTCCTAGCTCCAGCCTTTTTCCTTTCCTTTAGAAATGTAAAGGAACCCCTTCCCCGGCTTTGGCCTAACAAAAGCCTACCGTTTGTGACTCAGCAGCAGAATAGTAGGGGCTAGAGAAGTACTCCTAACAAATCTAGAAATCCCAAAGTCTGCAATAAAAAACTGGCTTCAAGGTTATTTATCAGAGAACAGTTATAGGAATCAACTCGCCTGTCATGATGCTTTTGGCCCTGTCTGCTAACTGTACCGTGAGTATTGCCTACTAGGAGATGGCGTTGCAGACAGGACTGGACAGACTTCCACCGCAGTCCTTTGGATCATCATAGATGCACACGGCACAGACCCATCGGATTCCCCCACGCCAACTACAGAGGAGGGCATGGACAAAGCCTAACGAAGGCTCCGAAAGGGTTAAAGGAATCCTAAAGGCTGAATTCTCCAAAGGACTTTGGGTGTGACTCCTGCCTTTCCGGACTTTGCCCCGCAAGGCCCACCTGTAAGGCCAAGAATCTGATCTCAGTCACAAAGCCTAGGGGGCTGACTTTAATCACGAGGTTCCAGACGAATCTTAACCTGTGATGCCACAGGTCCTTCTTTTATCTTGTTTACACTTAATGCCTCACTGTTGTTCTTTGGTGTTTACACTTTGCTACTGGGGATAAGGGTATAAATCTTGGTTTTGGAAAATAAAATTTTGTCAACTGCACGAGAGGAGGCAATTGTCCGTGTCAGTCATTTCAGACTTCTCTCTCCCAAGTCCCGGGGATAAACCCCCACGTTTAGTGCCGAACAAGGACTTGAAGGAGTTTTACTTGGTAAGAGAGGGAAATTGCTGCAGAGAAGCCTCTGCAGAAAACAGCCGAAGCCTTTTGCCCATCTTCCAGGAACTAAGTCCCGCGGTTTCAGTGCCGACCAAGCTGGTCCGTTGCATCATTTGACCGATTTAATTATCAGGCCAGGGACCACAGGAGGCCTTGGAGCGTCCACTGACATTCTTTTACAACATTTTTAATTCCATGTATTAGTGGTGGCCTCGGAAGTTTCTAGAATAGGAAAAGCAATCAAATGACTCTATGTTCAGACTCTGCATAAACCAAACCTGCTGACTAAGTCCTTTGGCCTGGGTCTCTGCAATGCCCTGGGGGAAGGGAATAGTGAACTAATGAAATTTCCCATGAAGAGGGCAAAGGTCAGTGTGACAGGGCAGAGATCAGTACTAGTGATAATGGCCGCCTCACTTTCCGGGCACACTCAGACCTGAATGACAATGGTCTCTTCCACACATTTCGATTCATCCAGTAACTTCATTGCAAATTAAAAATGGAAGACTGATTTCGTAGGAAAATGTTACTTGGAGAAGAGGCTTTGAAGCCGGAGGAAGACAAGGCCGCTGCCATCGTATACACTTAGCCAAGTAGCGAACACTCTTATTCTGGGCAGAGGAGAAGGGCTGATAAATAGAACACATGCAGTCACGCAAGGGCCGGCTCTCTTCTGAGAGAGTGTTAGGCAATTTCCTCCTGGGATGAAGATCACAGGGTGGGCACACACAGCTGGGGGTGCAGCTCACTGCACTCTTGCCGTCTGCGTGGTTGGTAATCCACCAGCTCACCGTTCGGCAGTGCACAACTGTACAACCTTTAAGGATAAAAGTGGTGCTCTTTGACTCAGGAAGCTCCATCCAGGTTTTTATGAGCCACGCACCGAAGGCAAAAGAACCGATTCCTTTTCCTCCCTCTCTCTTTGCCTAACGTTGCCGTGCTGGGCTTTGCACAGATAACTACAGCTGCAAAGCCAGTTCTCCACTCCCCACAGAACCTCAGCTAGGAAGCTACTTTCCCGACACTCTCATGCGATAAGGTGTTAATGATATGCAGATTGAGTGGCATTATGAAAGATCATTTGCATGCACGCACAGCAGATGGAAGACATTTTATTTTTTAAGTAATACCACAGAAGTCTCCAGGATCCTGGGCATCTTTCAGCCCACTGTTTCGGACCTCGGGGTCTGCCCTGCAGGGAATCATTTGAAAACCTGAGAAGAACTTGGGACACTGGCTGTACTGCACCTCCTTGGAAGGCCGAAGGTCTCGGAAGAGCTAAACGTCTCTGCATTCCCCCTCTACAGGAAGCACTTGTACATGTTAATGTTTCCCTTAACCTTGTCAGCCTGACCTTGAGGCAGCAGAACAGCAGCTTCAGGGAAAAACAATGCTCACCATAAATTTGTCCCTGGATATGCTACCCAAGCCGGCATCCCAGCCACACTTGAAGGCCACTTTTATGGATCTCCTGCCATTGAACATGAGTCACTTATTTATGGATATCTGACACTTGCCGGTGTGGTAATTCACTCTCTGGACACTTGCTATATTTATTTTAATTCTTTCCAGAATGCAGTACAAAATTTAGGACTTCTGCAATCTGCATATCTATGCAGGCATTTTTGTGTGTGTGTGCACGCATTCACTAGCTAAATGGAGTCTTTTGACTTTTTTCGTTATGATGAAAATAATATACTCATGCATATAGAAAATAAATCCAAACGGTACACAAGATTTTTGAACCATAAACCTCCTTTTCATTGCTCCACGTACTTGGTTCCATTGTCAAGAGATAACCACCGTCAGTGGTTTCTCCTGTATCATTTTGAAAAATTCCCATCTACAGCTAACACACACTATATAGCGTGTATACACACACACACATGCACATTTGCAAATAAACACACACACACACATTTTTCATAGGGTTGGGAGCATATGTTTATCATACTTTTTGACCTATCAAAATCTTGATCATTTTAAGTCCATCAATACATACACACTCCTGTCGTGCTTTTCAAGTAGTTCTGAAGGTTTTGATTGCATGGAAGTATCTTAAATTATTTAACAATATTGTGACAGATGAGCATCCCATTTTCCAGCTAGTGCAAACAATTCTCTAGGGATGATTCTGGTCTATAGCCAGTTCTACACCCTTTGGGCTACATGGTTTTAATACCTGTTTTTTTTTTTTTTTTTTTTTTTTTTTTGCAGGTCTGAGGATGGAACCCCGGGACATTTGACCTCCGAGCTACAATCCCTGCCCTATTTTTTTTATTCTTTATTTTGAAACAGGGTCTCACTGAGTTGCAGAGGGCCTCACTAAGTAGCTGAGGCTGTCCGTGAACCATGATCCTCCGGTCTCAGCCTCCCAAATGCTGGGATTACAAACGTGCACCACCACACCCGGCTAATACTCGTTTCTTGAATCACCAATTTGCCCCAGAATCTAGGTCCATTTTTCACATTTGACCTTATGGACTTTTGGGTAAAGTAAAACCTAAGGCTGCTGTTATTGCAATCATTCTTTCCACTTAGTACTACATAAGATCATAACAATAACATGTGCCATGAAATTAAGAAATACTAGACAAACAAGCTAGGATTGTGTAAGTGATTAGTAAGCTCTTGTCATCACAGAAATTAAATTTCTTTCCTCCTCCTTCTCCTTTTTATCCTCCTCCTCCTCCTCTTCCTCCTGAACACAGGAGCATTCTACCTCTGAATTACATAAATATAGTTTTTTTGGAACTGAGGATTACACTCAACAATTTCTACATCCCCAGCCCTTTTATTTTCTTAATTTTCAAGCAGAGTCTTGATTTGTTGCTGCGGCTAGGCTCAACCCCGCCATCTTCCTGGCTTAGCGACCCTAAGACATGCACCACCATGCCTTATGTCTTTTCCTTCTAAGCCTCGGCAGATTGAAAACCTGCAGGCTCGCATTCTGGACTTGTTCTCTTTCTCCCATCTGAGCCAGGCTATGAAAAGTGGGAGACCTTAGGCTGTCTGAGTCAACAAGATGGTGACCAGAGGCTGTAGACGCAGACACAGGAGGCCTGGAGGGCTGGTTCCCAAGACACCAGTTAAGGAGAGGGAGACAAGCCCAGCTTCTAGCCACGGGTGTGCAGTGGGTCTGCAGGGGGCTGCAGTCCCAAGGGAAGGGTGCCTGAGGAATAGAGATAGGGCTTCCATCCACGAGGTGACCCAAACCCCACTGTCCCTGGGCACGAAGGTCTTCCTGGGCTCAGAGTCTGGGCAGGGCTGAGCTACTGGTTGAGGGCCTTTTGTAACTATAGCAGAAAAGACCCTTAGCTCCCCCACCGCAAAAGGCCTTATAGTTAGTCTCTGGGATTTCCTGATCCCACTCTAAGTGTTCCAGACGGTTCTATGCCACCAACTTAACATATGATATTGCTGTCGGCTTCCTTTCTTGGGATTCTAAAGAAGTATAAGTGCATGGCATTGCAAGGCACAGCTCTCTAAAAAAGAATAGTTAAATATCTGGAAGGATACGCAAGCCTCCGATAAATGCCGCCACCTTTAAGGAGAGCAAAATGGTTGAGGGCAGAGACGTTGAGAAGGGACGGACAGAGACGCCCTCTTCACAGAACACCCTTCTGTGCCTGAGGAATTTATGCTCCTTGGACATTTTACTGAGAAATGGCTCAGCTGTGAGTAGCTGCTGGGCTGGACCCTCCAAAAATACTGGGATGTCTTTGGCTAGAAAGAAAATATCAAAGAAAAGGAAGAGGAGAAAAGACGAGAAGGTGGAACTAAATTCTCCTTTCTCTTACTTTACTTTCTGGTCCCTGTTTTCATTCCATCTTATCTTGATGCCTTTTTAAGTGAGTTTTCTGTTTTTCTACTTTCCCCCATTTCTCTACTGCCGCCTAGAGGGTGTGGCTCTTCCGACTTGGCTTTGGGTGCCAGGGAGCTTAGGGGACATCCTTCTTCTTTTTTTTTTGGTGGTACTGGTGTTCCTGGAAGCCCTTCTACCTCCGGGCTACACTCCCAGACATTTTTTTTAATATTTTTTTATTTGGAAACGGTCTCTTAAGCCAGCGCGGCTGGCTTCGAACCTGCGCGATCCTCCTGTCTCCGCCTCCCAAGTGCGGGGATTACATGCGTGCCCACCACGCCCGGCGGGGATACCCTTCTAAGCTCTGTGAAAGTCTGGGTGTTTCCTTCTCTGACATCTCCCATGCCTGTGCCGGCACTGGGAAATGGCTTCAAAATGTATTTGAAAATAGCTTTGGTATTAATGTGCCAGTAT
Organism: Muscardinus avellanarius; assembly: GCF_963383645.1. Classification (NCBI taxonomy): domain Eukaryota; kingdom Metazoa; phylum Chordata; class Mammalia; order Rodentia; family Gliridae; genus Muscardinus; species Muscardinus avellanarius. The sequence continues at coordinate 6,010,293 of NC_137787.1, forward strand.
TGGAAAATGACTTTGGTATTAATGTATCGAAAATTAGTTTCAAAATGTAAAAAGCAGTCAGGGCCTGGTTACTGCCAGGCACTCAGGCAGCTGTTATAATACAGAGTTCCCTCGCTAAAAGTAATTGGCAAGTACACAAAAGAGTTAGCAAGGACCCAGGGCCTTCATATTCTAAAGACAGGTTTACATAATAAATAACTTATAGCAGATAGGCTAGAACTCCCCAAGATTGCGGGAAGAGGGTACAGGCCTCTGTCAAGGGGGGGGGGCAGATACCGTGTGACCCTGACTTTGTTAATCATTCTGGTTCTAACAAACACCTACGCTTGCCTACGCATCCAGGCAGGATGGCTTTTGAGCTGAGCAAGAAATCCCCATAATTATAATCCCTATAATGAAAAAGCACCTGCATGGAGTTAATGGGCAGGCTCACACCTAGGTCAGATTATTGGTTGAGGGAAATGAAGGATAATGTATCTTTATAAAAACTGTTCTGTATCCCAAACTCCAGTCACTTATTTTCAGGTTACTCCACTAGTGCCGTACTCCAATTTAATTTCTGTCCTAGCTTTCTGCCTTTGTAATAATAAAGCTGCTTACATTTACAGCAGTAGAGTTTTGGCTATTCTTTTCTACAAACAGCTAAAAACAAGAAGCCATGGCTACATCTCACACTGGTATCGTTTTGCGGTACCACCGTAACAAGGCCTTTATGACTTATGAAGCTGGGCAAACACAGGTAGCCAGTCTCCTCCCTGTCTGTTTCCAGAATTGCATGGTGAAGGCTGGATTAAAAACAGCATCAGGAAGCTAAGCTAGACTTGCCTTCTCTTCCCTGGATGTAAGAAGGCCAATCCCAGGGAGCTCCGGGTGGGGAAGGGGGCACCCAGCGTCCTTCACCAATCACTGACGAAGTATTAGGTTCTGGCCACTCAGCTCAGCCAGCCCTTCCCATTCCCGGGCAGAGTGGAGAGAGGCTCGTGCCAGGGTGAAGTTTGGCTCTTTCCACGTGCAAAAATGGAAGTATAGACTGTATTCATCACACTCACAGATGTAACGGCAGAGAGCAAGCAGAGAAAAACCAGTACATGTTATAAATGTCCTCTAAAGTGCTCAGAGTTTTGAGGTCAAGAGCCATTTCTGAGATAGGACCACCTGGTGTCTGGTCGGCTGGATGTCGGGGTATCAGAGGGGCAGGGGAGGCTCCGAGCTGGTGTGCTGACCAGGGCCGGCTTGAGCGACTTGCTGGGTCAACCTGGCAGGTGTGTGCACGGAGCTGGAGCCTCCGCGTAGAGCGTGGGCCCTGAGTTCCGCACTCCGTGCTGAGACCTGGCCCTTGACGGCAGTAGAGTCGGAGGACTCCTGAGGGGCAGAGGGGACTCACAACTGACGGGAGCAGAGGAGGATGCTGCGGAGCAAGCACTGGGCCCCGGGGGAGGACACACACAAGGTCTAGCAGTCGTGGTCAGAGGATGAGGAGAGTGTGGTTCTGCAGACACACGATGCCGGTCCTGGTGGGTGGTGTGGCTCCAAACCTGGCGCTATCTCCCTCCCAGACCATCACTGGCCAGGTCAGCCCTGCCCTTTGTGGATCACAAGAGGAGCAGAAAAGAGATCAGGAAATCTGGGCATGTAATCCCCATCCTTGGGAAGCTGAGCCAGGAAGATCACAGGTTTGAGGCCAGCCTCAGCTATTTAGCAAGATCCTGTTTCATAGTCAGTCTCTCTCTCTCTCTCTCTCTCACACACACACACACACACGGGTCAATGAAGTGTTAGGTTACATCATCACACTGTAACCCTAAGGAGAAAATTAGACTTTCAAGCAGCCATGCCAACAGAGCCCCCAGCCAAAGGCCTCTATTCAGATACGGTGCCACTTTCCCAGAGAGGAGCATCCCATGGAAGGCAACTGTCGGGTTGTGAGGGTCGAGCCGTCCCGAGTGACCACATGTTAGACAAAGGCAGTATTGGCGAATCATCCTGAACTCTTCCGTGCAGGTGGGAGCGCCGAGAGGCCTCCACAGGCTCACAGAAGCCCGATTGTTCCCATCTCTCTTGGGGCCAGCCAAGTAGGTTTTAATTAAATGAAACTACTAGTCATCTGAGTTCACCTGGGAGGGGGAGACAGGGAAGCGAAAGGGGGCCAAGTTTCTATCAAATACTTTTTGGTTCATGGCTCAGCTCCCTAATCACCTGATATTTTATTGTTACTGTGCCCCCCCATGGCGATTAGAGAAGAAATTTAATTACAGTGATTGAATTATTAAAATAATCAGAAATAGCTTTTGCATACCAAGTCTTTTCTTTCCCAACTCAAAGGATCTGGCACTGATAAAAAGCCATATTGCTGGCTTAGTGTTCTGGAGTCCAGACTTCTAAAGCTTACAGTCTACAATCCTTGGTAAACTGGGTGTGGTTGCACACGCCTATAATTCCAGTTCTTGAAAGGCTGAGACAGGAGGATCATAGGTTCTAGGCCAGTTTCGGGAACTTAGTGAGATTCTCAGTTATGTAGCAAGACTCTATTTCAAAATCAAATAGAACCTGGGCGTGGTGGCGCACGCTTGTAATCCCAGCATTCGGGAGGCTGAGACCGGTGGATCATAGTTCACACGGACAGCCTCAACTACTTAGTGAGGCCCTCTGCAACTCAGTGAGACCAGGTTTCAAAATAAAGAATAAAAAATAGGGCAGGGGGTATAGCTCGGAGGTTGAAGGCCCCTGGGTTCCATCCCCAGACCTGAAAAAAAAAATCAAATAGAATTGGGGGTCTAGCTTAGAGGTAGAATGTCCCTGGGTCCTGTCCCCAGTACCAAAATAATAAAATTTTAAAAAATAATGACGTCCTTGATAAAAGTTCACTTAGTATATAAGATTTAATTTCTAGGGAGATATTTTAAATAATCTCATCTAAGAATTACATCTGCAAATGACATCAGTGGGAAAGATAATGTCTTCTAAATGTCCCTGTGTATTTGGGCTTATAATAGAGAATGTAACTAAGGATTAGTAAAGACAGGGATGAGCAATCAGCCTTAGGCTATTTTTCATTTTTACCCAAATCTGCAACAATAGCGAAATGCTAGTGGTAGTGGTTGTTGGAAAGACGAGAGCCTGATTAAGCAAGCCCCCGATGCTTAGCAAACCCCAAATAAGGCACTTTGACCTTTCTTTATGATAATGAAATTTAATGAATACTGGAGTCGTAGACCCTTTTTTATTCCCTGGCTTTGAACCACTGGAATGAAGCAAAAATCTCAGCATCTCAGATTCTTGTTAGTTTCTCCCAAGTCTACAGGCCTGGACAGCCGACTTCCCTGGACACGGGTGTCCTCCAGTCACCTCCCCGAGAGCCTGCTGTGGGCTCTTGCCTGGAGCAGGACCGCCCTGGTGAAGATAGAGGTGAAACCAGGTGTGGTGGTGCACGCCTGGAATCCAAGTACTTGGGAGGCTGAGGAGGAGGATCTGGCCTTCTAGGCCAGTCTCAGCAACTTAGCAAGTCCTACTTTAAAACAAAAAAGTAAAGCCGGGCGTGGTGGCGCACTCTTGTAATCCCAGCATTGGTGAGGCTGCGACAGGAGTATCGGTTCGTGGCTAGCCTCAGCTACTTAGTGAAGCCCTTTGCAACTCTGTGGGACCCTGTTTCAAAATAAAGAATAAAGAATAGGGCTGGGGGTGTAGCTCGGAGGTAGACTGCCCCTGAGTTCAATCCCCAGCACCAAAGCAAATAAGTAAGCAAATAAATAAATAAATAAATAAATAAATAAATAAATAGACACTGGTGGTCCTCCCCGGCCTTCTACCCTGGGAATGCAGGGTGGGGCTCTAGCCTGGTGGAGCACCACCTCATGTGCCACCTGCTTCAGCCTCTGCAGGCCTGGCGTTCTGTCCAGCTGACCTCCTTCGCCCTGCACGCTCAGTCCTACTCTCTATCTGGGGCTGCTGCCCAGCCCTGACATTCAGATGCAAAAAAAAAAAAAAAAAGGTTTTCCATCAAATCATGAGTCTCTGCATAGCTTCCAGGAAAGCCCCCTGTGCCCTGCCCTTGGCTCCTGGCAAAGGACCATGCTGCAGACCTCGTGGACAGGGCCCACGCCAGCGGCTCAGCACGCAGCCCCCCAGCTCCGGGTGTCCAGGCCCCTGGGCGCTGCTCCTTGCTCAGTTTACCCGGTGGGCTCTTAGAAGAATTCGCCGGACCCCGCGATACAGACACCAGATCAAAAGCCTCCCAGCCGCTCACGTATTCGGTGAATACTGCGTGGACGCTTCCTGGGCAGCAGGCAGATGTGACACCGTAGAGACCTTCTGCCATTCCCCGAGAGTAGAGGGCACTGCTGCATTAGAACCGATAGGCAGGGCGGACCCTGGACCCGAGGCGCAGACCGCGCCAGCCTCCCCACCCCGCTCGCGCATGCGCACGCCCGCACTCGGGCCCTGGCCCCCCCTGCTCCTAGCCAAGGACAACCCGGCAGGCTGGCCGTCCTGGTTTTGTTACCAACCTTACCGAGGCAAAGATGGTGGCGAGGAGACTAATTACTGTCCGAAAGGCACTGGCACTGGCGGCACAGTGCTGCTCAGCCCTTAGGAGAAGGTGAATTCTGTAGGAGGCTATTTCAAGGTTACTGCCAAGTTATGGCATTCTGTTTACTTGACTCTGCCTTTTTCTGGGGATGTAATTCAGTCATGTGGACGCAGAATAAAAGGGAGAGGACAGAAGTCGCCCCGCTGCTCCACGGGGAGCCCATCTCAGACAGGACACCAGGCGAGCTGTGTGAAATGTCTTGCTCTGATGAATGAATTAACCTGGAAAAGAGGTGCCTGCGGCCAGTGTTGTCCACTCGGTGGACGAGGTGCCAGTCAGGGGCCCATCACTCTTTAAATGGCCACGCACTCTATACAACTGGCTTCTTTGCTAACATGTATTAGGTACTTACTGTGTACTGGACAGTCTATGAGTTACTTATCCATTTGGGTTACCAGGAATTGAACCCAAGGATATTCTACATCTGAGCTATTCCTTCAGCTCTTTTTTCATTTTGAAACAAGTTGCTGAGGCTGGCCTTAAACCTGCAATCCTCCTGTCTCAGCCTCCCAAGTACTAGGTTCCGAGTGTACCACCACAGCTGGCTATATGTGTTATTTTTCTCACCACAACCACCACATGCGAGGTATATTTGGGAGACGGAAAACTTAGGGAATACGAGGGTATCATTTGCACACAGCTGGTATGCGGTGGGAGTGCCCTCCTGTGTCAGCGTGGCCCAGGCTGGTGGCCTCCGTGTGTATCCACCAAGCGGGTGTTGGGCAAGTGACATGAGTGCTTGGTAAACATCTCTTTCACATTTCCGGTGCTGTTCAATCGAAATCCACGTTTGAGGGAACGTTCCTACTTGACTCAACCAAATGACATTTTTTTTTTATGTGTTAGAAGTTAAATTATCAACTGTAAAATCAACTTATCACCTGGTGAGTGAAATTAGCATGTAGACTGCCTGCTATTCAATTATGGTGAGTTCCTGTTTAATGGCTGTTCTGGAAGGCTTTCTTAATGTCTATTAATCTGCTTTTTCTACTGGACAAGAGACAGCCTTTATTGCTGAATCCTACCGCGGGGGTCTGAAATGCAGGTGCCGCAGTCAAAACCAGTAGGCTGTTGGTAGTAATCAGCTCAGCACCAAGAAAGCCCAGGGGATATTTTACTAAAATATTTCCCTCCTACTATCCCTAAAATAAAAGCAAAAGCTGGCTGGATGTAGAATCTGCTGATGCAAAAGTGTTCTACGTAGACCTGGAGCCGGATGAAGAGGCTTCCAGGCTGCTCCATTCCTTTCCAAAAGCCCAGGTCCCAGGCTACGGATCCCAGGCCAGTGCTGGGCTGGTGCCCAGCTTCAACCCATCTGTGGCAGAGAAGGAACAGAAGAAAACACACTCATGAGAAAGTGGCTATTTATGGGGCAGGCCTTGGAGATAGCCAAGAAAATCACTCCGAAAAGGCAAAATCCTGCCTTCCCAGAATTCCCAATAACAGAGACGACGAATTACACAGAATTTTGTTGTTTTTGCTTACTCACTATCTTTGCCCTTCTGGTGACAGTTGCCAGGATCTTCTCGGGAAGCCACCAGCGTTTAGCCCTGGGCCAAGCCAATTGATGAGTTCTATCCTCTTGGACAAGAGTGCTTCATTTGAGTGGGCCAGGCAGGCCAGGGGGATATGCACTTTAGACTTTTGTTGATATTATTAGAGAAGAGATAAACATTTTCCTTCTAAGATCTAAACTAAAGGTTATATTCGAATCCAAGGCTGTCAAGAGGAAAAAGAATCACCACAGAATGAAACAGAGAAGCAGGGTACGGTGGCACCTGCCAGTAATCCCAGTTCTTGGCAGGCTGAGACAGGAGGATCACGGTTTTGAGGGCAACTTGGGGAAATCCTCAGTTACCTGGACCCTGTTTCAAAAATCTGAGAAAGAGCCAGAGATGTAGCTCAAAGGTAGAATGCCCTTGGAGTCAGACCCCAGTACAAAACAAAATACACAGGAGGATGGGCGTAGGTGATATGTAAACAGGACGCCATTTAATAGCAGGGGCTTGAGCACTGGCGATTTTGGTACGAGTGGGGATCTCAGAACCACTCCTCAAGGATGTGGAGGGACGCCACAGGTGCAGGTGCAAGGAAGCGGACGGACGGCCACACTGGTCGTGGGCAGGCGATATGCAGTAAGGTTCCCTACGGCGAGATCTCGGCACCTGGGCGGGCCTTGGATGCCCCACCTGGCAGCTGGGCTGCGGCCAGCAGAGCCCTCGGGTCCTGAAGGTGTCTAGCCAGTGGATGTGTACAATGACTGTCCCATGGGTCATCCAGGGGTGGATGGCTCGTCCTTCCCTCTACAGATGTGGCCACCTCACATGTGTTGATGCAAATGAAAACATATAGTTTACCCTAGTTTGTGAAAGGAAGGCAGGAAAAGGAAATTATAAACATATATATATATATATATATATATATGTACATACAATTTTTACTCGCAGATGACTAATATTCTCATGTTCTTCCCCCTTGACCACATTTCCATCTTTTTTTTATTGTCCCAGAAGCGTGCACAGGAGGGCCGTGACCCCATCAGGCCAGGCGGGCTCTAGCTGCAGAACAGCTCGGATCAGAGCTGTGCACCTGTGAGGCGCTCAGTGCCCTCCCCACTTGGAGAGGACGCGCCTTGGTTAGGGGCTGGCAACCAAGAATAAACCTCGGACTGGGGGGATGGGAGGAGGAACCCGGGAAGAGTTATTTGTGGTTCGCGGCGCCAGCTACCTCCAAGCTACAGAGAGGCCTTTCCGCCCGCAGCGTGCGCGGACTCGCAGGCCTCCAGCCCGGTGCTGTAATTCCTGCCTCGGGGTTGGTTACTGCCGACAGGTAGTTCTCAGTCCCCAAAGCGGGATAGCAGGGGTGCTTTTCCGAGGCACTACGCTTCCCTGGAATGCCAGCAGGGCCGAGTGGGTGGGCACAAAAGGCCCTGCGGCCAGAGGAAGTGGCAGGGCAAAGGCCCGCGGCCCCAGCTATCGGGGGCGGCCAGGTCTCCTTCATTCCCGGTCCCGCCGAAAGCTGGGCCCCGGGGTGGGGAGGGGGGGCTCCCTGGAGCTCCGCAGGGAAGCGAGGTGGGAGTCGGGGGGGTGCGGGCCGGGCACACGCGTGCGGCCTGGATCGCAGCTGCGCGGGCTGGGGGCTCACCGGGGACCCCCCCCCCGCGGCTCCGGGAGGCTGCGGCCGGCCGGGCGCGGGCGGGGCTCGGGGGCTGTTTTTAAAAGACGCCTCCGCGGGCGGGGAGGAAGCGCGGGCTCGGGCCCATTGTCTCGGCGCGGCGGGCGGGCGACCGGAGGGCGGGTCGGAACCGACCCCAGGGCGCGAAAACCGGCGGCGCGCGGCGAGCCCGGGGCGGGGCGGGGCCTGGAGGGGCGGGGCCTGGAGGGGCGGGGCCTCGAGGGGCGGGGCGTCCTCCGGCCGCTGCGGGCTGGCGGCGCGGCGGCGGCGGCGGCGGCAGAGCGAGGACCGCGGGGCCGCGGGGCCAGCGACGCCCGGAGCCCGCGCCGCCTGCGCCCGGGAGCGGACGCCAGCCCGCGCACAGAGCCTCGGGCGGCGGCTCCGCGAGACAAAGCCGCGGGCGCGGGGCGATGGCGGCGCGCCCCCAGCCCGGCCGGCCGGGGCCCGCGTGAGCCCGGGCGGGGCCAGGTGCGGGCCGTGGGGGCGGCGCCCTCCCGCCGCAGCCGCAGCGCGGAGCCATGGGCAACATCTCCTCCAACATCTCGGCCTTCCAGTCCCTGCACATCGTCATGCTGGGCCTGGACTCGGCCGGCAAGACCACGGTGCTGTACCGGCTCAAGTTCAACGAGTTCGTGAACACGGTGCCCACCATCGGCTTCAACACCGAGAGGATCAGGCTCAGCAACGGCACGGCCAAGGGCATCAGCTGCCACTTCTGGGACGTGGGCGGCCAGGAGAAGCTGCGGCCGCTCTGGAAGTCCTACAGCCGCTGCACGGACGGCATCATCTACGTGGTGGACTCGGTGGACGTGGACCGGCTGGAGGAGGCCAAGACGGAGCTGCACAAGGTGACCAAGTTCGCCGAGAACCAGGGCACGCCGCTGCTCGTCATCGCCAACAAGCAGGACCTGCCCAAGTCGCTGCCGGTGGCGGAGATCGAGAAGCAGCTGGCGCTGCACGAGCTCATCCCGGCCACCACCTACCACGTCCAGCCGGCGTGCGCCATCATCGGCGAGGGCCTCACCGAGGGCATGGACAAGCTCTACGAGATGATCCTGAAGCGCCGGAAGTCGGTCAAGCAGAAGAAGAAGCGGTAACGCGCCCGGCGGGGCTGGGAGCCGGGGCGAGCGAGGCCGAGGCGGGTAGAGGGCGGACGGACGGACGGACGGACCGACGGGCGGGCGGACGGGCGGGCGGGCGGGCGAGCACCCGCGCCGCGAACAAAGACAGCGAACCAAAGCGATGCTTCCAATTTTTGAAACGCAGTGCGCGGACCCCGACGCAGGACTGGGGGCCTGCCCCGGGCGTGCAGGCGGATTCACCGGCCCCACCCCCCGCGCCAGCCCGGGGGACCTTTTGTCTGAACGCCGGAGCTGCGATGGGGTGGGGGGACCCGGGCCGAGGGGACCCCCCGGAGGAAGGCTCAGATGTCCGGGAGACAAAAGCGATTTCTTCCCACCGCGGCAGGGCCCGAAGTTCAGGCTGCCCCGCCCCCACGGGGCATCACCTGTGAGTTGCCTGAGGTTTGCCATTCCCGGCACCCTGGGGGTGCCCATCGGGGGCAGGCCGGCACCGAGGGGTCGCTGGGGAGACCCCTCCTTGCGTTCCTGTTCGGGAGCTGTGGAAGCTGAATCATTTTCTGCCACAGGGCAGGTCCCTGTGGAAATTTCATTTGTCCTGCCCTGGCCCCCCCCGAGGACTGTCCTGGCGCAAGGTGCAGCAGGAGGCCGCGCCCGGTGCTGCTGCTGGCCTCGCTGGGAATGGCCGGGAAGAGGCCCCCCTCGGGGGCCTTTGTGGAGGCTACAGAAGACCCGTGTTGTCGAGGACTGATTTCCAGCCTGGAATGAGACCTCTTCCGGATGGCTTGGACACTGTCCATGTGTAGGTCATTATCACACAAAGAGACCAATAAAAATATAAAAAAATAATAAGAATAAAGAAGAAACTGTCGGAGGTGGTGGTAAATGATGCGTTTACTGTTTGCAGAATAGTTAAAGGTGTTTAAAGGGCAAAGGTCTGGGCATAAATGCTGGATGGGGTGTGCGTGTGTGCGTGTGTGTGTGTGTGTGTGTGTGTGTGTGTGTGTGTGTGTGCACGCGTGCGTGCAGGGAACTCCCTCTGCGCTGTATAATCGGCATAAATACCTAGACCCATACGTGTGGAATTTTCAATTCTCTTTGCCTGTCGATTGGCTTGGATGAACACACCAGCTACAGATGTGTGCCGAAGTGCAAGATGGTTTTCTGCAAGGGATCTCTTGAAATACTAACCGCGTAGTGATGGGTTTCAGCTATGCTTAAAAACAACAATAAAAAAAAAAACTTTTACAAATGAATACTCACCTTAGAAATATTCACCTTAGGAAAAAAGAGTTTGCCCTGTTCAGATCCCTTGACACTGCAAGTGACGACATGTTTAGATTTCTAATTTGGTTCATTGTGGCTTATCTGGTTTAAGTATTTCATTCAAAATGTCTCGTTAAGAGTATTTGATGTCATGCACCAAAAATAGAACCCCACCGTGTTGCAAAAGCCGACCTCATTGCATGGATTTTAGAAGCCGAGGACCAGCCTGCGGCTGCGGCCCTTCCTATTTATTCTGTGGGAACTGGCCTCCTCGCCAGCCAGCACTTTGGGCAAATGCAAACAAGGGGTGCTTGAGATGAAGAAGGCGTGTGACGTAATGGTCACTGGTACTCAGGCACTTCACAGTTTACTTGAAAGAGGCTTTGGAAAATAGATAAAGGGAAAGAAAAAGACATATTTTTAATAATGTAATTTTAAGAAAAAAATCCTTTATAACAGGACTGAGTCTTGGCCTACAGAACCTGTCATTTACCCCCGAGACACAGTATCAAAAGGGAACCTTAACAGCCCTTTGATTTTGAATTTCCTCTCTGAATCCATGTTTTCAGGTAGCGTTTTCCTTTACTCCCCCAGTCGCACGTTTCTTGGCAAAGGAGGGAGGCCTAGAGAAATGGGACGCGGTCACATTTGAGCATATGCGTTCCTCCGTACCTATGGACCATTACACTCCGAAATTCGATTTAAGAACCAGACACAGAAGTTCTGGCTTCCTGCTGGAAACCCAGTTCTTAAGAGAAGAATTTCTTGAAAGCAGAGATCTAGCAGCCCATCTTCCCTTCCTATCTCGTCGGTGTCTTTGGTACCCCTCCAATGCTGGTCTTTTTGTAGAAACTCAGTAGCGAAAATAGAGCTCAGCAGTGTTGAAAGGCTGTAGGCTTTCAGTTTACATACCAGTAGTATACTCACTGACTAGTTCTAAATGGGCTGGTCCCATCGCCTAAAGATTCTGTATAGAACTATTAAAATAAATCCATCTTCCTTTATTTTCTTCACATGCAACAATTTCTTAAGCACTTTGACATTTTGGTAGTCCCACACTCTTGAGAGAATAATATATTTATTTTGTGACATTGCAGACGCCAAATACTGTATAACCTTCTCGTGCTGACAAGACAGGTTCCGGGTCACTGTTCAGATCCTGCCCTGCTTTAACAATCATGCGAGATGGTTTTGTTTTGTTTTCGCATTATCGATACTTAAGGGTGCAGTCAGCTGTTAGTAATTGTGCGGTAAAGTCAAGCCCTGTGGTTTCTCAACTAATAGGTAACCGAGTCTCAGTTGATTTCTGTAATGATTGACCTGATCGTAGCCCTTCTCGTCTCCACCCGACAGAGGAAGCACAGATGAAATCACGTTGGAGCAGCCCAGAGAGCAGCTCCTCTTCCCATCCATCGTAGATGGCTGCCCCTTCTCCCCTTAGGAGATGCAGTGGGTTTCACCTGGAGGAAGCGGCCGCCCCAAGTGAGCTTTGGGGATGTTTCCCGGCAGACACAGGGAGGCTGGTTTTGTCCTAGAACGATGCTCTTCACAAATTATCTGCCTCGGTGTCGGGACCGTCTCCCCCGGGTTCGGTTTTCAGTCCTGCTGCTGTATTTCTCTGTCTTGCTCATTCTCTCCTTTGTTTCCAGCCCTTTTATAATGCATATATGATGCTGTGAACAGAAATAAATTATTTATACAATCAAACCGTTGGGGACATTTCTGTGGATGGTTTTTCAGACGGCTACACTTGTTGTCCGGCCCTCTCTGTGCTGGGCAAAGGGGCCCCTCGGGAGGTGGGGGCACAGCGGGTCCGGGGCTCTGACAGGTTCTGCTTTCTGGTGTCTAGGCTGCCCTGATGGTGGCCGTGGAGGCTCAGGCGGGAGTCTGCAGGTAGCTGGGCATAGTGGCACATGCCTATGATCCTAGTGGGAGGCAGAGACAGGAGCACAGGTTCAAGGCCAGTCTCAGCAACTTAGCAAGCCCCTACTTCAAAATAAAAGATAAATAAATAAAATAGAGATGAGGTGTGTCTTGGAGGTAGAATGCCCCTGCGTTCAATCCTAGTACAAAAAAAGAAAGAAAGAAAGCCTGCAGGCACCTCCAGCATGCCTGTCTGCAGAGGCGTCGCACACCCTTTGGCCTCCCCATCCTTAGCTCTCTCATTTATTACAAAGGGCTTGAGTTGTTAACCGCTTCAAAAATATATGATTGGGTCAAGTTCAAAGTAGCACGGTCTTCCTCTAGCAATGTTAGTGGTTACAGAGCTGCTTGGTGTCGGTGGTGTGCCCGTCGGAAGTCCACCGAGACCAGTCCTCCTCGGTGCAGGTGGGGTGAGACCAGTGCGCTCTGTGAACGCTGCTGAGGACCGGTCCGCATTCTAAAGAAGCCAGTGATTGGGCCAGAATCAATAGAACCCTCAGCAGGAGCACCAGGCACACGTGGGCCACCGGGCAGATGCTACGTCATTGCGAAGCGATGGTGAAGACTCCAAAGTAGGGGGTGAGAGTCTTAAGGGGGGGAAATCCAGTTCCCAATTCTAGCTGAAATGCTTGGTTCCTGTGATTTTGCTCAAGTTCCTTAACCACTGAGCCTTGGTTTTTCCATGTAAAATGGGATCACAGTGGTGCCTTGAGGGGTTTGGGGGAAAGAGGGCATTTTCATAAGGCGAGGGCTCAGACCAGGAACCAGTGCACAGCACGTGTCCAGTAGCTGTGGCTCATACTGTTACTGGCCGCAAACACTATGTTGTGCGGCTGCATGGTGGCTTCGCCTGACCGCTGGCCTCTGAGCTGGACCATCGTTGCTGTCTCCCTTCTTAACTGTCTCTTGGTATCCTTGGCCTGCTAAAACCTGGGCTGCTGGCTCCAGGCCCAGGCAGGATGGAGTCATGGAGTCAGTCGAGGAGCTTGGGGACCTCTGAGCATCCCAGTGGGCTCGCCAAAGCCGAGAGGTAAGGCAGGTGTCAGACTCTGAACCTGTTACTTCTCTAGGCTGGGAAATCGCTCCCCGAGGTAGGGAGCAGGGCCTCTTTTTTTTTTTTTTTTTTGGTGGTACTGGGGTTCCTGGAAGCCCTTCTACCTCCGGGATACACTCCCACAGGCGACACTCACAGACCTATTTTTTAACATTTTTATGTGGAAACAGAGTCTCTTAAGCCAGAGAGGCTGGCTTCGAACCAGCGCGATCCTCCTGTCTCCGCCTCCCAAGCGCAGGGATTTCAAGCGTGCGCCACCACGCCCGGCCTGGGAGCAGGGCCTCTTTGATTGCTGGTCCAGAGTATAAAATTGACCTCATAGTCAGAGATCAGTGGCTATCGGAAGTGACTTAATGTTGACTGGTTTTAGTTATAAACTATAAAATGAACATCATGTAAAATAGTTATTTCCCATTGATTAAAACAAACATGGTAATATTAATCTTTCAGGTCCCTATTGCGGGAAGAACCATCACTCTGACTATATAGAAGGATGTCACAACTTATACATTGGTAAACATGTTTGTGGTCTAGAAGTTTTTCTTTTGTTTTGTTGGTGGTACTGGGATGGAACCCAAGGGCCTTCTACTTCCGGGCTACACTCCCAGACCTATTTTATATTTTATTTGGAAACAGGGTCTCTTAAGCCAGCTGAGGCTGGCTTCAAACCTGCGCAATCCTCCTGTCTCAGCCTCTCAAGCGCAGGGATTACAAGTGTGCGCCACCACACCCGGCTTTAGAAGTTTTTCTAAAATGGATAAGACTTAGCCGGGGCTGTTAGCGCACACTTGTAATCCCAGTGCTTGGGAGACTGAGACAAGAAGATCACAAGTTCAAAACCAGCCTCTGGAACATAGCGAGGCTCTCAGAAACCTAATGAGACCCTGTATCCAAAAAAAGAAATAAAATCAGGCAGGGGGCGGGTAGCTTGGAGGTAGAATACCTTTCCCCCCAGCCCTTTTTAATTTTGAAGCAGGTCTCTCTAAGTTGCTGAGGCTGTTCTTGCACCTGTGATCCTCCTGTCTCAGCCTCCCAATACTGAGATGATAGCCGTGCACCACGGCGCCAGGCTTCCCTGGAGGTTTTGACTATTCATGTGTAAGGTTTGGGATGGGCTTTCACTATTCTCTGCCTTTACACTTGTCTCCAGAGCTGGGCCTCCTAAAATAACCCCATTACTAATGCTATAAATTGATCGAAGTCACAACCAAGTGTGGTGACAGGGAAGAACAAAGTTAGGTGCAAAAATAAAGGTACAAAGAGCAGAAGAAAGGATTTGTATGGTGAAAAAAAAAAAAAAAAAAAAAACAAAGAAAATAAACCCGGCACTGACAACCCTTGATTTTACAGCTCTTTTCCAGGCTGGCCACATGACCTTCGTCTCTCTGGCCTCTGATGCCCACACCTTGGCATTTGCTGCCAGGAGAGAAATCCGCCCTCCCGGTCCACCCCCTCCACTGCACGCCGGCTTATCTCCGAAACAGCTTCTTCCTTCAGGTGCTGCCTGGCTCCATCGAGACCTGTTTGAACTAGAATGTGCACAGGCGCTGGCACTCGCCAAGCATTTGTTTTGCACCAGCTCTGAACTTAAGAGCGAGGCCGCAGCAGTTTCGGAGAGGAACTTGCAATTTGAGGGTTTCTGGGAAAGTGGTATATTGTTTCTTCTAGCGCTCAGAAGCCAGCATGAAAGGCCTCTGTGTGTGGCTGAGCCCCGCCTAGGCTCTCAGAGTATGAAGTAGCTTCGTGGAATCACAGCCTGACGTGCAGTTCTGGGTCTGAACTACTAATGAGAAGCGGGACACTGAATGCTCTCTGCGTAATGCGCTGCGGTAGCATGGCACAAAGAAATAACCAAAACAAAAAAAATTTAAGTTGTATTTCACATGCATTTGAGAGGACCAGACTCTCTTTTTCACTTTTTAAGTAAAATGACTAGCACAGGAACACATGCACAGCTCAGCATATATTTATTTATATATTTGTTTATTTGATACTGGGGATTAAACCTGGATGTGCTCTATTTCTGAGCTACACCCCCAGCCCTAATTTTTATTATTATTATTATTTTGAAACAGGGTATCACTAAGTGACTGAGGGTCTTGCAAAATTGCTGAGGCTGGCCTCAACCCTGTGATCCTCCTCCCCAGTACTGGCATTGCAGGCGTGCTCCACCACACCCGGCCTGGCGTATATTTCCTGCTCATTTGTGCGGTGTGCCATTGGAACCTTCGAGAGCTCAACAGACTGGGCTCAAGATGCTTCATCTTACCTCTTTTTCCCCAAGAGATCACCTGATTCTATCTGCATATAAAGAGGAGGAAACCCAGGTAAAGAGATTAGGTGCCCTCCCTGAGATTAGTCACGGGGAGGGTAGAGCCCAGTTTTAACCTTTCACCCTCGGGGCTCCACTAGCCTGCAGCTCCAAGAAACCAGGGATTCCACCCCAGAAAGGAGACAAGCAAGGGCTGCTGCTGGGACCTGCATGGCGGCCACCCTGGAGGACCAGCTGCCTCCTCCTGCTGCCTGTTCTCTACTGACACAGCCATCCTCATGCTCAGCGCCCACTTTCCCATGACAAGGCGCGAGTCCCAGGGCTGGGAGAGGACGGCCCCTTGCAGCGGGCTCTCCTGGCACATTTGGGTTTCTGGTGTCTTTTTGGGATGTCCTTTCTGTCCAGGTCACAGCCTCCCTACCCCGCTCTCAGGGCGGGGGCATTATCTGCAGTGACGGGCACCAGGGCTGTCAGCGGATTGCACTGGGAGATGCGGCTCACCCCCTGGACCTCGGGTCTCTCCTGCCCTCCCGACGCTGAGGCTCCCTGCCCTGCGCACCTCGAGGGTGTTTTGAAGAGAAAATGACCCATAGATAGAAAGTGCCAGGCCGCCAACCTGCAAGGCAAGTCTGGGCACGGGTGAGAGGTGCAGCTGCTGCTTACATGTGACCCTGGCTCAGCACCAGCTCGCCCTGGTCCTCCTGGACAGCCTGTCAGCCCCTGTGTTCCCTCCCTATCAGTCCTTTCTTTGTTGGGGCAGGGGAGAGGGTGGGTACTGGGGAATGAGCTTCTTCCTCTGAGCTACAGCCACAGCCCTTTTTATTTATTATTTTAAACGGGGTTTAAAATAAGTTGCTGAATCCCTTGCTAGGTTGCTGAAGCTGGCCTCGAACCTTCAATCCTGCAGTCTCAGCCTCCCAAGTACTGGGGTCGAGCACCACCGTGCCTGGCCCCTCTTCATCCTTATTGATAAGAAAGCGCCCTTCTGCTGAGGAAGGCAGTGGAGGAGACTTCTCTTCCTAGGACGTGTCCCCTCCTGAGGTTCCGGAGGCCGGAATCTTAGTGGAAGGTTCTATTGAGGGACTGTTTGGGGGAAATGAGCCCCTTTCTGGCAGCTAGTCACACCAGTCTCATTCTTCTAATGGCTACCCTCAGTTGTCTTTATTTCCTTAAGGACCAACGTCTCATGCAATCTACTTCAACTGCCTACAGCTCGTGAAAACTCGAATGATTTCCACGTGTGATTTAAGAGTCTTCCCGCCAAGTAACAATAATCTCAAGGGCCAGAGATTTCACACATACGTGCTCACACCCATGATCACAGAGATACGATCCTGCTTTGCTATGTAATTTGAAGTGTGCTGGGGTGATATATTCATCACATTAGACAAAAAAAAAAAATGCTGTTAAAATAATATCCACAAACCGCTTTTGACACCCATTCCGTGGGGGCGGCCTCCCTGACTGAGGTGCCAGGAGGCTATCAATTTATCTGTCTGGGTCTTGTCCTGGGAGGGCTGTCATTCTTGCTGGTGAGTCAGAGCTAAGCCATGAAGGAAGGCACTTGACTCCTGTGTGAAGCATTCTTAATTTTTGTCAAGGACACAGCCGTTAATTCAACCCAATTCACGACTGCACAGCTCGCCAACCTTGGAGTAATGCACATCACAATATGGTCACTCCGTGGTCCTGGTACCTCCAATAGGAGAAGCCGCCGCCTCCCCAGGACCCTTCTCCCGCTTCCTGAGGCCTCCCAGGATGGGCCCACTCCTCCTGCATCTCTCCTCTCCTATCCTGACTCCTGGCGGGCCCGGCTCTTTTGTGGGCTTTCTAGAAATCACAAGTGGCAGCCCCAACTTCTGTGCCCACTGTGTCTGCCCCCTTCTCAACATCCCGAAGATATTTTGGCGGTGCAGCTCCTTGGTATCCGTCCTCACTTGTAAGGGCCCAGGTGTCGGGCTCAGGATGACCTGCGTGGAGCCCTTCCTTGTTTGCCACCGGCTCTCCCTCCTGGCGCCCTGGGCTCTCAGCCCACAGTGATCCTCCCAGGAGATGCCTCAGCGGCCTACAAATCCTGAGACGGTGATGAATCCTGGTGTGGGCCCGGCTCAGGTGTCTAACTAGGACCCTGTCAACCCCAAAGGAGAGAGAGATCCTTAAAATCGGTTTGCTCTCATGAAGTTAGGAATTTCCTGTAGAAAAATTAAAAAATAAACTCTTCCCCCGAACCCCCTGGGACTCGGTTCCAGTCTTCCTGCATCTGGGCTGGTGACTGGGATGCTGGAATCGGGAATTGAAGAGTCTGATTTGGGGTAAGGGCGTTGGAAAAAGACACTGTGGGTACCACAGCACCCGGGCCATGTGGTCATTCTTGCTGGGATCACCAGGTTCTGCGTGGACAGCACCCTCTATTCCCCAGCTGGGTGCTTAGGGAAGGTGATTCCGTCCCCAATTAAGGGGAGATTTTTCTGAGTCATGAAGCTCCTGGTCACTCTTGCCTGTGACTTGCTTGGGAAGGGCCATGTGATGTGATTCTGACCACTGAGGCCGAAGAGGAAGGCTTCTTGAAGATTGAAAGGCTAAGCCTTATCCTGAAAAATGAGACATGGGAGCCATAGAGCTCTCCTTTGCTGTCTCTGAATTTTACTGAATCGAGATGTAGTGCCCAGAGTGTGTGCAGCCATTTTGACACCAGGAGGACATCCACACTGAGGACCCCAGAAGGGAAACAAGGAGCCGAGTCTTCGATGGTATTGCTGAGCCGCTAAAATAAGCAGCCTGGGGCTGCCTGACCTCAGGACTCACATGGTGCCAGAAAATAAGTCAGCTTCTCCTTGGCATTAGAGCCACTCACAGCTAAGCAGGCTCAGCTGACAAGGTCCTTCAGTCCCTAAGCAATGTCTTCACGTTGCAAAGCCCTTGGAGCTCCAGGCAGCACTGCAGCGTGAGGTAAGCTCGCTGCAGCCTCTGGGCTCCAGGTCACCAGCAGATTGAAGCCTGCCCGCCTGGCCCAGGCTGGAGGACTTGAAAGGATTGGCTGCTCGGTCCCTGGCTTGACAAGTCCCTACAGGGAGCCAGGGGGCGGGGGGCCAGGGGAGCACGGGGCAGGGAGCCAGGGGGCAGGGGGGCAGGGGGCCAGGGAGGCAGGGGGCCAGGGGGTAGGGGGCCAGGGGGCCAGGGGTACAGGGGGCCAGGGAGCCAGGGGTGCAGGGGGCCAGGGAGCCAGGGGTGCAGGGGGCCAGGGAGCCAGGGGGCAGGGGCCAGGGGGAAAAGGGGGGCAGGGAACCAGGGATCCAGGGGACCAGGGAGCCAAAGAGCCAGGGGGATAGGGGGCCAGGGAGCCAGGGGTGCAGGGGGCCAGGGGGCAGGGGCCAGGGGGGAAAGGGGGGCAGGGAACCAGGGATCCAGGGGACCAGGGAGCCAAGGAGCCAGGGGGGTAGGGGGCCAGGGAGCCAGGGGTGCAGGGGGCCAGGGGGCAGTGGGGCAGGGGCCAGGGGGAAAAGGGGGGCAGGGAACCAGGGATCCAGGGGACCAGGGAGCCAAGGAGCCAGGGGGGTAGGGGGCCAGGGAGCCAGGGGTGCAGGGGGCCAGGGGGCAGGGGGACAGGGGCCAGGGGAAAAGGGGGACAGGGAACCAGGGATCCAGGGGACCAGGGAGCCAAGGAGCCAGGGGCGTAGGGGGCCAGGGAGCCAGGGGTGCAGGGGGCCAGGGGGCAGGGAGGCAGGGGCAGGGAGGCAGGGGCCAGGGGGGAAAGGGGGGCAGGGAACCAGGGATCCAGGAGACCAGGGAGCCAAGGAGCCAGGGGGGTGGGGGGGCAGGGAGCCAGGGGTGCAGGGGGCCAGGGGGCAGGGAGGCAGGGGCCAGGGGGAAAAGGGGGGCAGGGAACCAGGGATCCAGGGGACCAGGGAGCCAAGGAGCCAGGGGGCTAGGGGGCCAGGGAGCCAGGGGCGCAGGGGGCCAGGGAGCCAGGGGGCAGGGAACCAGGGGGCCAAGGGGCCAGGGAAGCAGGGGGCAGGGAGCCAGAGGACCAGGGGACCAGGGGGCAGGGAGCCAGAGGACCAGAGGACCAGGGGAAAGGGGACCAGGGGTTCAGGGACCAGGGGGCGAGGGACCCTCTAGCCAGGAGTGCATAATCCAGAGGGAGCAGCAGAGGATGCGGGTCAGGGTCAAGGCCTGCGCCACCATGCATTTGCTCTAAAGAAACAGTCAAGATCAAGTTAACTGTGGCCACCGAATGTTGCTGTTATACTAGGTGTTGAATTAAAGGACTCCAGCCATCTCTTTTCATCACAGACACAGACAATCCTATGAACTAGGCTGGACCACTTACAGAGCGCCCAGCTGAGCTCCGTGTGTGAGAAGTAAACCTCATGTACTAGGGACCCTTTTTGCCCCCCCCCCCCATTTGCGGATCCAGTGGCAGGTGTGGAGATGCCGGGAGCCTCCCGGGGTCACGGAACGGCACCTGGGGGGGTGGCTTGGGGCCAGGTGTCTGACTCCGGAGACTGTGCGCCTGCCGGGGGCTTCCTGCGTGGTCTGGGGCCAGAACCCCGCATGTGGTGGGCACCCCGGAATAACTGCAGTGAATGAGCTCTGTTTGAAGAGCGCCCCTCCACTGCTGTGGCAGAGAAGGCAGCTTACGGGGTCCCCAAGCCGCGCCTCTGGAATCTCACATGGGTGCCACTGTGGTGCGGGTTCGTGATAGCCGCAGGGCTCGACTGGCAGGGCGGGGCTGTGTCCTGGGCGCTGCTGGCCCACCTCTCTCTCTCTTAGCCTGAGCTCCTGTTACCTCTCAGCCAGACCTTCTCCAGCTTCCTAGTCTAAGTGGTCGCCCGCCCCTCTCCCGCTCTCCCCACCCTCGGTGGTTTCTCCAGGCAGACAGTCCCACTATCTGAAGCCCAGCTTCCTCCAGGATTTATTCGCTATCACCCTCTGTAATGGTTTCCTATTGTGGCCAGAACAGTTGCCACACCCTCAGTGGCTTCCAGCAACACCGATTCCATTCAATATCTCCCAGGTTTGGAGTTCAGACGTCCTGAAGCCGGGCTGGGCAGGGCTGCACTCCTGCAGGAGCAGCTAGTGCTCACTTTTCCCAGCATCCTGAGGTCGCCGTGTCCCAGCTCACGTCCCTTTCCACCTTTAGAGCCAGCAGTGAAGCATTTTCCAGTCTCTCCCTGACTCGGATCCCCTGGCCTCTGCCATGCAGAGACCTGCGTGCTGCTGTTAGGCTACCCCAATGGTTCGGGTAATTCCCGCCTCAGGTCCTCAGTTCAGCCATACCCACGGTCCCTGTTGCCCTGGGATGGTGACAGTCGCAGGTTTTGGGCACGAGGACGAGAACATTTTGGGGGCCATCCTGTCTCCCCTGAAGGCAGGGGCTTCTCCCTAGTTCCTTCCTCTCTAAAATCCCGGAAGCTAGAACTGTGCCTGATATCCAGGGGTAATATCTCATGGGACGAAGAAGGCCTCTTGGTTTTCAGAGAAAATACTAAGAATTCTAAAAGGAATGAAAAAGCTTCTTTCTCCTGCCATAAAAATACAAATCACCTGCGAGAGTCAAAGAGCAGATTGTGAAGTTTATTCATTGCAGTCAACATCAGTAGGTGCAAAGCACACTGAGAGACCGATGGCGGCCGGCCAGGAACTGAGATCCAAGTCAAGGCGGTGTCCCCTTGGGGGGCCAGTCAGCCAAGCAAGCCGGAGAGCAGGAGTCCCCGACCCACCAGTGGCGGCGGCAGGGGCCCCGTGCTGTCCCCGGGGCAGCCACCCAGCTGATGGCCGCCACGGTTTCCCATGTGGACTGGCTGGCCGGCGCACAGGACAAGGAATGCCCTCGGCAGGGACAACTCTGACTGCAAAGCAGTCCACTGGCAGTTTGTTTGGTGCCAAATCAGTGTATTCGTTTCCTGGGGCCGCCATCACAGAGCCGCAGCAGAGAGGGACTTAGACAGTGGGACCTACAGCCTCACGGCTGCGGGGGCCACGTCCCAGGCCCATGGCTCCGAGGGCGGCCCTGCCAGAGGCACGAGGGGGTCCCATCCAGGCCTCCTTCCCGCGCCTGGCGCTTTGCTGGCAACCCGAGGCCTCTCTAGGTTTACGTTGGGGTTCAGATGTCCACGTGAGTGTGTACATTTATACCCTCATGCTCTGGTGAGGGAATCGAAGCTGCAACGCGGGCTCTGACTCTTGAGTTTCCCTCCACGTGCATGCACGCCTTTCTGTTTTGAGTATTTATTTATTTATTGGTACTAGTAATTGAACCCAGAGGCATTCTACCTCCAAGATATACCATCAGTATGGTATTAGCACACAGACAAAAAAAAAAAAAAAAAAAAGATACCCCACCAGCCTGTGTGTGTGTGTGTGTGTGTGTGTGTGTGTGTGTGTGTGTGTTACTGCTGAGTATTCAACTCAGGGGCATTCTACCTCCAAGCCTACATCCCCAGCCCTATACATACATATATACATACATACTACATATATGTATATGTATTCTTTTTTGGGGGGCAGTACTGGAGTTGGAACACAGAGGCATTCTACCTCCAAGCTATGCCAAAGCCCTATTTTTTATTCTTTATTTTATTTTATTTTAAATTTTTTATTGGTGCAATGTATTCATACATCATAGTGCGATACAAAAAACTTTTGTAGACATACATGCACACATCGCCCAGTCAGCCCCCACCCGATCCCCACCCCGTTCCCTCCCCATCCCTCCTTCCCATGCTTGGCTTAGTGGTTGACATCTAGTATTACAGCAATTTATCCAAAATTAAAAATGATAATCTCACATAACATTTTCATTTGTCTGATACCAAGCTTTTGATAACTTAAAGATAACATTTCAATATTTCTTTTTGCTTTCTTTCATACCAGAGAATATTTTTTTTCTTTTTTTAGTGAAACTATCATATATTTATATATATTTTTTTCAGAAAAAATCTATCCTAATATGGAATATGGACTCTAGATACCCAAAACGATCTCGAAAAAGAGCAAAGCTAGAAGATATGTATTTTCTAATTTCAAATCATATAAAGCTACAATAATTGAAACAGTGTAGTACTGTTCTAAAGCCAGATATATAAACCATTGGAGTTAAATAAAAGCCTAGAGATACATTCTTCCCTATATTGTCAAGTTATTTTTGACAAGGTTTCCACAAACATTTGGTGTAGGAAATAATAATCTTTTAACTAAATATTGTTGAAAAATAATAATTACATGAAAAAGAATAAAATTGGACCCTTACCTAACACATATACAAATATTAACTCAAAATAGATAAAAGACCTAAATATAAATCTTAAGACTATAAACTTTTAGAAGAAAATCTGGGTCATAAAACCTCACAATATTGAAATTGGCAGTGATTTCTTGGATATGATTTCAATGGCACAGGCAACAGAAGAGTATACAAACTCCCTAAAAAATAAAAAAAAATATTGTATATCCAAAGACAATGTAAACAGAGTTAAAAGTTACTAATAGAATGGGATAAAATATTTCCAAATGCTATATCTGAAGGTATATTAATATTCCAAGTAGAAATCCTAAAAATTAGCAACAATAAAAGCAAACAATGTAGAGATAGGTAAAAGACTAACATAAATAATGAATCTCCACAGATAACTAATCTTAGTTGTCTGTTGGATGGAAAATCTTGTTTCTCTGGTTCTGATGTGTGTTACCTATTTCTTCTTTGTAGTTAATCTCTGAGTATTTTCTCTAGTGCTGGTTTTGAAGACATAAATTCCTTCAGTTTCTGTTTGTCATGGAAGCTTCTTATTTCCCCATCTAATTTGATAGAAAGTTTTGCTGGGTAGGAAATATTTGGCTGGAAGTTGTTTTCTTTCAGAGTTTGGAATATGTTACTCCAAGCCCTTCTGGCTCTCATGACTTGGTTTGGGAAGTCTGGAGTGATTCTAATTGGTTTGCCTCTGAATGTCACTTGGCCCTTTGTTTTTGTTGCCTTTAAGATTCTCTGCTTGGCTTCCACATTGGTCATTTTGACAATTATGTGACGTGGGGATCCTCTTCTCCGATCCTGTCTAAAGGGGGATCCATAAGTTTCCTGGACCTGTGTATCGACCTCTTGCTCTATGTTTGTAAAATTTTCTGCTATTACTTCTTTGAAGATATTGTTGATTCCTTTGGTTTCACCTTCTTTTCCCTCCTCTATTCCAATTATTCTTAGGTTAGCTCTCTTAAAATGGGCCCATATTTCTTCAATGTCAGATTCCTGCTGTCGGATATTTTTTTCTAGATTAGAAACTATGCATTCATTTTTGGATTGCTCATCTTCTAAGAGCAAGATTCTATTCTCCATGTGGTCTAATCGGTTGTTTGTACTTTGAATTGAGGCCTTTACTTCATTAATTGCATCCTTTATCTCTTTTTGGCTCTCTCTGAATTCTTTTCGAAACACCTCTATTATTTCTACAGTTATTTTCCTGATTTGATCTTCTAGAAATCTCTGAATTTCTACTTTATCGGGTTCTGATGTTGTGGGGTTGTGGGCATTCATTGCTCCATTGTTATTCCTCTTTCCCATGATTTCGGAAGTTTGTGCCTTCTCTGGGTTTTCCCTTGGGTCACTATGACTTCACTTAAGGTGCTCTGGATCTTGAGTCTGTGGTATCTCAGTCCCCACTACTCCCGTACTGGGTTGTATCACAAAGTCTCAGACCCAGGGAGTCAATCGAGGCTGCTTTAGACCATGGGGGTGCCAGGCTGGGCATTCTCCTATGGTGTGATATCTCTGCCACCACCACTCCCCCACTGGGTCAAGTCCCTGGGAGTCAGTACTGGGATTTCTCTTCTGGGGCCCACAATTTGACTCACTGTTGTTGAATATGCAGATGGAGCTGTAGTGGACTTGGTGAATTCGCTGCTGCTGCCACCGGTGGCAATATGGCACTGCTGCCATGCCCTCGGCCGTGAGGCCGGCATATTTCTTCTCTGGTTTTGAGCTCTGCTCTGAGTCCCTGCAGCGTGTGCTGAGCCCAGCCACTGGGAGCTTTAGATGCTCCCTGCGCCGAAAAATCTGCCGAATCCCGCCGGGCTGTTCCGCAGCGGCTCACCTCCGCTCGCTGCCCGCCGCTCCTCTCTGGAGCCTGGTGGGCTGTTGAGTGCGTTGGTCTGGTGCCATCTGGTGAGCTTGCCGCTGCCGCCGGCACTAAGGTACTGCTGCCACGTCCTCGGGCGTGAGGCCGGCGTATCTCCTCTGTGGCTCTGAGCTCCGTTCTGAGACCCCCTCCTCTCTGGGGCTGGTGATTTTTTGTTTCTCTGGTGATGGTGTTTTCTGGCTATGAAAGGCGCTTATTTTGTGGTAATAGAGATTGGTTGTTAGCAGGGCTCTTAAGCCCTGCTTTTCTCGGTCGCCATCTTCCCGGATGTCTATTCTTTATTTTAAAACAGGGCCTCACTGAGTTGCAAAGAGCCTCACTAAGTAGCTGAGGCTGTCCATGAACCACAATCCTTCTGTCTCAGCCTCCCAAGTACTGGGATTATAAGCGTACGCCACCACGCCCAGCTCCCAGCCCTATTTTTTTTATTATTTATTTATTTATTTACTTATTTATTTATTGCGGGTCTGAGGATGGAGCCCAGGGGCATTTGACCTCCAAGCTATACCCCCCGTCCTAGTTTTTATTCTTTATTTTTTTGAAACAGGGTCTTACTAAGTTGTAGAGGGCCCCAGTAAGTAGCCGAAGCTGTCCGTGAATCAGATCCTCCGGTCTCAGCCTCCTGAATGCTGGGATTACAAGTGTGCACCACCACGCCCGGCTTTATCCTTTATTTCAAAGCAGGGTCTCACTAAGTTTCTGAGAGCCTCGCTGAGTAGCTGAGGGTGGCTTCAAACCCATTATCCTCCTGCCTGAGCCTCCCAAGTCCTGGGATTGCAAGCATGTTCCACCACGCCCAGCTTAGCCCTTTCTATTTTTTGTTTTGAAACAGGGTCTCGCTAGGTTTCTGAGCGTCTTGCTAAATTGCCGAGGCTGTCTTCAAACCTATGATCCTCCTGGTCAGCCTCCCAAGTACTAGAATTACAGACATGCACTCCCCACCTGGTTCTTTAAATTTGCAATCAACACCATTCACATTAGACATTAATCCACTGTCTGTTTCAATTTGCTCTGGAATGAATGGGTCCCATAGATCACCGCTTCTCAATCTATAGCGTGCATAAGACTCAGTGTATCGTGTGCACAGCCAGTGGGGAACTGGCCAGTGCGCACGGTCTCATCCATTGGTCTCAGGTGGGGCCCAGGCTTCTGCAAGTCCAACAAGCTACCTGGGGGTGTAGATGCTGCTGATGTGAAGACCATACTTTGAGAAGCAAAAGAGGAAGGGTTTCCCCATTGTGGGAGACATGCGATTCCTGGCAACCTTCTCTTGCACTCAGGGTAGCCAGGCCCAGAACAAAGGATGAATTTTGCAGGAGAAAGCGTGCTCCTGCTGGGGAAGGGCCTACAGCACGCACAGCCTGGCCTCTGATTGGTGGCTGCTGCCATGGCCTGGCCTCCCCTGGCCTTGGGGGAGAGTGCCCCAGCTGGCTACCAGTTTGGCCCATGCATTCCTGAGGCTTCAATGCCAGGGTTCCAGGACACCCCTCAGCAAGTGACCTTCCTGGGTTTTTGCTTTTAATTTTGCACTGAGGATTGAACCCAGGGATATTCTATCTATCTCCCAGCTACACTTCCAGCCCTTTATATTGTTTCATTTGGAAACAGGATCTTGGTAGGTTGCTAAGAGTCTCTCTGTGTTGCTGAGGCTGTCCTCAAACCTGTGACCCTCCTGTCCCAGCCTCCCAAGTGCTAGAATTAAAGGTGTGTGCCACCACACCTATTTTTTTTTTTTTTTAGCAGCATTTTAAAGTACTTGACTGAAGCCAGGAGTGGTGGCGCACACTTGTAATCCCAGTCTTTGGGAGGCTGACAGGAGGATTGCGGTTCAAGGACAGCCTCAGCTCCATAGTGAGGCCCTTTGCAACTCAGTGAGACCTTGTTTCCAAATAAAAAATAAAAAGTAGGGTTGGGGGTGTAGCTCAGAGGTAGAATGCCCCTGGGCTCCATCCCCAGTACTGCAAAAAATAAAATAAAATAAATAAAATAAAAATTAAAAATAAAGTACTTGATCAGCCTTGGGGTAGTACAAATCCCAGCAGGAGATAAGAAGTCTCACAGAAGCTGGCAGCTGGCGCCTGCCCCCCTGGGGATCCCTTCCTGGCCCCTCCCATTCCCATCAAGGGGTCACTCTGAGCCCCTGAACACTCACTCATATGCTCCTTCCCCTTCTGGCCCCTACAGATTGACACGAGGTCGTGCCACTAATTTTTACCAAAGTCACTTGGATGAGAGTAAGGCCGGTCCAATAGGAGGCGTTTTCACCACGTTTTCCCTCCCTCTGCAGGACCAATAGCAGTGGGTACCCAGGGGAATAAGGGTCAAGATGGAAACAGGCTGGACGTCCAGGTCCCCTCTCCCAGGAAGCCAAGCCCTTGAGCAGGGCGCCACCACAATTGCTTTTGTGACCTAGAAGAAACTTCCATTAAGTTCCACCGCTGAGGATGCAGAGTTTACCCACGGAATCAGCGCAGCCCAGCGTGGCCAGCCCCGCACATCCACCACCGCCACGGGACCCCCACCACGGGACCCTGCCACCCACGAGAGGCAGCTGGAGGCAGGGAGCCCACACGCGCAAAACCTCCTCCAGTCTTTAGGAGTTTGTCCTCAGAGGTCTTGTCCCATCCCCTGGCATCCGCAGGTGTTACGGCGGCGTGCATCTGCCCGTCGGCCCTTCCAGGTGCTTCAGGCAAATGTCAAGTCTGTTTAAGTGCTCAGACTCCCTGGCAGGTGTATAATTACACCCCAGCTCACAATGAGACTAGGAAGAAACGGTACCAAGTGATCATGGAGCAGCCTTTGTACAACAGAAAAGCAAGCGATGCTGGCTGCCGCCATGACGCGTCTCCAACTGCGCTCCTAGAAGTAGTCCTGGAGAAGATCCTGCTTCTTGCTTTGGCCAGTCACTGTGGCCAGAGGGTGGCCTGTTAGACCATGCACCACCTAGGAAGGCTGGGCCTATAAGAGCAAACAGGGAAGGGGGTGCTAGAAAGTACCTGGTCCAGTAGGAATCGTCTTCTTTGATCAATTGAGGCTCCCTTGGGGATCCGAGCCCCAGGAGCCTGGCTGCCACTCTTGGCTCTTAATGCTGGCAGGGGGCTTCCAGCCACAGACCCCACATGCTCACCAGAGGGTCCATTTGGGATGAATGGGTGAGAGCAGGGGTGTAACTCAGGCTCCCTGGTGCACATCTCTAACCCCAGCTAATTGGGAGTCAGGAGGATAGTGAGCTTGAGGTCAGCTGGGGCATCTTAGGAAGGTCCTATCTCAAGTGGGTGATACCTGAAAGAGTAACAACTGGACAGAAGTGTGTATTAGTTTCCTGTTGGTGATGTAACAAATCTCCACCAACTTAACTGGCTTCAACAACACAAACTTATTATCTAGCAGTTCTGAAGTTTGGATGTCTCCATATTACTATGCTAAATCAAGGTGTCAGTAGAGTTGGGTTCCCTCTGGGGACTTCAGGGAGAATCCGTTCTCTGCTATTTTCAGCTTCCGGGGCAGCTTGCATTCCCTGGCTTGCGGTCCCTTCCTCACACTCCTCTGACCTCTGATTGTGAGCCAAGGACCTTGGGAACTAAACACACCTACTAGGTAGCCCAGTATCATCTCCAAGGTAGTGTGTTGCTAGATAAGGTTTCATATTTACAGGCCCTGTGGACTAAGATGTGGACATCTTTGCGGGGGGCGTTATTCTGTCCACCACAAACATTGACCCATTGAAGCAGAGGTTACCTGTGCTTCTGAGAAGAGTCCTGAAGGCCTTCTGTAAATCCAGCTACCCCATGCCTTAGTCTGTTTTCTGTTGCTATAACAAAATACCAGAGGCTGAGTACTTTATAAAGAAAAGAGATTTATTTAGTTCACAGTCCTGGAGGACCAAAAACATGGTGCTAGCATCTGCTCAGTTCCTGGTGAGGACCTTGTGCTATGTAACTCACAGCAGGTGACACTATTTGGTGGGACCATGTGGGGAAAGGTCAGAACACTAGAGATAAACCTGCTTTGTAACTACAGGCTCTCAAGGTCACTGAGCCAGTCTCCAGAGCCCTGACTCAGTCTCTGGAGACCTAACCCAATGCCTGTAGAAAGGCAGTAAGTAAGATATTAATGAGGCAGGAGTCCTTATCACCCATATCTCAATGGTGCCACCATCTCTCAAAATCATCAGTTGGGGAATCAGATTTCCATGTGAGCTCTGGTGAGGACAAGATCTATCCAAACCCTGGCACCCCTGAAGTCATGGTAGCCTGGGGAGGTCTCACAGGTACAGGGTAGAATAAGGCAGGCGTCCAGGTAGATGGATAGTGGGGCCCTGCAGTGTCCACTGGCCTCCTGGCAGGGGCAGATTCAACAGCCCCCAGTGGCACAGTGGTAGAGGCACTGAGGAGTTGCCTGGGAGGACAGGTGGGCAGGGAAACTACCAGAGGATACACAGAACTCTGTGGCCAGTAGGGCCACGCTGAGCCCACAGCAGGCTTCATGCTGCTGCCCCTGGCGTGGCAGGGTGGCAGGAGTGCCCCAGAGCTAAGGGGTGAGCACTCAGCTCAGCCATGGCTTTAGAGCGTGCAACCTGCACAACCACACAGGTCATCGTGCTGGAAGAGCCCCACAGTGAAACACATGGTGCCCCTCCCCACTCCAAAAAAAAAAAAAAAAAGGCATGTCCCTGTTCTAAATCCTGGGACCTGTGACTGTGACCATGTGTGTAAGTTGAGTCTTTGAAGTTGAAATGAAGGCTTTAATATGAGATCATCATGGATTTAAGTCCATGACTGGTATCCTAAGAAGGCACAGAGGAGGGAGATCTGAGCCACAGAGAGAATGGCCAGGTAGAGCTGCAGCTGGAACCAGAGGGACAGGCCAGGAGCCCAGGGCTGTGAGGGTTGCCAGCAGTCACCAGGATGAGAAATGTGGAGTGATGAGGAGCTACAGGAGGAAGCAAGGCCTTCCACACTCGATTTCAGATTGCTGGCTCCAGAACCATGGGACAGTGCAGTTCTACTGTTTTTTTTAAATCGCCCATGTGTGCTGAAAGTTTCCAAAAACTCTTGAACTCATTTCTTTGAATGAGGTGAATTCAGGAATGTGGTGTCCACGTCTTAGGGTGCGTTTACAGTGAGCCAGCTCAAGGGAACTCTGGCTTTAACATTCTTCACTCCCGCCCAATGGTCGAGATCATTACAGACTCCCCAGCATGGCCTCGGATTCTCACTGACCCGCTGCCCACTCAGCCTGGAGTCCTGGAGAGCCCAGCTGCCTCCTGCAACGCTCCCCCACCAACTCGTCTTCCTTTCCAGAGCACGAGTCCTCAGATCTTCAAACCACCAATTATGTGGCCCGATCCCCAGCTTAGAGCTTAATCAATGCTTGCTTATGAGGGCAAGTGTCTACCCGTAACTTGCTGAGCGTAGCAAGTAAAATATTTATGACCAGACAAACCTGTTTTCACCATCCTCCACCAATGTTCTGTTGCAGCTTACCCTCCGAGGCTCAGGCCTGCAGATCATTCCTTCTGAGAGCGACCTCCGGAATCCATTTCCAGTAATTCTGAGGATACTTGCAGATCAAGGAATCAGAAAATTCACATAAACATAGATGTGCATTCTTGCCCAAATGTGCTTACTCACTTAACTCAAATTTAATATGAGTTCCTTCAACATCTAGGTTGGGCAGAGTAATTGGCATCAACGCTCAGTCGGAACTGGGGTGATAGACGGCTGGTGTCCCTTGAAGGTGTGCTGACTCAGAGTGAAGCCAGGACTGTCCTCAACTCAGCCTCTCAGGGTGACATATCCCCACCAGGCCTGGTCACATCTCACAGAGATTCTCTCTCCTGTTTATTTTGTTTTGTTTTTGTGTGTGTGGCACTGGGGATTGACCCCAGGGTATTTTGCCCCTGAGCTACACCCCAGTTCTTTTTATTTTATTTTATTTTATTTTTGTGGTACTGGGGATGGAAACCAGGGGCTTTCTACTTTCAGGCTACACTCCAAGACCTACTACGTGTGTGTGTGTGTGTGTGTGTGTGTGTGTGTGTGTGTGTGTGTGTGTTTTCTCTTTTGCAGTACTAGGGATGACCCAGAGGCATTCTACCTCTGAGCCACACCCCCATCCTACTTTTTTATTCTTTATTTTGAAACAGGGTCTTACTGAGTTGCAAAGGGCCTTACTAAGAAGTAACAGGATGTTCGCCAGCCCCGATCCTCCTATCTCAGCCTCCCGAATGCTGGTATTACAAGCATGCGCCACCATGCCTGGCCCTATTTTATATTTTATTTGGAAACAGAGTCTCACTAAGCTGCTGCTGAGAGCCTCACTAAGTAGCTGAGGCTGGCTTCGAACCCATGCAATCCTCCTGTCTCAGCCTCCCAAGTACTGGGACTACAAGTGTGCTAATTTTTTGTTTTGAAGCAGGGTCTCACTAAGTTGCTGAGGCTGGCCTCCAACCTGATTCTCCTGTCTCAGCCTCCCAAATTCTGGGATTATGAGCGTGTGTCCCCACACCTGTCTCACAGAGATTCTCTGTCTGTACCTCTCTCCTTGTCTAGCCTGGAAGTCCCTCGAGGACAATGTCTCTTTCCTGGCTCCGTCCTTACCAGGGGCTTGGCAGAGAAGGGACACCTACTGAATTTGGTTGCACACAAAATTTGGAACCACTGAACACTCAGTGCCAGCGACTGTAGACCCCAAAGAAATGAGACGGCAGCCCCTGCGGGTCTTCTCACTCCTGCCTTCACCAACAGGGACGTGCTCTGGGGCCTGCTGCCAGCGCTGACGGGAAGCCCACCACCTGCAGGCCTGGCCCGCCGCTGCCGTACCAGCCTTCCCGGGGCTCAGCCACTGGCCCTCTTCTGACATGCCCAGGGCATGTGCTTATTTCTAAGTTGGCTGCGTTGGTGGCGGAGACGCTGTGGAGAGGAGACAGAAGGTCCCACGCAGAGGGCGGGATAGCAAGGTCCCCAGGGGACACGCAGAGGACGGTCCCAGCCCGAGTGACGGGAGGACACACCACTGTCCCCCAGGCAGGCCTGGGGAGAGGCTGGTGACGCTCGCAGCTGATCTACTAGGACTTTGGTCGAAGTGCTGGGTTAGACTAAGTTCCCAGACCTTGTCAGAAGAAGCCAAGACCCTACGGTGGCATCACTCAGTGTGAGGGGCAGGCGGGACTGGGGCTCCCCTGAACCAGCACAGAGACAGGGAGACCGTGTGAGAGAATGCAGGGTGCGGGAGCCGGGCGGTAGCCTGGGTCAGAAATGGACGAAGACAGTCGGCGTCGCTCCCGGAGCAGCTCTCCAGCCCACTGCCAAGCCCGGAGCTGCCAATCAGAGGGCAAGCTGAGAGCTAAACAGGCCTCTTCACTCTTGCATTTTTAATATTTTAATTTTAATTTTAATTTTTTATTTTTATTTATTTATTTATTTTGGTACTTGGGGTTGAACCCAAGGGCACTCTGCCATGGAGCTCTAGCTCCAGGCTTTTTTTTTTTTTTTTTTTTTTCAGGTCTGGGGATGGAACCCAGGGGCTTTCTACCTCTGAGCTACACCCCCGGCCCTATTTTTTATTTATTATTATTATTATTATTATTATTATTATTATTATTATTATTATTATTTGGTGGTACTGGGGTTCCTGGAAACCCTTCTACCTGCGGGCTACACTCCCAGATCTATTTTTATACGTTTTTATTTGAAAACAGGGTCTCTTAAGCCAGTGAGGCTGGCTTCAAACCTGCACGATCCTCCTGTCTCAGCCTCACAAGTGCGGGGATTACAAGCGTGCGCCACCACGCCCAGCTTATTCTTTATTTTGAAACCAGGTCTCACTGAGTTGCAGAGGGCCTCACTAAGTAGCTGAGGCTGTCTGTGAACCGCGATCATCCTGTCTCAGCCTCCCAAATGCTGGGATTACACGCGTGCGCCACTGCACCCGGCCTCCCCAGGCTTTTAAAAAAAAGCTTTTATTTTGAGAAGAAGAACTAGCTGAAGTACCCTGGGTGGCCTTGGACTTTCGATCCTGCTGCCTCGGGCTCCCAAGTAGTGGGGGATATAGGCTGCGCCGTCCCCGCTGGGCTCTTGCATTCTGTTTTTGAGGGACTGGTGGGTTGACCCATCTCAGACAGCGCCCAGCCTTGGCATAGGTAAGGAGTGATTGGAATACTTACCATGATGATCTCAGGTCAACACAAAATGGAGTAGAGAACCCCTTCCCTCCCTCTGCACCACGGGTGGAGGTTCAGCTGTTGTGAGGCCGCTACAGTTTGAAGCTGAAAGAAACCTTCCAGAAGGTAGGTCCAACTTTAGTGACTTCTCATCATTGAGTAAAAATGTGTGTGTGTGTGTGTGTGTGTGTGTGTGTGTGTGTGTGTGTGTGTTACTGGAGACTGAACCCAGGAGGCATTCTACCACAGAGCCACACCCCCAGCCCTATTTTAGTTTTTATTTGGAAACAGGGTCTCACAAGGTTGCTGAGGCTGGCCTCAGATCTGCGACCCTCCGGTCTTAGCCTCCCAAGCACTGGGATAGCAGGTGTGTGCCACCATGCCTGGCTATAAAGACTGATTTTGACCACTGTCAGGCGCTCCCTGAGCCCACCCCTTCCTGCTCTCTATGATTAAACCACGGGGAGCTCCAGCTCCCTGCTCTCTGGAACCCGCACTCCTCCCGTCTCAGCTTCCCAAGTACTGGGACGACACGCATGTGCCGCCAGACCCGGCTCTTCATGTGCACTTTATATACAGGCTCAGAAGGCAATTTCAGACAGCGTTTTTAGTGCACCTGTGTTTTGACTGTGGACTTCATGAGGCCAGGTGTGTGATTTCCCACTTTGGGGGGATCATGTAGGATCTCAGAAAGCTTCAGACTGGGGAGGATTTCAGGCTGTGAGTTTTCCAGGGGTGGTGGTATCCTGAGCCACCATTGGCAGCAGAGGAAAGAAACTTTGAGCAGCTAACGGTGGCCGGCTCAGCCGCAGCGGGCGGGTACCAGGTGGGCCCTGGCTCCCAGAGCCAGGCTCGGCACCGAGGGCAGGAGCAGGGAGGGAAGGGACTCCTGGCCCCAGGGGACAGTTCTGAGCCTGCGGGGGCTCACAGGAACCTGCTCACCACACACTCCCCTTCAGCTCTGTGCTCTGAGATTCCCCACCCTCTCACACCACTTCCTGGAGTCACCTCAAAATAAACTACTTGCACCCAAATCCCTGGGCACCCGAACTAACACAGAGCGAGAAAAAGAGTGACCGGCCGGAGTTGTAGACTAAGCTGGGCTTACAATCCAAGCATCTTCTCCCAGACCACATGCTCCTAAAGGTAGGCTGCCACTGCCCGGCAGAACGGCGGCCCCTGAGGATGTCCCCATCAGCACCCCTCAACCTGTGAATAGGTCACATTACACTGAAAAGGGGAATTACAGTTGTGAATGGGGTCAAAGCTACTAATTAACTGGCTTTAAAATGAGGAGATTCTCTTTTGCCAGCTTTGAAGACAGAGGAACGCGGGTGGCCTCTAGACCTTGGATTCTTCTCTAGACAGTCCAGAGGGACCAGGGTCCTGCGATCCTTGATTCTGCGCCGCCAACCTGTGTTGGACTTCTAACCCACACAACTGTAAGACAGCGAGTTTGCATCGCTTCGCCCACTAACTTCATGGTCCTTTGTTACAGCAGCCATCGAAGACTAATGCAACCTCTTTGGGAAGTGACCGCCCCATCCCACCTGTGTGTTATGGGCATGCCTCACATTTTAGTTTTTTTGTTTTGTTTTGTTTGTTTGTTTTTATTTTGTTTTTTTGGTGGTACTGGGGATGGAACCCTTCTACCTGGGGGCTACACTCCCAGACCTATTTTATATTTTTATTTGGAAACAGGGTCTCTTAAGCTGCTTCGAACCTGCGCGATCCTTCTGTCTCCGCCTCCCAAGCACGGGGATTACACGTGTGCGCCACCATACCCAGCTCACAATTTTTTTTTTTTTTTTTTTTTTTTTTTGCTAAGATGGTTTATATCAATTACAGCACAGGAGATCTTGGGGATGTCTGTGGACACAGGGTGGGTTAATCTTGTTCTGAAGTTATATGCCTTGGGCTTTGGGCATTTTCAAGCCAGGATCTCAGAATGCTGTGCAGGGGTGGGCTGTGGAGAGGTGGACCCGATTACCTGTGGGCTGCACCTGCCTGGACCTGGTCTGATCATTGCACATCATTTGCGTCTGTTCTGACCGCGCTCACAGAGACAGCAGTGATGCTGCTGCTTGGGTACCAACCGCCCTCGGCCACTGTGGAAAGAAATGTACGTGAACCATGAAGCTCCCCAGCCTGGAACGCCTTCCACCTCCGTCCTTGGCAAACACCAAGGGTGCAAGGAACAATTACCAGGAGAGGAAGGCAAAGGTGACTAATTGTTCATTGAGGAGTAGATTTTTAATAAGACTTTAATGAGAAGTTTTCCTAGCAGACAGTAGCTAGCATAAACGCATGCTTACTTAATTGTTGGGGGACCCAAAAAGGATACTTTTGAAAAGTAAACTTTAGAAATTCAATCTGAAGGGAGAACATCTTACTTAGCACTTAAGATGAAATGTAAGGACATTAAAATTTAGAGCAGCCAGGCATGGTAGTGCACACCTGTCATCACAGTACTCAGGAGGCTGAGGCAGGAGGATCGCCAGTTCAAGGGGTAGCCTCAACAAATAGTAAGACTCTCAGAAACCTAGATAGACTCTATTTCAAAACAAACAAACAAACAAAAAGGGTTGGAATGTACCTTGGAAGTAGAATGGCCCTGGGTTCAATCACCAGATTTAAAAAAAAAAAAAAAACAAAAAAAAAACGCTTGTCATTCCAGTACTCAGGAGGCTGAAAAAGGAGGATTATAAATTCAAGGACAATTTCAGCTAATTAGCAAATCCCTCAATAACTTAGTGAGGCTCTGTTTCAAAATAAAGAATAAAAATTAGGGCTGGGGGTATACCTCAGAAGTAGAATGCACTTGGGTTCAATCCCTAGTGTCACAAAAAAAAAAAAAATTAAACATGAGCCATATATGGAGGTGATTACCTATAATCCCAAAACTCGGGAGGCTAAGACAGGAAGATCGCAGGTTCGAGGCCAGCTTCAGTAACTTAGTGAGACCTTGTTTCAAAATCAAAAATAAAAAAGTGCTCAGGGTTAGAACACTCCTGGGTTCAATCCTCAGTATAAAAACAATAAAAATAAAAATAAATTGGAGCAAAGAGGTTACACCCAAGCCCGTGGATCGGGGAGACACAAGGAGGGCTGTCTAGGCCTGTTTGCACGGAGATGCTGAGGCAGGTCAGGACGCTGGTGCCCGCCCCGAGGTCCTGGAGCAGAGGAGTTAGAGGGCAGGAGGAGAATGATCTATGGGGATGGGGGCAGGCGAGCCTGAAGGAAGAAATGGCCAGGAAATGATTGAGGAACTCAGCCTGTGCACTGGCTATAGGTTTTAGCACTCAGCCACCCAGTTCTAAGCATTGTCCACGCTTTCAGGCTGGGAGAGTGAGCCAGGCCAAGGCCACAGACAGGAGGATGGACACGTTACCAAGCAATGTAACTCGTGCTACTTCTGAAAACTGACGGGATGCAGACGGAGCTCAGAGGAGGAGTCCCTAGGGTCTGGTTACCTGGGGAGCCCCCGGGGGCAGTGCTGCTGGAGCTGCTGGCTGGTGGGGCCCGCCAATCCCTGGGCAGGCCTGGCTGCATCTCCCTCTCTCCTCGTATCACGCACCTGTTCTCTATGACATCACCCGCTGTGTCTCCGTTTTTTTTTTTTTTTTTTTTTTTTTTTTTTCCAGTAATGGGGATGGAACCCAGGGGCATTCTACTTCCGAGCTATACCCCCAGCTCTACTTTTTATTCTTTTATTTTGTGTGTGTGTGGTACTGAGGGTGGAATTCAGGGGCTTTCTAACTCCAGGCTATATTCCTAGACCCATTTTATATTTTATTTGGAAACAGGGTCTCACTAAGTTGCTGAGAGCCTCACTAAGTAGCTGAGGCTGGCTTCGAACCTGCGCGATCCTCCTGTCTCAGCCTCCCAAGCGCGGGGATTACAAGCGTGCGCCACCACGCCCAGCTTTTATTCTTTATTTTGAAACAGGGTCTCACTGAGTTGCAAAGGGCCTCTCTAAGTAGCTGAGGCTGTCCGTGAACCGCGATCCTCCCATCTCAGCCTCCCGGATGCTGGGATGGCAAGTGTGTGCCGCCACGCCCGCTCCACTGTGTCCCTTTCTATGAGCTGCGTCTCCTTCCCACCTGGGGCAACACGTTTCCAGTTCGCTGGCTGCAGTTTGGAATCGGGGCCTGACCATGGAGATGTAGCATCTCACCAGGTTGATGCACCTGCACCCGCAGCTGGGAAGACTGGGGGCGCCCTGCGCATGGCCTGAAGGAGCTTGAGGAAGCTTCTGGGGGCAGAAACAACTGTCTGGAGGTGTGACTGGCCCTAGGCCTGGGGAGGGGCATCACGGAGCCTCAAGGGCTGAGGCAGGACTGCAGGGCGGGAGGGGGGCTCGCTTCCCCTGCTCAAGCCAGAAGGAAGGCTGCCACCCCAGGGCTGAGAGCCACAGCCAGCTGGCCAGGTGCGTGCCTGCCTGCACGGCCCGAGGGACGTCCCGCTCCAGCACGTCAAGCTGGAGGACAGACGTACAGCGGTTCTCATCCTTAGACTTTTGGCAAGGAGATGGAAGCACAGATGTGTGTCTGACTGACATCTGGGGATGACCCATAGTAGGTCATCCACGCTCCAGGATGGAACGTGGCCCCTGGAGACTGCTGGTGGCCAAGGCTGGACCCCACCCTGAGGAGGCCCCCCAGGCCTCCAGGCTCAAGAACTCTGCTCCTGTGGGGCCCAGAGCTGAACAATACCACCATCCACACCGCCGGTGGGCTGGCTGGCTTGGGGGAGCCGCGCCTCACAGTGGACTGGGCTAACGCTCTCCTGTGCAATTCCGGGAGAGAGCAGCCCGGCCAGAGCGCTTCCAGGGCCTGCCTGGGCCGCACGGAGCCCTCTCTGCAGTTATGACTCCTGTGGGTTCTGCTCTCAAGCTGGAGTGTCTCCTCGGCTCCACCAGGTTGAGAAGTTTTACTCCACAATTGGAAAATTACATGTCTAAGTACCAGAGGAGGCCTGTGAAGGAATTCCACCTCCCACTACTAACACCAACATATATATATATATATATATATATATATATATATATATATATATATATATATGTAGAGATATATTAGGGAGTTCTGTATTTCTACTCTTTCTGCTAGTATAAGATTATATACCATAATATCATCTATCTATCTAATACTGGGGATTGAACGCAAGGACATTCTATCTCCTAGCTACACCCCCAGCCATTTTTCTTTTCTATTTGGTGGTACTGGGGTTCCAGGAAACCCTTCTACCTCTGGGCTACACTCCCAGACCTATTTTTATACTTTTTAAAATTTGGAAACAGGGTCTCTTAAGCCAGGCGGCTGGCTTCGAACCTGCGTGATCCTCCTGTCTCCGCCTCCCAAGCACGGGGATTACAAGCATGCGCCACCACGCCCGGCTGCCATTTTTCTTTTCTATTTTTAAATATTGAAATAGAGTCTCACTAAGTTGTTGAGGCTCTTGCTAAGTTGCTGGGGCCGGCCTCAAACCTGCAATCCTCCTGTCTTGGTCTCTCAAGTACTGAGGTTACAGGTATGCACCACCACGCCCAGTATAAATCTATTTATTTTAAAGAAAGGAAAAGCTTAAATCTTAAATTTTGTGAAAGAAAGAATGTCATTTCAGATCTGATACATCAGCTACTTAGTGAGGTCCTTTGCAACTCAGTGAGACCCTGGTTCAAAACAAAGAATCAAAAATAGGGCTGGGGGGGTGTAGCTTGGAGGTAGAATGGGTTCCATCCCCAGTACTGGGGAAAAAAAAACAACTTATAAAAATTGGGAGTTTCTCGACAAGTTGCAAAAATCTGATAGAAATTGGGAGTTTCTAGACAAGTTGCAAATTTCACTAAAAACAAAGGAAAAACTCAAGTGTGTGCATGTGCGTGTGAATATATATTGTGGATCTAAAAAACACCTTAGAGGAGAGCTGAGCATATTTACAGCTAGCACTTGTGTGCCTACCATGAAAGAGATGCTGATACTGTTTCACAGAGGAAGTCACTAATCTCTGCAAGGACTTCACCCTGTATCATAAGAATGAACCTTTTTGAAGCTGATATACTTGTTTTTTTCCCCCTTCATAGTTATAACTAAATGATTCCTGGACCATCAGTTTCTTATGAAAGGATTTTGGTGGGAAAATTTGCACAATAAAACACCTTGGGTAGGGTGAGATGGATCTGAGTTCTGGGGACATCTACCCTGCCCGAAGATCTGAACACTCTGAGCTCCCCCCCAGCGCCCACCCCCAGGTCCTCCTGTTATGGCTTAAACGGTGCTGAGGGCACTTTTTCTTATTCAACTAAAGTTTGTTGAGTAGAAAAATTAAAACTAATAGGTAACTTGGTGCAGCTTTAACAAGTCTTCATTACAAAATCAGTAGGAAATA